>NC_089742.1:75233624-75416124 GCF_040412425.1 Macrobrachium rosenbergii | reverse complement strand
CTTGCACTTGGATCTTATGGCTTTGTAGCGACAAGCGTATCCAAAAAGCGCAAAGAATTCGAGAAGTTAAGAGGGTATTGTGGCTATTATAATTACATATATATATATATATATATATATATATATATATATATATATATATATATATATATTATATATATATATATATATATATATATATATATATATATATATATATATATATATATATATTATATATATATATATATATATATATATATACTACCCCATGGCATTTTTGTGGACTCCCAGCTGCTTCTGGAACCAGTTCACAACTGGGTTGACTGGTGGCAGTAGGCCAGGCATGAACCACAGGCCTTACTTATACAGTTGGTTTTTAAACCTCACTTCATGAAGCGATCAAACAGAATCCTTTCGTTTGTATGGCAAGTGTAGTAACACTATATATATATATATATATATATATATATATATATATATATATATATATATATATATATATATATATATATATATATATATATATATATATATATATATATATATATATATATATATATATATATATATATATATATATATATATATATATATATATATATATATATATATATATATATATATATATACACACACAGTATGTATATATACATATGTGTGTGTGTCAGTGTCTGTATGCGTGTTTACACACATATGCACACATTCCGCTAGTGTAAATATAGAAGCACATTTATATACATAAAGCGTGCAATTATGTTGCGCGGAATGTTTTCCTGGTGGTGTTCCTCTCTCCGTTCCTTGGGAGCTGGCTGAGGCAAGGTCTGTCGCAACCTTCCGATCTCTATTCACGTCGAATTCCACGAATTGTTTGCTCCCACTACTGATCCTTTTGTCCTTTAGATCAATTCAAAACAAAACCGAGCAATAGGGCGCGGTAATGCAACTTGCTTTCATCAAAGATCTCATCAAAGTCGAATGACGCATTGACTAACGTGCTTTTTTTTCTTTCGCGTACTAATTTAAGCCTGCTCTGTGACGATTCTATTTGGGCCGATGTGGAACAATATATCAGTTGTGGAGCGTATTGTTCTGACGCTCATGAATCAGGGTGGAGTGTCATCTACCTGTAGGGGCGGCAGCCTGCAATATTTTATCAATTCCCGGCAAAGTGTTGTTGACACCGGTTCTTGAGGACTCATGTCGCCACTCTGAACAGGACATTCTTGCGCTGTTGTGCTCCTTCGCTTGTTTTTGGACACTTGGTTGGTGTCATAACGATGGTCCCTCCCCTAGTTATGGCTCTTAATTAATGGCTGGAGTAAAGTACTAACAAAAATCTTTACCCTGAAAGAAGTCCGGCATAGAGAGAGAGAGAGAGAGAGAGAGAGACAGGTTGGGAAGGTCTCGTGAAGGCCGTTTTGCCCGAGTGTTCCCACGGGATCACAATTATACCTTTTTTTTCTCTCTTTTCCTTTTTCTTCCTCTTCGTCTCCTCTTTATTTTCACCCTTTTTTTATTATTCCTTCTTCTCACTCTTTGGAGCTTAGCTTCATTCCTTGTGTTTATTCCTCGCATATTTGTTTCTCTGCGTTAGTGGAATTGCTAGTTCCTCACACTTTATGAGTTACGGTTCTTCCTCGTAGTCATTTCATCTCCACTACTACTACTACTGCTATTACTACTACTGCTACCATCATACCCCAGGCGCCTCTTTTTGACCTTTGACCTCTCATCTCCAATACCTGCACACTCTAAAGAACTTCTTTTCTTCTTTGTTATCGTTTATTTGTCTGATTTTCCCTTTTGACAGTGTCTCTGGAAGCGATATTTTCATGTCTCTCTCTCTCTCTCTCTCTCTCTCTCTCTCTCTAACCCATTGTCCTACAAAAATAAAACTACATTCCGTACAGTTCTCAATTCCCGCCTCATCTCTCTCTCTCTCTCTCTCTCTCTCTCTCTCTCTCTCTCTCTCTCTCTCTCTCTCTCTCTCTAACCCAATGTCCTACAAAAAATAAAACAACATTCCGTACAGTTCTCAATTCCCGCCTCATCCCTCTCTCTCTCTCTCTCTCTCTCTCTCTCTCTCTCTCTCTAACCCAATGTCCTACAATAAAACTACATTCCGTACAGTTCTCAATTCCCGCCTCATCTCTCTCTCTCTCTCTCTCTCTCTCTCTCTCTCTCTCTCTCTCTCTCTCTCTCTCTCTCTCTCTCAAGACCTGCATCCGGGATTTTCTCTTTCAGTAATCTTTTGAACGCTACTTTGAAGAGGCTCTCGTGGCATTTCCTTGGTGTTGTTATCGACGCACAGGGACTCAAAGGTTTTTCATCATGAATAATTCGATATTTGATTTAGTGAGAGACAAGGGCGGGCCCGGTAGGATTATATGCAAGATCTTAGTTGGCCTTCTACGAAAAGACCATATTCCATACATTTAAAACACCCCGCATCTCTCTCTCTCTCTCTCTCTCTCTCTCTCTCTCTCTCTCTCTCTCTCTCTCTTTTTTTTTTTTAAATTCTGTTGTTGGTGGCGGCTTTCGATCAAGCCAATGCAAAAGAGTACAAGGAAAAAACGTATGCTATTTTTGTTATACCTCTCTCTCTCTCTCTCTCTCTCTCTCTCTCTCTCTCTCTCTCTCTCTCTCTCTCTCTGTATTTGGCAAAGTATTTATTTTTACATCGCAATAACTGTCGGATTTGCCCAGTGGGTTCAGGTGACCACATTCTTTACAAAAAGTGTAAAACTGCATTTTCTCCTTGTTCGACCAAATTGTGTAAATCACCGGTTTAATTGAACATCTACAGTTCCACAGACCACGTCTATGTCATTCGCATGTTTAATTACTGTTATCATGTAGTGTCTGAGCGGTTTTCTTCACTAACATCGGTCAGACATCATGGCATCCCATTGTTTATCTTCGTACTTAGAAATTCAGCGAAGACTGAAAAGTGAACGGACAGGAGCACAAAGTACTTAAAGTAGTAGAAATGCAGTCACAAGTACACAAACAAGATTTATTAACACGTTTGTGTACTGCTATTCCCTATCAGTCTGTCTCATACAAAGGTTTGTTCTTCCTTCACAGCTCCATGTAGATTTTATGTAGCTCAGCTGTATGTTACATCATTTTGATGTAGTGAAAGACTTTTCGCTCTTGTCAAAACGATCTTTGACAGAAAGTCTTCGATGTTGCAGTGTGTTTTCCGTTGTCATCCTCGAGGCCTAGCAAACAAGAGGGCAAGACTTTGCCTTTACAGCAGGAAGGACAAACGAAAAGTGAAAGGTTTGGGAGCGAAGGGAGTCGACAAAGACACTATTTAGAGAGGAAGACAATCCTTACAGATCAATATGAATCCACAAAGGACCTTTGAAGATGCCTTTCCGCATATTTCACGAATTAGCAAACCAATGGTTCCATTTAACTTGCGGAAGTTATAGAAACCATTATTATTGTAATTGTGAAACATTTGAATGAATATTCCAATGGAAGACAAATTGTATCTGAGTTTTTGGAATGACTACTGCCTCTCCTGACTCAAGTTCGAGTCCTGGCGGGGATGAACAGTTTCTCAGTTTCGTTCCAAAACTCGGACCAGAAAGTTTTCAGTAGGAAAACGGGTGAAGGAAATGGGTGGCCGCCAAGTTAGAGGTTCAGAGTCTGTGGGTTTGCCCTGTGGATTCCAAAGCCTGCTAGTTGTAATTTGCCTCGACATATTTATCTTCCCGGTGGGGGGGTTAGTGCCTACAGTGCACCGCGTGAGGTTCTTTGCAGCGTCCCTTCGGCCCCTAGCTGCAGCCCCTTTCGTTCCTTTTACTGTACTTCCATTCATATTCTCTCTTCCATCTTGCTATCCACCCTCTCCTAATACTTGTTTCATAGTGCAACTGCTTTGAGGTTTTCCTCCTGTTACACCTTTCCAACCTTTCTACTGTTTCCCTTTCAGCGCTGAATGACCTCATAGGTCCCAGTGCTTGGCCTTTGGCCTAAATTCCATATTCCATTCCATTCCTATATTCCACATAATTATCTTTATGTGTGTAATATATCCAATCGGTAGACAATGAAGCATATTTGACTGTCACAAAACTCGAACTAGAAAATGCTGAGCAACGTGATGTGCTTGCAAGAAGCACGAAGCGGCTGCGAAGTGACCTTGATATCGCCGTCATTTTGAAGCGCACCTTGGATTTCATAAGTCGTCATCTTCATTTCCGTATAACTCTCGTCATTACAAAGCCTGCCTGTTCAGGATCATTTTGTGAGCTTAATAGCTCCTTCCACTTAATGTATACACGTTTAAAATATTAATTTCTGTCACATTGGCAAGATAACACTTTTCTAGTTATATTGATTATTATTTTCTTTTACTGCGCGCTTTTCCAATTTACTTATTATTTTAGGGATGTCATTCTTGTTTACTGCCTTTAGTTAAACATTTTCTTGTCTGCCTTATATTCATCTTCAAACATTTAGACATCACACGCACACACACATAAACAAAAATAACATAAAAACAAACATACATATATATATATATATGTATGTATATATATATATATATGTATGTATATATGTATATATATGTATGCATATATAAATATGTATGCATATATAAAATATATATATATATATATATATATATATATATATATATATATATATATATATATATATATATATATATAACCAACAACGTTCCGCATTGAATATCATCCTGGATTACATTTTATTTTTGGAAGCAATATGACGACTCCTCACAGGAGATGAGATTCTCGGATCTCCGGCAATTCAGATAAAAATAAAAAACAATGAAAATAAAAGGATAAAAAAAAGCCCTTGAGCGCCTCGCGTGAGCCTTCAACTGTTTACACAGTTTGTTTTCTAACGCGATACCTAAAGTATCGGCCGAGACTCGTTCGCCTTCTGCATAGTAGAATATCCTGGTTGCATTCCAGAGATGCACGGGAGAGAGAGAGAGAGAGGCAAAGACTGAAAATAAAGAGCATTTCAAAACAACTTATCATCCCTTACAATAAAACTTTCAAGAAAATATACTTATAGTTTGATTAATTATCAGGTATTTATCAGCATACCAAGGACACAGAGAGAGAGAGAGAGAGAGAGAGAGAGAGAGAGAGAGAGAGAGAGAAGAGGGGAGTAAAGGAATACAGGTGTATCAAGCTTCGTGACCACTCGAGACGAGCAAGTCAAACGGAACCGGGTTCCCGCAAAGGTTCCCTCACGAGGGTATTCCCCAAGTTTCCTCGGCTGCATCCGCATAAAAGGGTTATTAGATAATGAACACCTCCTAATTATCTCTTGATTATCGCTTCAGCTCGCGGCTATAAGACTAATTGCCACCGACCGCTCTCTCTTCTCTCTCTCTCTCTCTCTCTCTCTCTCTCTCTCTCTCTCTCTCTCTTCTTGATATGCTGATAAATACCTAATGAATAATCAAATGTTATTTTGAAATTTGATTTTACTCTCTCTCTCTCTCTCTCTCTCTCTCTCTCTCTCTCTCTCTCTCTCTCTCTCTCTCTCTCCTTGATATACTGATAAATACCTAATAAATAATCATACTATAGGTGAATTTTCCTGAAAGTTTTATTGTAAGGGATTCTATGTTACTTTGAATTCTCTTTACTTTTTCTCTCTCTCTCTCTCTCTCTCTCTCTCTCTCTCTCTCTCTCTATATATATATATATATATATATATATATATATATATATATATATATATATATATATATATATATATATATATATACAATCATTCGTATACCTAAACAACCCACACACATGTACATTTTACAGTCCATACATACAAACATTGATGCACACAATGTGACAGTTTAAAAAGCAAGATAGAATCGACCGTCAGTCTAAACCAAAGCCTGTATCAACAACACCGATTGTATGAGGGGCATTCAGAGGAAAGAGCCGTTTGAATTCAGTGAGATGAGACTGACTCGCAGTGGAATAACTGCTGCAAAATACTGTCGATTTTTATTCCACTTCTGCGTTATGTGATCCAAAACAGAGCAGTTTTGGGCAACTGCAAAGAATATGTATATATTCTCCGTACTTATTATTAGTGCCTGGTATGTGTATGCGTTTTTACCACTATTATTGTCATTATTGTTATTATTTCGGCTGACATGTATGTGATATTACGTTATTGTTACTGCTATTATTCAACCTCAGGCGAGTGTTCCTTTAGGAGAGGGTATCACTTCTTCTTTTGTCGGTTTTTTATATAAATGTAAATGTGATATATATATATATATATATATATATATATATATATATATATATATATATATATATATATATATAAAAGCTAGTTAAAGTCTTCCTGGGGCTTTGTGGGTCTGATCATATATATATATATATATATATATATATATATATATATATATATATATATATATATATATATATATATATATATATATATATATATATATATATATATATATATATATATATATGTGTGTGTGTGTGTGTGTGTGTGTGTGTGTGTGTGTTTAGCTCGAACTGTACTTACTTCAATGTTAAAGCCCTCTTGGGCGTCCTGTATATGTATATTTTACTGATACTACGCCTCTCACAGATGGGGGGAAGGGGTGTCCAATAAACTATCCTCTCACGAGGGAAAATTCAAATTCCTAAGCTCACACACACACACACAAACATACAAACACAAACACAAACACAGGCTAACGCGGAAATAGATTCTGTAAAGTGTCCAGTATAAAATTACCGACAGGTTGTCGTCACTTTATGAATGCCGGCGTGTCAGGGGTACGTCAGTTAAAAATATCGACTACTTTATATCAAGTACATTACTGAACTCTGTTTTGCTATTATTTGCTTTCACTAGGTTATTATTTTTTTTTATATAATATATATATATATATATATATATATATATATATATATATATATATATATATATATATATTATATATATGTGTGTATATATATATTTATATATATATGTGTGTGTGTGTATGTATAACTGAATCACGAAAATATGGAACATGATGAATATATAAATAAAGACAAAATCCACGAAGGAAAGAGAAACAATGGAGTGTTGCGAGGCCTTTCGACTGTTGTCCTTCACTTGTTTCTCTTTGCTTCATGGATTTTGTCTTTATATATATATATATATATATATATATATATATATATATATATATATATATATATATGTGCATATATATACATATATATACTGTACATACGTATGTATATATTTACATATATATATGTATATTATATATATATATATATATATATATATATATATATATATATATATATATATATATATATCAATGTATTGCTTCTCAGAGAGAGAAAACGGCCATAATAATCAAACAATCATGAGGATTATACACATCATTGTTATTTTCACTATTGTTGTAATTTAAGGAGGACTACTGTTATCGGTGATTGTAGTAGCCGTAGTAATGGTACTTGTATATATGTGATAATGGTAATAGGAACAATTATTGAGGTAAGGTTGATTAATGATGATCATGATTAGTAGTGGTAGTAGTAGCAGTAGCAGTAGTAGTAGTGGTAGTGGTAGTAGTAGTAGCAGGAGTAGTGGTATAGGTAGTAGTAGTAGTAGTGGTAGTATTAGTAGGAGTAGTAATAGCAGCGGTAGTAGTAGTAAGAGTAGTAGCAGTGGTGGTAGTAGTAGTAGTAGTAGGAGTAGTAGTAGCGGTAGTAGCAGAAGGAGGAGTGGTGGTAGTTGCAGTAATAGTAGGGGTAGTAGTGGTGATAGTAGTAGTAGGAGTACTAGTAGTGGTAGTGGCACCAATGGTAAGCATAATGATAACTAAATTAGGAGAAAATCACAGTGACTATAAGAGAGAGAGAGAGAGAGAGAGAGAGAGAGAGAGAGAGAGAGAGAGAGAGGAAGGGAATTCGCTTAACGAGGAACTCCTGATCTTGTAAAATATAGGCGTCATGGCGAGTGGTATGGCTGAGAAATAATACCGAGAGAGAGAGAGAGAGAGAGAGTTATAAAGGGGGTATTTGTGAGTAAGGGGGAGGACCAACGTGAGGGGGTTAGCATGAGAGAGAGAGAGAGAGAGAGAGAGAGAGAGAGAGAGAGAGAGAGAGGTTCATAGGAGTAAAATGCCGGGGCGACCTTGAGTATCCTTCGGAGCGACCTCCCGGTTTCATCTTGAACTGGCCAGCTGTGGCCTCGGGGGTCGCCTGAGTTAAGAATCGGTAATTTATCGCGATTATACATCATCTATTAATGATGTTTTGTAACTCGCGACACGGAACATCCGTGTTACGACGTTGGCTATCAGTTAAAAGAAAGAAACAAGTAAAAAATGCGCCGCAGTTTCTTCGGCGCAGTCGAGTTTTCTGTACAGCGTATATTCAAGGCCACCGAAAATAGATCTATCTTTCGGTGGTCTCGGTATAATGCCGTATGAGCCGCGGCCCATGAAACTTTAACCACGGCCCGGTGGTGGCCTGTCCTATATAGTTGCCAGAAGCACGATCATGGCTAACTTTAACCTTAAATAAAATAAAAACTACTGCGGCTAGAGGGCTGCAATTTGGTATGTTTGATGATTGGTGGGTGGATGATCACCATACCAATTTGCAGCCCTCTAGCCTCAGTAGTTTTTGAGGCATGAGGGCAGACAGAAAAAGTGCGGACGGACAGACAAATTGCTATCTCAGTAGTTTTCTTTTACAGGAAACTAAAAAGAATGATTTGTTTCACTCGGGTCCAATCCTGGTCGAGAATGAATGTCTCTTCACGTTCCACGTGTTTTAATTATTCTTCCTTCCCTTTCTGCTTCGGTTAAACGTCGAACTACAGCTTATTGTGTCGCTGCAGTTCGTGGCTTTGATGATTCCAGTCGAAAATGAAGGTTTGTTCATTTTGAACTTGGATTATTTTTGGTATTTTCCTCTAGAAAATGTTCCAGTATTTAAAATTAAAATTGTTATTTTTCTGCATTCAAATGAAGTTCTATTTCAACCGGCTATTACAGTTTATAAACACACACACACAAACATATATATATATATATATATATATATATATATATATATATATATATATATATATATATATATATTGTGTGTGTGTATATATAAAACCTCTGGTTACGTCCTCCTGAGCTATGTAACTACAGTGACAACACACACACACCCATATATATATATATATATATATATATATATATATATATATATATATATATATATATATATATATATATATATATATATATACATATATATATATATATACATATGTATATATATATACACATATATAATATATATATATATGTGTGTGTGTGTGTTGTGTATAATATACATAAAGGGGTGGGATGGGGACTAGGTGTTACAACATAAGTGGTCGTCGGTGACGCGGCTGGGCAATGAGTCACTTGTCTGGAAACGTACCAATTAGCGTTAGAGCTGGGAACCATTTGCAAGTTCTTGTTCTAGCCTGAACCATTTTGTCTACAGAACCACAACGGAGAATTAGAGAGCTGCTCTCTATCATTCCCTTTCCGTAGTTCTATCTGGTTCTGACAGTGAAGAAGCTCGCTGGAAAATTTCTTTTGTCCGATCTTTCTCGGAAATCGGTAATGTTTCTTGAGGATTTTCTAATTCGTAATTCAAACTTAAGCTCGAATATCATGTTTTTCTCAATCTTATATTTTTTTATGTATTATGCTTTAACCAATTCTTCCTGTATTGGTTCCGTTTCGCTTTTCTGACGGATTTCGAAAAATCAAGTTAATTCAAATCTTTTTATGACTGTCTTGGAAATAAGTCTTATAGTTGTCATTTTACTCCAATTATATTCTATTGCAGAAGTATTTACCGCGTTTTTCATTGTTGGGTTTTTTTCATTTTCTATAAAATTAACTCCACAGGTAAACTTTCTGCATGTTTTCAAACTTTGTTGCAAGGAATTTAGATAAAATAACTTCTCGTTGTTTCATCTCACCCTTCTTTGGTCTACTGTATGTGTTTCGTAGTCAATAATATCCATTGCACCATGAAATGTACTATCATTATTAGCATTATCATCGTTTTTATGATTATTGCTGTTGTTGTTTTGATTTGATGTTGTCACGGTAAAGTACAATGGGCTTATTCTTCAATTAATCTTGAGAAAAGACAGAACACAAAAATCAGAAAAAAAAATGAAAACCATAAAAGTACTCAGGGTATAACTGTTAAGTATACCTTAGTTTAACCAGACCAATGAGCTGATTAACAGCTCTCCTAGAGAGGGCTGGCCCGAAGGATTAGACTTATTTAACGTGGCTAAGAACCAATTGGTTGCCTAGCAACGGGACCTACAGCTTATTGTGGAATCCGAACCACATTATACCGAGAAATGAATTTTTGTCACCAGAAATAAATTCCTCTAATTCTTCACTGGCCGGCCGGAGACTCGAACTCGGGTCTAGCAGAGTGCTAGCCGACAACTTTACCGACTCCTCCAACAAGGAACTAGGGCATAACTGTTGCCTGGATCGACGCCAGCGTTCCTGCACAGGCTCGTAGTCGATTCAATCCCTGAGAATATTTGAATGAGAGATAAGAGAAAGAAGGACGTCAAGTTCCACCAAGAACGAAGTAGAGGGAAAACCTGAGAAAATAAAGTATCTTTGGATACATTTTACGACATATCACAGCAATGACCAAAGTGCAACCAGTCAAGTCATCTTAGAAAAATATGCACAACAGATTGAGTCATCTTAAAAAAAAATATGCATTAATATTCTTTTTTGGGCCATCATGATATAAATTTGTACGTGCATGTCTTGCTAATTATGAAGACCTCTTCGTTCTTCAATTTCCTCACACTCTCTGGAGATGCTTGTTACCACAAGCTTTGAATTTCCAATGAGAAGTAAATAAGTGGACTTCACTTATTTCTCACCGGGAATCAAAGGCTTTCTGTAATAAGTTTACTCCAAAGGTGTAAGAAAATAAGGGCTCAAAACTCATTGTTACTCTTATGAATATCTCGTGAAAGTGACCAGTGTATTAAATACATTACATATGTATATATCTATATATGTATGCACATATTATATATATATATATATATATATATATATATATATATATATATATATATATATTTATTTATTTATTTATTTATTTATGTATACATATATATGTATGTGTGTGAGTATGTATAAAGCCACAAATATTCACCAAACTTTAGGAAGAACACACACCCACAGAAAATTATATATACGTGTATCCACTCATGCCAGATTTCGAACCTTAGTCTTTTGATTTTGATACAGAGGCGACAGGGACTTGGCCATTTAATTGTACACAGCTCCTTCAAGGGGATATTTTCGACTTAATATGCATGAGTACAAAAAAAATCATCTGTGCGTATAAGTGACAAAACTGTATATATTATATGTATGTATATATATATATGTATGCAAATGGATTTCAAAATAAATTATCCAAATGGTGAGATGCTCTCAAAAAAAAACATATATATATATATATATATATCTATATATATATATATTATATATATATATATATATATATTTTTAGGGCATCTACCATTTGATTATTTATTTTGAAATCCATTTGATTATTTATTTTGAAATCCATTTGTATATATATATATATATATATATATATATATATATATATATATGCATATATATGTATGCATATATATATGCAAATGAATTTCAAAATACGGTATCCAAATAGTGAGATGCTCGCCAAAGAAAACGTAGTACTTTGTAGACAGAGCGAGTATGTGAAGACTTGCAGAATCTTGAACAATGAAAAAAAAGAAAATATGAATTATTGAACAGTGAAAGAATTTAGTATGTATATATATGTGTATATGTGTGTGTGTGTGTGTGGGTATGTGTGTGTGTGTAATGTTTTAAAACAACAACAGCAGTAAGCTGTTCCCCCAGTAATGATAAAATGAAAGGGGGGCGGGGGGAGAGGGTTCTTGGAGAAGATATGATATTTGCCACAACCAGCTTTGGCTCCCACAGCCAGTCCTATGCTCTTCCAAGTTTTGTACAGACTTGGCTGCTTCCAGTGCTTCACATAGTCTGCAAATGGCCTCTTCTCGTTCCGAACCATAATTATATACATAAAATACATACCTACACATATACAGTATATGTATGTATGTATGTATGTATGTATGTATGTATATGTATATATATATATATATATATATATATATATATATATATATATATATATATATATATATATATATATATATACAGTATATATATAATTATATATGTGTATACATATATTTATCTATCTATATAAATATATTTGTGTATATATATATATATATATTATATGTATGTATATGTATGCATGTATGTATGTATGTATGTATGTATATATATGTATATATGCATATATATATATATATATATATATATATATATATATGAGTATATATTATATAGTTTTCATTATTATTGTCTGTTATCGTTCCAATAGCCTTACTCTGTTCTAAGCTAGAAAAGTGGCGAAGTCCTGTTAAAATGCCACTGTTTTTGTGCCGCAAGCCGTGTATCAGGGGAGATATGATGGCAACCCAAAAACGGGGTTTGGCTGAACGCGACGAAGCAAGAACAGCGAGTCGAGACTGTAACGACAGAAAACTCTCCGGGTAAATCTTGCGGGTTTTCAAAGCACAGGAACAAAACGTCATTGGTGAGAAACTCATCGACCATAGACCCTAAATAGAATGTTTTCATTATCTCCTGGCTACAGTTGTGAGGCGCGTATGCATATATTGAGGACATATAAGTGAATACTCAGAGAGGGAAAGAGATTCTCGTATACGTATTTGTAATAGGAATTTCTTCCTTCATAAAGGCTGACTAAAGACATAGGTTTTGCAGTATTACCATTTTCCCTTTTTTATTCACTTTCTCTTCTTTCAGTGATGAGCTTTCACATCTTCACTCTCTCTCTCTCTCTCTCTCTCTCTCTCTCTCTCTCTCTCTCTCTCTCTCTCTTATTAAAGGCGAAGCAATAAATTCTGTGCCATGTCAGTGAACGTTCAGATCCATCAAGTCGACGGTGTCAGTGATGGAATATCTTTTCTTTTCTCTTATAATTATTCCCTAACATCCTTTGCTATTTTTCCAACAAATCTTTCCTTCTCGCTCTCACTCTTCTTGAAAGAACTTCGGTTCCCTCTGTGACTATGAAATTGACATGATCGCAATCAAAATGACTGTCTCTTACAGAAAGAATAAAGAAGTATGATCGTTAGAAAACAGGGGCAGTAATGAAACAGAAGAAGCTCCTGAATACAGCATTTGGCAGAGAGGGCAGGGAAATTTCAAGAAAATAATCTCGCATTTCTGCTCTCAACTACAGAAGAGGGCTGACTTACACTGTGCTACCCTTGGACTTATTTCCAGGTCCACTTTTTATGACGTATTATTTTCCCTGTCCTTTGTGTGAGTATTCTTATGTTTTCTTTAATGCTATTTCCCGTAGGAGGGTAGTACCGTCAGTGCACCTCATGTGGTGCACTGTAGATATTACTTAAGCTTCTTTGCAGCGTCCCTTCGTCCCCTAGCTGCAATACCTTTCATTCCTTTAACTTTACCTCCTTTCATATTCTCTTTCTTCCATCTTACTTTCCACCCACTCCTAACAATTGATTCGTAGTGCAACTGCTTTGAGGTTTTCCTCCTGTTACACCTTTCAAGCCTTCTTACTGTCTATTTCCCTTTCAGCGCTGAATGACCCCATAGGTCCCAGTGCTTGGCCTTTGGCCTAAATCCTATATTCAATTCAATTCATACTTGATCTATTCGTACAGAAGGTGTTATGTGGGAGTGTCTCCTTTCACAAGTTTGGCAAATCATAGGTCCCTGCGCTTGGCCTTAGGCCTAAATTTTATATTTCATTCTATTCTAATGTATTTATGAATACTCCTATCGAGAAGTTCTTATCTATATCAGGATTTGTCACAAACCCTGTCTGTTACTAGTCTTTACCTAATTACAGAGATTATCGTTACTGTAAGCAGAAGTAACAACCACGAAGGGAACGGGAATCAAAAGTCTTCGCTATAAAGACAAACAAACTCAAATTTCTCAAAGGAAAAATCTTGTCAAGAGGTCCCTTGTTACAGCAGGTAAAAATCTGAAGAAGAGCACGATTCTAAACAGATGAAGATTCAGAGACTGATATGACAGAATCTCGTGTTTATAGAAAAAAAAAAAAAAAAAAAAAGGCTTGACACGAGAACACATCAGCTACGATTTTTATGCATGGCTTGAATTCCTCGTTGGACGAGTCGGTAGAGTTCTCGGCTAGCACTCAGCTAAGCCCGAGTTCGAGTCTCCGGCCGGCCAGTGAAGAATTAGAGGAATTTATTTCTGGTGATAGAAATTCATTTCTCGGTATCATGTGGTTCGGATTCCATAATAAGCTGTAGGTCCCGTTGCTAGGTAACCAACTGGTTCTTAGCCACGTAAAATAAGTCTAATCCTTCGGACCAGCCCTAGGAGAGCTATTAATCAGCTCAGTGGTCTGGTTAAACTAAGGTATACCTATGCGTAGCTTGAAGGCAACTGATTTACTGTTAAACATCTTATAGAAGACACATTATTGCTAGAAGCCATTTAGCTGGGTGCCATAGTCCTAGTCAACAGATCACTCGTCGCCTGAAACGTCCGCAACAAAGACAGATGCTTCATCGATATTGAACGGGGTTTAGATAAACATCAATGACTCGTCGGTAAAAGGTGCATAAGATAGAGTGGCCATAAGAAGAAGAAAGGGATTGCAGAATCTCCTCATAAGGTCATGAATGACCATCCATCAAGCAACATTACAACCGCGAAGGGGTTAATAGACACGGGGACACTTGTGCCCTGAAAGGCAAGCAGTCGGGACCTATTGTCGTCGGGACACTTAGGATTCGGGCGTCGCGGCCGATTACTGAGTTATTACAAGTTCCTAATGCGACGCTGAGATGCCTGTTCGCATACCTAAACCCGCGGGAGCAACAGGTGACAACAACGGACGCAGCCCGAAAGAGGCGACGCCCCCGTCATACTAATCAGCATGACCGAGAGAATACAACATGCTGATCAGCATGAGCCGGGAGAATGACAGCTCAATTCTTCCATGGCAGAGGTTGCGAACCCGTCCAGCGGAAAGGCGATGACGCGCTGGCTTCCATGAATTATTCATAGAGCTGCTGAAAAATCCTCCCCCTTCTTCTTCTTCTTCTTCTTCTCCTTCTTTTTCTTTCTCTTTTTTCTGTTTGCTTCAAGGATGATTGTCGCGTAAATTGGACGCGCGCGCACTTCGAAAGACTCCCGGAATGCTAATGACCCCAGCGGCTGTGAGGAGAAAATCAGCAAGTAGAGTTTTATTAATTCTGGCTGACTGCGATAGATTTATGCATCAACCATTGCTCATGCATGTCTTTATCTGCTTTGACCATCGCTCACTCTCTCACTAGCTCTTCCGACACGGGTTCGAGATTCTGAGCGGGTGAGGAGAAATCCTTCATTTCGTTCCTACTTGGAGTCTCAGAAGGGTTTCGGTGGACATCGTACCCAAATATACAAGAATTCTGAAAGTTTAGCTTTTGTTCTATGAACTTTGCACTTCCATATACGTACAGCAATAACTGTTGGGTTGAAGTTGAGGAAATAAAGTGTTTAGTGAAAGAATAAATAAAATAGATCATTTGAGATGCAGTTGCATGAGAGATGAGATCATGCGCAGCCATACAGGGGGAGGATAGGGTAGTCAGGAAAATGTAAGGGAAAACTATAGCAAAAAATAAGAACAGAGGGAAGAACTTTAGGGAAAAGAAGAAGTTGCCCAAAAACTAAATGAATAAATAAATAAGTGCAGAGGGAATGGCTGATGAACAATAGGATCCCGGAATGGAAGATGCAAATGTAGATACTGTCTGAAGTGAATGCAGTCCTGACTTGAGGGAATAGGTATACTGGAGATCTGTTGAACGTGGAGGCTAGAGGAGAGGCAGAACCGAGTGATGTGAGAGTGGAATGGGTTAGTATAAGGTTGGACATACTTGTGGAAATGACTTTTGAGGGTGTAAGAATGGCGAGAGGTCGAAGAATGTGGACACACGACGAGTTAAAGGGAATACAAGTGATCGAGTTGCTGATCAGGATATGCAAAGAATCCGTAGGTGAGGGGAAAGGTTCTGAAAGAATGAGTGAGAGGAATAAGTGTTTTACTGTGTCATAAAGAAGTAAAAGTGATAGAAGCGACTGTAAGAACTGTAAGGGTATAATATTACTTAGTATACCAGGGAAGGTGTATGGTAGGATTTTGTTTGAGGAAGTTATTGAGAGGTGCGACGGTTTAAATGAAACTAATGTTAGAGTATGTAGGTTGGGGCGTAACTGGGTCAGAGACACAGGTTTGTAATGTTTCCATGGCTGTTCAGCATACTTCTGGATGAAGTGAAACACAAAGCCAGGAAAGGCCAGTGGGTGTAAGTGCACAGTTTGGGGGAAAAGGAAATGAGTTGTGAATGGGATGTTGGATGTTTGACGCTTGCTGCTGATACTGTGCTGACGGAGAATAGCGAAGAGAAACACTAGTAAGAGTTTGAAAGTGTTTGCAAGAGGAGAAAGTTAAGAGTGTAGTCGGTGGGGCATGGGGCTGAACTCCAGTAAAACGAAAACACTGTTGATTAGTAGATCTTGTGCTAATTTTCCGTCCCACCCTCCCCTTCAAGTGGGTGAGTCTGAGGTTTTTGACTATATTTGGTGTAACTTTTGACTCACATCTTGCTTTTGAGAAACATCTCACAAAAGTGTTAGCAAATGCCGTGCTTGAGTTAGGTATTATACATAAGGCCTCATATTTTTATAACATTGAAAAAATCAACGCAATTTGTTTAATGTCATTTGTCCTTCCAGTACTATAATACTTCCATCCGGTATGGATGTCTGCTTCTGCCAGAGATTTATCTCTTCTAGACGGAGTGGTTCGCGGTAGTAGGTTTCTGTTTTCTAGCACTAGCCATTATGATTCTGACCATCGACGGATGGTTTCTTGTTTGTTAATGCTCCATAAGTTGAATTTTAACAGAGAACTTCCGCGATCACAGTTGATCTCTGGTTCCCTTTTCCTGCCGAGAGCGACCAGATTTGCTGAACAGAAGCACCAAGGTTCAGTAAATGTGCCACGCTGTCGGACTTCTCATTTCCAGAATTCCTTTATTCCCCACACCGTTGGACAGTGGAAGTCTGCCTGCGGATGTTGTGCAATTAAAACCTCGAAAGTCCAAGCAACAATGCAATGCATTGCTTCCCTAAAATAATTCACTCATGTATGTCTCTTGTTTCTATATTTCCTATTATATTCTGTTACTCCTTTCAAATGAACCATGTTCTTTGGAAGTATGAATTTCAAGTCCGTGGCCCCTGTAGGCTTGTCCCATATGAACAGGACTTCTGTACTGAATAATAATAATAATAATAATAATAATAATAATAATAATAATAATAATAATAATATTATTAATAATAATTATTATTATTATTATTATTATTATTATTATTATTATTATTACTGTTTCCACGGCATTTAGCTTGTAGAGAGGCTTCTCTGTTCTTCCCATTATATTCTTCTCGTCTGCAGGTAGGCGGTATAATCAATTTCTAAAGGACATGGAAAGATATTCTGCTTTCGTTGTTTATTTAACTCTTACGCTTCGACGCACACACAGGTGGTCATCTAATGAGAGAATCTATGAAATTAAAAGGTGGACAGGCATTTATAGCAGGAAGGCTGGACTGACGTCTTGGTGGGTATTCATTCTTTCGTTGGGGTATCTTTAGGTTACCTCCGTTGATGCTTCTTCGGGATAACGCTTTCCCTCTTTCGATACTCAGCGTCCTACCGGCGCGGAATACCGAGACATCAGTCCAGCCTTCCTGCCATAAATACTTGTCTACCTTTTAATTACATGCATTCTCTCATTAGATGACCACCTGCGTGTGCGTCGAAGCGTAAGAGTAAAATAAACAACGAAAGCAGATTATATTTCCATGTCCTTTAGAAACTGATCATGCCACCTGCCTGCAGGCGAGATGAATATAACAAGAAGAACAGAGAAGCCTCTCTACAAGCTAAATGCCGTTGAAACATTATTATTATTATTATTATTATTATTATTATTATTATTATTATTATTATTATTAAGTAGTACAGGATTCCTGTTCATATGGAAAAGTATACCTTAGTTTAACCAGACCACTGAGCTGATTAACAGCTCTCCTAGGGCTGGCCTGAAGGATTAGACTTATTTTACGTGGCTAAAAACCAACCTACAGCTTATTGTGGAATCCAAACCACATTATACAGAGAAATGTATTTCTATCACCAGAAATAAATTTCTCTAATTCTTCATTGGCCGCCCGGAAACTCGAACTCGGGCCTATCAAAGTGCTAGCCGAGATCTCTACCGACTTGTCCAACGAGGAACTTGTTCATATGGAACGAAGCTACAGGGGCCACTGACTGGAAATTCAGGCTTCCAAAGAATATGGCGTTCATTTGAAAGGAGTAACAGAATATAGCAGGAAATATAGAAAGAATAAAAATACATATGTAAGGTGACTTATTTTAGGGAAGCAATGCATTGCATCGTTGCTTGAACTTTTGAGGTCTTTATTGCACAACATCCACAGGCAGACTTCCACTCATATCCACCATCCTTACTCATGGCTGTCGCCCATGCCGGTCTGTGTCTTCCAACTGTCGTGGTGTCCACAGGAACTCAGCTGACACTCTGTCAAATACTATTCTTCCAGGGGTTGTGGGAAGGACATGTCCAGACCATCTCCATCTCACCTTCATCATTATCCCATCTACTCAGGAAGACCGTAATGTCCCTTGTGGTTTTATTTCCGAATCGGTCCAGTCATCTGACACCTACTGTTCTTCTTAAAGCTTTATTTTCAAAAGGACAAAACATTTTAGGTATGGCTTCAGTGTCACACCGTGATTCATGTACTACGTATAGCATACAGATCGTACGAGACTTTTGCATAATCTTACTCTCTTATGCAGTTTAAGTTCTACTGATTTGCCTTTTTAGTTTTCTGTCAAAGAAAACTATTGAGTTGGCTATTTGTCTGTCCGCCCTGATGCCTTCATAACTACTGAGGCTAGAGGGCGGCAAACTGGTATGTTGATCATCCACCCACCAATCATCAAACATACCAAATTGCATCCCTCTAGCCTCAGTAGTCTTTATTTTATTTAAGGTTAAAGTTAGCCATGATTGTGCGTCTGGCACCGCTATAAGTGCCAATAACACAAGCCACCACCGGTCCGTTGCTGAAAGTTTCAAGGGACGCGGTTGAGAGTTTCATGGGCCATGGCTGAAAGTTACATGGGCCCCGACTGAGAGTTTCATGGGCGGTGGCTGAGAGTTTCATACAGCATTATACGCTGTACAGAAAACTCGATCGCGCCGAAGAAACTTCAGTGCATTTTTTACTTGTATAGTTTTCCACTGAAATCCAAGTCAAGAGAAAATGTAATTGATATCATTGTTCTTAAATGTATGAAAGATTCGCCGTCATTAATCCTTTCTCCATAAAATGTTACTTTGTCCCTTTGTGCGCATTCTGTCCTCATGACTTCCTCTCCCTCTAGATGTGTCATGCCTTCCGTTACGCGAGCCTTTAAATCTTGTTGTGTTTTGATGATTAAAACAGCATCATCTGCTTAGTCTAAGTCTGCTAGTGTCTATCTTTACTCCACTCTAAACTTTCTCTTCCTTCTCCGTCCACCGTTTTCAATTTTAAAATCTATGAGAAGGCAAAACAGCAAGCGTGAAATAATCCATATATATATATATATATATATATATATATATATATATATATATATATATATATATATATATATATATATATATATATATATATATATATATATATATATATATATATATATATATATATATATGGATATATAGCTTATTTTATCATCATCAAAGGTTTGCCAGTGGGATACATATCTATCATATCGTCATGGAGGTTGGTTACGTGGAATAAATTTATAGTATCACTATTATCACCAATGGGAAGTTATTTTATGAAAAAGCTTCCACCAAGTTGTGCATAATTATTTTCGGAGGACACACATATTGCACAAAAAGCCTAAATCAAGGGTGTTAGCGTATCTGTTCTGTGTGTCCTGTTACGCGTTTGCTAAGAATGATATCATTTGCTTTCTTAAACTCATGCTTTTACGATGGTTCATTCAGTGGCTTATATATATATATATATATATATATATATATATATATATATATATATATATATATATATATATATATATATATATACATATATATATGTGTGTTTGTGTGTGTATGTATGTATCATATACAATATATATATATATATATATATATATATATATATATATATATATATATATATAGTTGTACTTTCAACAGTTATGACAGCTAGGAGATTATTTTCTTTTGTGTCGGAGTTGGCTATAATGCTTCTCTCTCTCTCTCTCTCTCTCTCTCTCTCTCTCTCTCTCTCTCTCTCTCTCTCTCTCTCTCTCTCTCTCTCGTTATAGTCATCCCTCCGGGGAACGTACCAGTTAATGTCTTTATATGAGAAAAAATCGCTTGTCTTTATTATAGTGATCGTCGTCATTGTTAATCGAAAAGATTACAATCTCTCGGAATTGGTATTTCCTCTTCTTGCGATCGCCTTCTGAAACGTTTCCGTGCGCGCATGCTTACACGCATACATGTTTATGCACAGTTAGGTCAACAGTTTTATATGAATACGTGCTTTTTTTTTTAATCACAGAGTCATATGAGCTTGGTATAGAATAAAGCAGTGGAGCTTCTTTCGATCGACCTGAAAAGAGATTCTGATCCGCAAAAACTCGTGAGAAGCGAATGTACTGGAAATGGCAACTCTCGTTGACTGGGTATGCTCTTGTATCCTTGCCGTCCGAATGACGGCAAAATTCAGAAAACTTGGCAATTTTCAGAGGCGCTGTATTATATTCATCACTTATTTAGGTTAAGAGTATCCTGATGTCGATAGACAGAAGTCAAAGCAAAAATAATCCTTATTCTAGGCTTCAATTGAAAAATAAATCGATTGTCGCTCACTGTAACCAGAATATTATTGTTTCAGGCGTAATAAGCCAGAAGTCATTTCTAATATAAACACTCAATGTCCCTATACTGCCAAAATTGCAGGTAGCTTGCGTTATTGTGTAATAGCTATCGTAGATAGCGATTAACTATGTATTAACAGAATGGCATCGTAGTTTTGTATAGAGTAAAAAATATTAATACATCCCTATTACTCTATTATGGCGAACACTCTTAATGCAAATTACAGAAATGTATGTTTTTACCTAACGTAATCTCTTTTTTACCGTATATATTTTAGGAATTTGCTTTGTTAAACACTCTCTGATTATTTACAACTATTATTTTTCAAGATGTTGCCAAATTTATTACCATAGCATTTAAACGTAGCACAAACCAGTCAAAGAGAAACTGGATAAACTTGAATACAGTTCGTGAAAAATGGTTGCACTGCCGTCACACTGATAAACATATAAAAGCACACATAGTGCATTGTATATATATATTATATATATATATATATATATATATATATATATATATATATATATATATATATATATATATATATATATATATATATATATATATTATATATATATATATATATATATATATATATATATATATATATATATATATATATATATATATATATATATATATATATATATATATATATATATATATATATATATATATATATATATATATATATATATATATATATATATATATTCATCTTTTGATCCAGAAAGTTTCTTTTAGCAGTAAGAGCGCTTGCCGAAGTCGCCCACACTCGTTGCTTATTGAAACGAACGTTGTAGAGTTTATCTGCTGACTGTGACTTTTTATCCGAAGCAGAGGTTGCCGGACGCGCAGGAGGGTCGGCTGGCGGCACACGGGAAGTTCACAAGAATGGATGGCTCAAGAGAATGCCCACCCAGGAGCGTCGGCTCTCCGTCATGGCGCCCTTCTCCAAGGTCAGTAAAATTTTCTCCATCTCTCGCTCAGCCCCCACCCCCTCCCCCCATCCCCTCCTCCCCGTTTTCTGACACAATCATCCCATCTAGATTGTAGATTGAGTCATTAGCTCTCTCGTTCCTTACGTGTTTTTCGGTGTTTTAGGTCAAATTCCAGAGTATTTGCAATCTATAAGTATGTGCTTGTAAGGGAATGGGCAGACAAGAGTCCAGATGCTTTCTGTTTTCGTGGTAGTTAACGAGTCATTTACATATCACGAAGAGCTCATTTGTATGTACGTATAGAGAAATAAATCAATGAAGGATTTTATCTGACATCCTATACCTTTATGCAAACATATGCCCAGTCCTTCCCAATTGGCAAAATGCTACAAGTGGTTTACTGACGAATTTTGCTTGTGCGCGCGCAGCCCCCGAGGTGTGAGAAACTGTGGGTCTCGTTCTGCGTGCACGACGAGACGGAAGGATGGCTGGAATTCTACGAGAACCGGAGGTCGGCCTTCAGTCACAATCCCATGTACAGGACCTCTCTGGCGAGGTGTCTTCACATCTCGCCCTCCATCCGAGTCCACGAGGACAACGAGCACGTGTTCGCCATCACTCTCGAGGGCGAGGTCATCAAACTCGGGGCGCAAAGCAGGTGAGTTTTTCCTGAACGCTGACTGACTTTTAGTTGGTTCCTTTTTTTTTTTTTTTTTTACTGCTGTTTCTTTTCTGATTTCAGTATAGTGCCAATTCTTGTTCGGATCTTTCCTGGATAGTGACCCCCAAGGGTTTTAACGCGGTATGTATCCACCTCTGCGGCGTGTTTAGTAAGCCCGTAGGGGATTACCGTAAAAATATAAACAAAAGATTGTAAAAATCATAAAGATAATGACCCGCAAGAAATATTAGTCCTAGATAACGACCCCCGAAAACCCTTGGGGGTTACTATCTAGGAAGATCCTCTTGTTCTAACGTACTTTATACAGCCTTTGTCGCAGGTTAGACTTTTTCCTTTTATTTCTCATTTGTATAATCGTTGTGAAGTGTCCGTACGATGAAAGTCCAAATGCATAAAAAGTAGCCTTTTTCACATGGCCCGTATCACATCTCATGCTGCTTTTTTCCAGGTCTATCAAACTACGTGATAAATGCATAAAATAATCAATTCATGCAATGCAAAAACATGCAGTATATAAATAAATATATATACAAGTATTTTAATATATGATCGTTAGAATAACCTTATTAAACTTTCCGGACTTAGTATATCCACATGTTAACGAACATACCCATGGCATAAATGAATACACAGTGTGCATGGGTGACTTGTCATGATATCATAGATCATTACAATAATGACGAGAGAGATGATAACCGAGAAAAAGAGAAGGATGATGGGTAGATAAATGCTGCAGAAGTTCCTGCGAGATCTCTAGATCAGAAAACACCATTCTGAATTTCAAGTTGACCTTCGACAGGCCGCAGTGCGAGGGTCGTTGATTTGGAAGAGGGTCCTTGAAAACCATTCTGTACCCCTGAGGGTCCAGATTACCCACATATCTGTGACGCCCGATAGCTTACAGAAAATCAGTTAATCAAAATCAGTCAAATCACATGCATACTATGAGCGGCATGAACACCCGGAGAGGTGCATGACAGATGCAGTTCTTCCAGGCCTATGTGTAATGAGTGATTGATTTATGTATCCTTGTGACGCAGAGAACGTGGTCACCGACAATAAATGATTGGCTGACCGTCAATCGCCACTTCCCCTGTAGCTTTTCAAACTGAGGTCATGAATGTTTCATTTTTTTTTCCTGTTGTCCCACCATTTTCACTGGATGTTTGGAAACTTGCCAAATGCAAGCAGGAAAAAAGATGCCATTTATTTTTATACCTCCAAAGATTTGATGAAAAAATGCCATTCATGGAATGATGCTTCACCGAAGATTCCATTCTTAGTATTTGTCGTCATTTCCTACGCCATTACTGTCATTGTCATCATGCCTAGTAGTAGTAGTAGTAGTAGTAGTCGTCGTCTTAGTAGTAGTAGTAGTATGAGTAGTAGCATCTTCACTTTCATCACAATTCAAGAAGATATTAGGACACTGTATTCACAATAAGTTTACGCCACAGAAGGAGTTATTCAAGAAAGTTTAGTCCTCCATCTCAGGCAAAGCTTACAATCTCCGTCGTTTTAAGCAACCTTTACAAGTACCTGTTACTCCCTGTGTTCTCCATTTGCAGCGAACCGCAATATTGAGTTTATCAAAATAGACTGCGATTGAGTGTATCAAAATAAACTTCAACTGAGTGTATCAAAATGAGAATTAAGGCAAATCGAGGTCGCTTGTCACCCAAAAGAGAGCGTCCGCGAATGTAGCGAGTTTTCAAACCTTGCTATCATTATTATCAGTATTGTCGTTCTTTCCCAAAGATCAGTATTTCCTAGTAGTTCTAGGTCCGTTGAACACTATGCTTCCTATTACTAGTATTAATATGAACCGTCCTTTTGCAGGGAGCAGATGATGGAGTGGATAGACTCCATGCGGAGCAGACTCCGTGAGTTGGGCGTGTTGACGCCGAAGGACAACCTATACAGCAAAGAGCCCGAGGGTCTACGCTCGCCCCTCCTACGGAACCCCAACTCCCCCCTACCCCCGACGCCCACCTTCCAGTTCCCACCTCACGCCCACGAGTTCAGAGGTGAGTTCCGACGACCCCGGTTCATCTCGAGCGCCCGATGGACGACCTTCTGCCGGAGGACCACCTGTGCTTAATTACTCGCATTTCGCCTTCTTCCTGGATCTATTTCCTTACCCACTTGCCTTGTTCGTTAATAAGCTGCTTGATTGCTTTGTGTTTGTATGTAAACTCATATCAGATTATAAGCTTAATCGTACATGCCTCAGTGTACACAGCCTAGTTAGATTGGGAGCGTGCGTGCAAACGCATTTTGTTTATATATATATATATATATATATATATATATATATATATATATATATATATATATATATATATATATATATATATATATATATATATATATGTGTGTGTGTGTGTGTGTGTGTGTGTATGAATATGTATGTGTATGTGTGAGTGTGGGTGTGTAGTGTTTGGCTACCTGTCTTCCTATCAGTCTGTGTATTATTCATATAACTCGCCACGTAGGTTACCATGTTTGTGTGTATGATGGTACTGTACTACCATTTGTGTGCCAGAAATCTGCAGCCTTTTTTACCTCCTATCGGGATGAACGATCAAGGTTGGGCTTTAATCCTTGTCTGCTGAGTACAGGTGTCCTCCGGTAACTGTAGCATGAATTTTACTGGCCTTAAAATTAGAGACTAAAAATTCTGTGTACAAATATGCAACAAACTCACAAATAGAGCATAAAAATGCAAGATCAGATTGCTGACAATAAAAGCGGCACGTATTTCATGATGACGAAGAACGCCGCTCATTCAAAACACTAAGTTTACAGATTTTTCAGTCAGTTATCTGAAAAGTATGAATGAATGACCCAACATTTTAGTTTCCATTCTTTACTCGTAATATTAGCGCTGTTCTCTGATAACGCTTATCTTTTACCAGTACCAGCTTTTCGAACTGAAAAAGTACCTTTCTATCGGTCACTTTGAGCACATATTCACACACACAATATCAGCAGTTGCTGTCGAATTTGTTAGTGCCATATGACGGAGACCTCTTGGTTGACGATGTTTATAGGTTTGATCACCATTCGGCTGTTCTAAGGCTGCCAGGCTGCGCACGCACCGCCAGCACTGATGGTCGAGGAAACGAGTTATTCGTTTATACTTTACTGGTTTAACTCTAAGTATTCATTCACATTAAATTAATTTTGCTATTATCTCAGATAACATAAAAAACAGAAAAACAATCCAACCGCACTTTCTCTTATCTGACTTTTTGTCTGTCAGTTCAGTTCTCTGGCTTGTCCGTCTGGAAGTCTGATTCATCTTGCTAGAAACAGAAAGTTTCCTTTCGCATTTGTGACTGAAAAATTGCCAAGACATCTCAGGTGAACCCTTGCGTCTTTTGTTGAAACTTTGAGGAAAATAACAGAACCTTGGCGCTAGACCCACATTTCATGAGTTTTACAAAAAATTATTGTGAAGTTTTGCGTAACACAGCTGCTCACTGCCAGATAGACCGAAGACCCAACACCAATGAGGGTCCAACTTGGAGAAGGTAATCAGCTGTAGGCTATTTATATTTTTAATATTATTTAATTAAATATCTTTATTATTGTTATCTTTATGTCAACTGAACGCCATTTACCATTAAGGCAGCCCGTACACGGGACACTTTTATTGGAAAGTGGCCGGCCACTATGTGGTCAGCCTCTTAGTGGACAGCTGATATCAGCTTGTACAGTGTTGTGGCCAAGAAACAGACACACTAGCCTCTTCGTATCCACTCTTTTAGTGTCATCCCCTTTTAGTGGCTCGTCTGTGGTCTTCCATACAAACATGTATGTTCCATTTTTTTTTTTTTTTTTTAGTGGCCGGCCACTTAATGGCCGGCACTTTCCACAAAAAGTGTCCCGTGTGCAGGCAGCCTAAGAGGTTTGGTGACCCCAGGAGGTGTTAAATTTGTTCTCATCGGGTCTTTTTAGGACGAGGTCCCTGCCCTATGCACTTCCCTACCCTGGCTTCCAACCACCGCAGCTGACTGACCACCAGCTACACAATTCACTACTCAGATCAAAAGAGACACAGCGAGTTTTTTTCAAAAACACCTAAATTTTGTCGGCCCCCTCCTCATAAAATCGATGTCGGGTCTCCCGGTGCTGAGGCGAGGCTGATGCTAGCTACTGTTAGTTGCAGTAATAGTTCACATTTTATTTCTGTGAGTTACAGTTTTAAATGCAAGTTTCGGCCTTGTCCTTTATCGGAATGTAGATTCTTTTCGGCCACAGAATGAGCCTTATTCTGGGTTGCTGGAAGTTTTCCGTAACCGGTAGTTCTCCGCGTAACTTTTGAAACGATATCCATTACAATCTTGTGCGGTGTCAGCCCTTGCTTTGTCATGACTTTCCATTCTCTTTTCTCCACGGAGATAAGATGCAAATGCAGTCTGGACCTTATGTGAGAAGGAAAACTGAATCAACTGCGCTGCTGATATTCGCTTCGCTCTTTTCTTCCCGTTTTGTGTCTTGTTTATGTTTCGTCATCTGCCTGTTGCTTATAACTGAAGCATCATTCTCATTTTTTACAATTTTTGTCCCAAGCCGACGACCGTACGTTTGATGACGGCGTTAAAAAAATCATTTACCTCAAACTGTTCATTAAGAAGAAAGCTGCATAGCGACCTTGAACTTAGCCCTAGAGGTAGCTCGTCTCAGCACTAGCTTCTGTACTCAAGCTGTTTGCTCTTTCGCCTGTATTGGCTCTTCTGTTCTTTAGTCTATTAAATCTCTTCTTGACCGCTTACATGTACCCTCTGCAGTACCTATACAAGTGGTTGACTGCTTGATTTGGCAATTCAAACTACTGGCGTTACAGCTGCCATGGTCGTTGAAATCCATAAAAGGATATATATATATGTATATATATATATATATATATATATATATATATATATATATATATATATATATATATATTTATGTGTGTGTGTGTGTGTGTGTGTGTGTGAGAGAGAGAGAGAGAGAGAGAGAGTATGATTATGGACGTAGGATTGGTGTGTTCCTCTTTTGCTGGATTGTGGTCGGAGGAGACCGAAGAGAATGGCAGAATACCGAGAGAAAAGAGTAAGAAAGGGGAAAGAAGCATTAAAACGAACACTTTCCAGCGAACACGAAGCCAGCGCACAACAGCAGGCAAGAACGCGAACAGCTGCGCTTAAACAAGAGCAAACACGCCCCACACAAATCAAGTATCGCCCGCTTTTATATCATGCCTAAACCCGCCAAGCCGCTGATGCAATCTCTTCTTCCCCCTCTAATGACAAGAGCTCAGAGCTTGTCTCTCATCTGGCGTTCATTCCTTCGCTGGCCTCACAGCAGTTTCTGTTTAAAGTCCTTTTTTTCTAGGCCGCCATTTTGTTTTCGTCTTGTCTTTCGTAAGTGCTTATTCTTGAGCGATTTCTCAATTTTCTGCTCAAGTTCCCTTTTTTATTTTAAATCACCCGCCGTTTCCTCCTCGTCTTGTCCTATATATGAGGCCCATTCCTTCATCGGTTGTAATATATCTTCGTGTTTTTTCCTTCATGTTTTCATCATGTCTTATCTGTGATCTTCATCAGTTCATCAGTCCCTCTCATTTCCTGTTAAAAATTTTCTTCTCAGATGCCATTTCGTTTACAGCGTGTTTCATGTGGTGTTTCTTCCTTCATCAGTTCTCACATTTTCTTTCTTTTATCGTTTTCAGTCGCCATTTTGTTGCCATCGTTTTTCAGCCTTCATTTCTTTCTCAGCACTCTTCTTTCACATTTAGTTCCTCAAGTGAGACTCATATTATCTCCGTCCTCAATACCTTGTTTCTCGCATTCCAGATTCCACATCTGCTTTGCAGTCGAGCTTTTTTCCTTCCTTCTTCTCTTCGCTCTTCAAGTGCTAGTCTTGCTTTGACTTCGGATCTTTCATTTTGGTCTCGTCTTTCATGGGACTTCTGACCCTTCATTAAGCTGTCAATCCTTCGTTTATCTGTGGCCCTTTATTTGATTCCTGATCTTTCATTTCCATCCCTCATTGGGATGTCAGTGAGGCGAACGATGGAAATTGT
The DNA here is from genome assembly GCF_040412425.1 of Macrobrachium rosenbergii. NCBI lineage: Eukaryota > Metazoa > Arthropoda > Malacostraca > Decapoda > Palaemonidae > Macrobrachium > Macrobrachium rosenbergii. Next base: position 75,387,218 of record NC_089742.1, on the reverse strand, counting down.
CGTCTTACCTTTGTGACGTCACCCAGCGCCCCTCTGGTCTATTTGAGAGCGAATCAGCCGAACGGTGCCGCACTCGGCTATTAGGTTCTCAAATGACGGTCGTATCTCACCGATAATGACGATAATGCGCCCCGATAGAGACGTAGACGATAACGAAAAGTATTATGAGGATTATCCAATGGTCTGTTGTTACGGACCGTCGGCGAAGACAATCATACTCTTTCCGAAATTGCAATCGGGGACTGACGGCCGTCGGTCCGCTTGATGGATCCCAGAAAAAAAGAAGAAAGAAGATAATGTTCAGGATGTTGTGGAACTCTAAAAGCACCGGCGCTAAAAGAGGAGAAATGAGCTTTTTTTCTTTTCTCCATCAGCCATCTGGGCATCCGATCTGGTCATTTGGATTGTTTTCAAATTAAAGCAGTGCGAGTATGTCCCATAAGAGGGGCGCGGATCTTGAATTTCGTTCTCCACTATAAAGGACAATGCAATATCAGGTTACTTCCACGCTGGGAGAGAGAGAGAGAGAGAGAGAGAGAGAGAGAGAAATGATATGTTCTTCTTTTTTCTTTCCTTCTTTGTCGAGTAAGGAGCGGGAAGAGAAGCGGGATAAAGGGGGTTAAGACAGATCATCAGTGAGCGGAAGGATGCATTTTACCGGTTTAAACTCCCTACAGCAAGTGATGACGCCACAATTTTGCGCCCGGGATGCGGCGCTCAGAAGAGCCCTTGGTCGATGGTGGTCCCGGGATTTCTTGGAACACTCAGACCAGCCTTGAGGAGTCTCATAAGAGCTTCGCAGAACATATGTTCTTAGTCATCGCGCCAGACACTTGGAACACACAGCGAGAGAGAGAGAGAGAGAGAGAGAGAGAGACTGTTGTTGTTAGATTAAGCTGGTATTGTGCCAGCACTGAATCTTTCACATGGCGAGCCGCCCATAAAGAGAGAGAGAGAGAGAGAGAGAGAGAGAGAGAGAGGAGGGGCGTGGTGTGGCGGAGTGTGAACTTGACACTGAACGGTTAGGAAGGAAGGAAGGAAACGTATGGTTGTAAAAGAACCTGTGATCGAACCTCCTGGACTGTTTGATCTTTCATAACCCGAGTTCGAATCCAAGCGTGGACGAAAAGTTTCTCCATTTCATTCCCAAGTTTAGAAACAAGGTTTTCAGTGGAAAAAGTACCCAGCAACATCAGGAAATTAACATGTTATGAGTGCAATTTATGCTGGCTTTTATACTGTACACACACACACACACACACACACACACACACACACACACACACACACACACACACATATATATATATATATATATATATATATATATATATATATATATATATATATATATATATATATATATATATATGTATATATACATATATGTATATGCTGTGTGTGTATGTATGTATATACTGTATATAAGCCAACATGCACTGAACTCAAACTTCTTGATTCCCTGATGCTGTTTGGTATATATATATATATATATATATATATATATATATATATATATATATATATATATATATATATATATATATATATATATATATATATATATATATGAATTTTATCACATCACCTAGTATATATGCAATCATTAAGCTACAAATGTCGTTTAACATCTAATTCGCGCTACTTCGCGAGTATCACTGAAGGGGAATTACAAGTAATAAATGATTTGACACCAAAGTGACTCGAACACTCGACAGTACCCACCAACGGCTTTTAGTCGACGTCGCTAACCAAGTAGCGCGAATTGGATATCAAACGACATTTTAGCTTAATGATTATATATACTTATATATATATATATATATATATATATATATATATATATATATATATATATATATATATATATTATATCAACGTTTCAGCTGCAATGGAAATTAAATAAAGGAAAAGAAGTAAGGGAATGACGACTTCAATATTTTTTAAGCAAAGCTCCCAGTGACCGGTATGAAGGCAGTAATTATTAGGAAGTAAATATTTATACGAAAGTTGAATGTCTGTTACCAAACCGACTGCAAGGGGCAATTCCCAGGCAATGATATGTTGTTGCTGATGTCGTGCCATTATTATTATTATTATTATTATTATTATTATTATTATTATTATTATTATTATTATTATTATTCAGAAGATAAACCCTATTCATATGGAAAGAGCCCACATGGACCACTGACTTAAATTTCAAGTTTTCAAAGAAAACGGTGTTCATTAGGAAGAAGTAAGAGGAATTAGAGGGAAATACAGCGAGAGGAGATCTCGCTTATTAAAAAAGAAAAATAATTTAATAAATCAATAAATAGATAAAAATGTATTCAAACGCAAGGAGAATAATATCCATTATAACAAAAGGCTGTGTCTTAAAATGGATAAACAAATATTTAGAAATAAAGCTAAACGGAGAGTTTTCTAGATTCTGTACGATTCTCCTTTTCAGTCTAAAAGACTGAAAATGGGAATCGTACAGATTCTCGAAATTATATAGCAGAAGAATTGTTTCCCCAATGCAATCGTTATGCAAATTTCCAAAAAATTTACTGGTCCATGGGCAACGCTGAAATAGTACATTAAGAGAGCTAAAAAAAAAAATCCGCTATCAGTATATCACAATTTGCAGTAAAAGGGAAAAAAAAAACTTTTAAGGAAAATCAGATGTTTTCCTCATACAATTAAAAAGCAACGTAGAACAACCTGATATGGGTGCACACTTAGCCGTAACTACGGAAAGTATTATCATGAAGGCATTTTTGCTGCTGCACGATTCTAAATTTGATTGAAATGTGCTGTTCTTCACAACTGTTGAAATACTTCAAATATCCGACGATTAAAGCTATTCCCGAAGACGGTAGGAAGAAAAATATCAACCTCTAAGTGAGGTAGTGTCTTCTGCTATCCATTATTAAATAAAAAAGAAAGCTGCCTTTGTATTTTAGCACATATAATCAGCATGAAAAACAATAACCTGAGAAAGCTGATTATTATCAATTCGATTCATAATGATAACAAGTCAAGGAGGATTTACTTGCGTATAATAACGTACGTTAGTGCATGGTGACTGACTGGCATCGTAAAAATTGTGCTTATAACCTCATCCAGATCTTAAACACTCTTCCTCCCCGTAGGGGATTAGTGCCATCAGTGCACCTCATGTGGTGCACTGTAGGCATTACTTAAGGTTCTTTGCAGCGTCCCTTCGTCCCCTAACTGCAATACCTTCGTTCCTTTAACTTTACCTCCTTTCATATTCTCTTTCTTTCATCTTACTCTCCACCCTCTCCTAACAATTTATTCATAGTGCAACTTTGAGGTTTTCCTCCTGTTACACCTTTCAAACCTTTTACTGTCAATTTTCATTTCAGCACTGAATGACCTCATATGTCCCAGTGCTTGGCCTTTGGCCTAAATTCTATATATATTCAGTTCAAACACTTTTCTTCACTTTGTTCCCATTAATGCCCAATCTTTGCGGACGTTAGTGGAAGCTAAGCGAAATAATAAATTACTTCAGTTCAATTATCCCAGTCAACCAGTTAACTGTGAAACAGTAATACTTGTCGTGTGGTGATTTTAAGATTATCTGAATTGTCATTTAATGTTAATCAATATTTCAGGATTGATGGGGGAAGGTTTTAGTATGAATTTATTCTATTTACCTATTTATTTATCCTTATAATATAATATAAATGTATATATATATATATATATATATATATATATATATATATATATATATATATATATATCCCCCTCGTGCCAAGGATCATGACACTCACATCACCAGTGACATAGCTCGGATTAGAGCCATAGAAGAGACGTAATGATTTAGGTTCTTCCCGTTACAACAACTCGCACGTCTCCGATGCTGTAAGTAATGAAACAGTCACCTAGCGATTAGTGGATTTTATGGCAGTTGAGAAAAGTGGATGTGGGCCATACAGCTAAAACCTTCATCTCCAGTTCATCACTGAACTGGAAGGGCTGCACCTTCTGGAAGTTCCTCATTGGCAGGGTTGGTAGCGTTCTGCTTTCCCATCCTTTACATATCCCGCTAACGCTCACAAAAGCAAAGCCGTGTGAGCAAACGTACTGTTGCCTTGTTGCCTTACTTGGCAGTGACGCGGTTCTTGTCTGAGACATCAGAAAATGATCAGAAGGCTCGTACCCATGAGCTCCAGACAGTAGGCTTACTTCTACTGAAAGGGATTCGCCGAAAGGGGCTAGGCCGTGTACTTCTTTACATCTGAAGACAATTATTCTAATAAAATATATAATATTGATAATCAATGCTCTATTGCGCATAAAATACAATATTGTGAATTCCACACATAAGCTAAAATAGGAAAATACAGTACTCGTACTGAAAGTAGATAAGAATACGGGCGTAATATAAAACATTATTAAGCTTACGGTAAATCCCTCCAAGTCCCAAAATGAAAGTTATCACATGTCGTGAGCGTGTTTACAAGGTTTCCACAATATTACTACTTGATGCCTTATTCTCCTTGATACGTTCACCACGGTTGAGTTCCTCGTTGGGCGGGTCGGTATGATTCTCGGCTAGCACTCTGCTGGGCCCGCGTTCGATTCTCCGACCGGCCAATGAAGAATTAGAGGAATTTGTTTCTGGTTATAGAAATTCATTTCTCGGTATAATGTGGTTCGGATTCCACAATAAGCTGTAGGTCCCGTTGCTAGGTAACCAATTGGTTCTTAGCCACGTAAAATAAGTCTAAGCCTTCGGGCCAGCCCTAGGAGAGCTATTAATTAGCCCAGTGGTCTGGTTAAACTAAGGTATATTTAACAACCGCTTAGCCTCTTATTTCCTTACATGTTGTTATACCAAGGGGAACAATAAATTGGGAAATGCTAGATCGAGATGTTATAATACTGTTTAAAGATGTCAAACCTTGTCAAAAGTAAGAGTGTGTTTTAATAATAATATTAGAGGCTTGTTTCAATTGACATCGCGATCTGGCATTTCCCAATTTATTGTTCCCCTTGGTACACCAACATTTAATGAATTAAGACGCTAAGTGGTTTTGCGAGTATTAAGTAGAATAAGGGCATAGCGTGATGCAAGATGAGTCCCAATCCGATGTAGTTATTTGACAGATCAAAATGAATCCTATATAATTCCAGTGAGAGTGACTTAAAAACAAGTACATTTTGAGATGTGGCAACATTGTTCCAAGCAGCAAGTGGTTGTAGATTTTGTCAACCATAGTCAAATGTATTGTGGGTCAACGCTGATAAACTTAGAGTAGCATTATACTGAGAAGAAGCAACCGAGAAAATCCGAACATAAAGTTAGAGACCTCTCCTAAGAGCAAAATGTCACCCTACGGTGGTCTAAACCCCAATGGGGTCTGAAGGTAATAAAAAAATATAAACACGGTCACGTACCAACAGAATCAGTCTTAATTATGTATAATGGAAATAGAAAAAAAAATGGTGGTATAATTAACAAGAATAAATTGTTGTTAGTGTATTTCCTTCCCCCTCCCCACCAAAAAAAAAACCTTTCTCGTAAGATGTTCTACCCGACACTAGTATTCTCTCTCTCTCTCTCTCTCTCTCTCTCTCTCTCTCTCTCTCTCTCTCTCTCTCTCTCCAACTTTAAGTGTTTTCTTTATGCGTTAATACATTTTTTGCATGTAATTTTTACAAACAAACAAAGTAACTATAGCAACAAAACTTTCAAACATTTGCGAATGCTGCGTACAATTGGTGTACTAACACGCGGCGTGAGAAACGACGTTTATCAGCATCATTAAAAGTTTTTACGAAAAAGTTATAAAGTAGCCTATGTCGTTCTTAATAATTTCAGTGTATTGTTTTAACCAACCCATGTCTGTGGGAGAGTGTAAAACAGTGCGTTGCTAACATGGTAGAACATACACACGCGCACACACACACACATATATATATATATATATATATATATATATATATATATATATATATATATATATATATATATATATATATATATATATATATATATATATATATATATATACTGTGTGTGTCCTGTGTGTCTGTATGTGTGGGTGTGTGTTTGTATATATGTGTATACATACACACGAATGCACTAACGTGTACTCAGATACAAACACAAGATTCCTTTTCACCACTTCCAGTGCATACTTGTATTTACTTATATCCGCATACCGATGAAACTAGCAGACATATACAAATAAACATAGGCATATGCATGAACACTCGGCACATTGCATAACTGCTTTACCGAACTTCTCAAAACTTAGAGAAGAAAACCATGCACGATACATATTTGCAACTACCAGCACACACGGAGGAGCACTTCTCACCTTGCTCGAAGAGAGGCAAGATTTGGTTGCAGCACCGCTGAGTCTTTCCCACCTGCCTGAAATTCAATATGGGTGAACAAGACGTTTGTTTCTCCAAGCTCCTTTTGTTTGACCTGACTTTCGCAGCGCAAGGCGTCGATTCTACCAAACTCTACGGGGTTGTCACACCTCCGTGTTCACATTCCGTCCGACCTTGCAGAGCATATTGTGGTTAAGTGTACCTTAGTTTAACCAGACCACTGAGCTGATTAACAGCTCTCCTAGGGCTGGCCCGAAGGATTAGGTTTATTTTACGTGGCTAAGAACCAATTGGTTACCTAGCCACGGGACCTACATCTTGTTGTGGAATCCGAACCACATTATAACGAGAAATGAATTTCTGTCACCAGAAATAAATTCCTCTAATCCTTCATTGGCCGGTCGGAGAATCGAACGCGGGACCAGCAGAGTGCTAGCTGAGAACGATACCCATCCGTCAAATGAGGAACTGCATATTGTGGTAAAGAATATAACGAGTGACTGATGGTTTGTACGTGTTGACAGAAAGGAAAGTGTCTGTTCATCCTTGTCTTTTTTTGTTAGGTTAAGCTATACGCGCCAGGTTTTATGTTACTGTTCACTCGCCAATGTCTCCGTTTGTCTTGAATGAAGGCTTTAAAGCCTTCATTCATACCAAACCAACACAGGAAACACAATAAAAACTAAACGTGATATACACTGACTTTGCACATTTAACAAACCACTCAGAAATTTATCAATATAAAAAAGGTATCTTAACCAGGTAAACAACTCAGTTTAATATATTTAGATGCAGTCTGGAGCAAGAAAAATAAAACTATCGCTTTTTGTTTTCTCATGCTTATTTTGAGTTGAAAGACATATACACATACCGCCTTGAAATATGTGACGTGTATTTGCACGAACACAGAACCAGAATTTTCGAAGTATCTGACTTCCAGGTAATGCACAGCCATCACTGGTTCTCCCATAATCTTAAGCAGGACTTTCTGTAAACCATTTCACAAAAACTCGTCATATTTGCAAAGTAGAACACACTGACTTACAGATCCTCATTTCTGGGGCAACAGAAAGCTTAGAAATCAGAGAAGCTAGCGGGAGAGCCTTCGGTCTCTGAGCAAATCATAATTTAACATGTGAAGCAGCCGCGTGATTTGCTAAAGAGAGCCTATATTATTTGTTCTTGCGATCAAAATATGGGAAAGTTAACAGACTTGGACCTTTTCTTTGCAGATGAGATCTCGAGCCTACATTCCATGAGACTGGGGCTGAGTCCAGCGCCCAGCATGACCTTGTCGACGGCATCTGGCCTCTCGTCGATGCAGAGCCTCAATTCGGTTTCGTCGGGATCGTCGGATCCCAACATCTCTCCTTCGTCAGTAGTTACTTACGTTCGACACCACCACGATGTTCCATTAAACAGGTGAGGAGGAGGAGGAGGAGGAGGTGGAGGAGGAGGAGGAGCGAGGGAACACAAAGGAAAAGCTCACGGGCCTGGCCAAGAGAAGCCATAGCTATGAATTCCAAAACATGATAATAGCGAAAAATGAAAGTGATAGAATAACAAAAAAATGTCATGAAAGATTTGCTAAAAGAGACAGGTGCGGAGGAGGAGGAGGAGGAGAGAGGAAACACAACGGAAAAGCTCACAGGGCCTGGCCAAGAGAAGCCAAAGCTATGAATTCCAAAACATGATAATGGCGAAAAATGAAAGTGATAGAGTAACAAAAAAAATGTCATGAAAGATTTGCTAAAAGAGAGAGGTGGGAGGAAGAGAGAGAGAGAGTGAAGGTCGCTAAACACTAAGCTTGTGTGAAAAACCGCGAAACAGCGTCAGCGGTTCTTAAAATAGATTATTGCCATTAAATTCCTGGCAAGGTAACCCGTAGGCTACATTCTTAACCTGACCTCCAGTTCCCTTACCTTATTTGAGCCTTACTGACAAAGGGCCTTAGGTTCTGTATAATGCACACACACATATATATATATATATATATATATATATATATATATATATATATATATATATATATATATAATTTATATATATATATATATATATATATATATATGTGTGTGTGTGTGTCTGTACTGTATATACAGTATAGTACACATACCTTTGTTTGATAGTTAGTAAATATATGGTCGTATCAACATAAAAAGCCTATAACGTATAATAAACGTAAAAAATACAACCCTAATGAATATTGCTAAACTGCGTTATTATTGTGGGGCACGATCCTTTTCTTTGTGGGGGTGCCCTACCTGTCTATGCCCTTAATAATAATATAGTTATGCCCGTCCATATCTCAGCATACTATTCATTAAGTATTATAAATATTACTCTCTAAATCAGCACAGAGAAGATTTTTTGACTCTTACGATTTTATAGACACTATTTCGCCTTTTGAATTATTATCTATGATAATAATATCATTGTTATAAAAAGTTCTATTATCTAGACCATGTGTCCTCTTTTGAGTCTTACGATTTAAACTTCAATTGGAAAACTGCATTCAGGTAATAAGACAAAAGAATATAGTTTACCGAAATTCACATCGAAAACTGTATACAGCATTTTCCCATAGGGAACTGAAGGCATTCATGGAGGAATCAGCAGTATAGTAATGTATATTTGCATTTGGGATACCTTGCAGTACTAGAAGGGCGGATCTTTCCTAGATAGTGACCCCAAGGTTTTTCAGGGGTCGTTATCTAGGGCTAATATTTCTTGGGGGTCATTATCTTAATGACATTTACAGTCTTTTGTTTATGTTTTTACGGTAATCTCCAATGGGCTTGTACTAAACGCGCCGCAAAGGTGGATACATACCGGGTTAAAACCCTTAGGGGTCGCTACCTAGGAAAGATCCGACAGGGCATTGCTCTTCTACACATTCTCTGACAAAAACTATCGGCTAGCTGAAAAAATACTGTTGTGCTCAAGTGTCTAACAAAAACTTAGCTCGGCATAACCGAGTTCGTCTACTGAACAATACGTGAGTCTCAGACAGGGAATTCAAGAGTGCTTCCTTTATTGAAACTGGGCACGAAGCTTGGCTTTGTGAATCTCATAGCAAATAATTTTCGGCTCTTTATATATGAATAGATAGGCAAGTAGTTAGGTTGACAGATATTCGAGTTCGTATAGAAAATAGAATTTTAATGCAAGACAGAAAACTCTTAGTGTCATGGATATTGTTCTTCTTGCTACTTCAGACGGTCTTCCCTAAGGGCGTCCCTACCCAGTTCGCCGACGACGCCTGCTTCAGGAACTGGGTCTCTCACATTCCTACGGTCACCACCAGGGCCTCAGGTAATACTCATCTGTATAATAGAGCCTCAGGTAATACACACCTGTACAATAGAGCCTCAGGTAATACACACCTGTGCAACAGAATATTGATAGGCTGACCTGTGTTTAGGAGACTATCAAACCAGCGTCAAGTAACTCTGAGGTTTCCACAGCCGCATGTGAGGCTATGTGACACAACGCAATCATGGGACAGTGTCATTATCTTTTGTCAGTAGCACTAACTTTTCTCCATAATTATTGTTTCCCGTCCAGCTATAATTAAGTGGTTATTAAATACTGAGTCGTCTGGCATCTCTGATTTTCTTCTGACATATTGATTCATTTCAGGCGTCATATTTCTCCAGTTCGTTTAAGCTTTCATTTAAAAGAGAACCAAAAGTATTGACATTGATCTGTACATGAATGCCGATATACACGTGTGCGCGCGCGTGCGCACGTGACTTTCTAATTGCATGTAAATTTGTGTCCTGCACAGTAGAATTTCTTGTAGAGAATATCATCTGATGGAATATCAATTAGTTATCGAGGGAATCAGGGCAACACGCGGACATTCATGTCAAGTGTTGCTAAAGTCTGCGGAGAATTACCTTCAAGTGTCAATTTGCTGAAACGATTTACTTTTTCCTAGATCTAAAATAATAGTGATAGTAAAGTCATACGAATTGGATAAAATCATGAAAATTTAAAGTATGAATGTGTCAGTACATAGTATATGCTACTTAAGAAAACTGGCTGCTAAGTATCAGTACACACTTTCTTAGTTTACTTTGATTTATGTGTAATGGATTGTCTTTGTCAAAATAGGAAAGTAAGGAGAGGGACTGATGCTCTGAAAGAACTTAGTCACTTTCAAAATATCAGTAAAATTATTGCTTTTTTTATGTTGTATTTCATTGTAAAGAGTTAACTTTAAGCCAACAATCTGTTTTCCCTTACCGCTTATGTTCTTAAACGGAAATGAAGCGAGAGACAATTTATGGAATGTTCCACAACTTATCATGCAATGTACAGCTTTGATAAGCTCTTATTTATATGAAACGAAACGAGTGATATTGAAAACGCGACTCTCTGAAATTTCTTGTCAAAAGCATAGTCAACGGCATGACGCAAAACAAACCAAAACCCCTTTTATACCTTACCATAAAAATACCAGGTACGTTACTTATTGATTGACCGTAATCTATCCGAAAACAGTTACCGTCACTCACGAAGCCATCTCCCCTGCTTCCATTTCAGGTGTCTCAGCCTAGGGAACACGTGACGGTTATCAACGTCCCGTCCCCATCAGCCTCCGTCTTCAATTTTGACACAGTCGGTGCGGCCCTGGAGTCGAGCGGCAGCATGGCCAACTCCCAGCTCTACGGAGCCGTTTATCCGACGCCCGACTCGTCAGTGAGTGACTCGATGGACTTGCTGGACACCAGCGAGGCCTCTTATTCTGTGATCCAAGACCCCAACGCTGTCCAACTCAGAGTTGGAAATTCTTTAGGGGCTGGCGGCGGTGGAGGTGGCGCCACTGGTGGCAGGCCTCCATTGCCCCCAGGTCAAAGAGCTAGTGCTTATGGAGGTGCTGGTGTCGGCGTAGGTGTTGGTGCTGGAATGCCAGCTGGGTACACCGTTGGAGCGAGTGGCATGGGTGCGAGTGGTGGCAGTGTTGGGGCGAGCAGCATAGCAGGCGGCAGCTGGACAAACGTGAGCGCATCTGAGAGTTCTTACGAGCCCCTCTTCTTGGCTGGCACCGCGGGATTAGCAGCTCCGTCCACGCCCACAGCAGCTCCTGCACCACAGGCCCCTCAAACTGGACTGCTTCGGCGTCGATCAGAGCACCGTCGATCTGGACGACGAGAGCATGGTCGAAGGGCTGCGTCAGTCGGGCCTTCTATAGCACCGAAACAACAGCCGGTATGATCATAAAGGAACATTTTCCTCACCTCTCTTTTTAGTTGACACTAATTACTTTTCACAGTTGCAGATAGATAAATGGAAAAAGTATATACGTATTCCTATGGCTGAATACGTGAGATCTTCCGTTGCAGTGGGTTTGGAGCCCACATTCTAAAACAAAGGTTTTATCTTATAATAAATTGCTTATTTAAGAAAAAAGGGAATATAAGATTGACACAAATAAGATATGAAAGATTACCATAGATAAATTAGAACGTCTAGAAAAGAAAATATCCCAACTCTGAGAGCTAGCAAAAGTATTTGTAGCAACAATATACCAATAATATTGGTGATAATTGTAACAATAATGATACTGATAAAAATATCATAAAACAGATATTAATACTAATAAGCGTAGTTTTAATAACTAACATTAATAAATGCTGAAAAATCAAGTTCTTTATAATAATAATAAATGTTGTGCCCTGGTTGTGACAAGGCCTAAACCAGTGACTCATATTTCAGTCTGGTCATCCACAGCAGTACCAGGTTGGGCAAGATGGACGACTCATGAGCCTTCGTGAGCAGCAAGTGATCCGACTTCAAAGAGAAATCAGCCACCAAGCAGGCGTCAGGCTCACCCTACGGAAGAAGGACTGCATCAACTCCGTTGCTTTTGTTAATGTTTTCAACCACGTAAGTTTCTGCAGTTGTGTGCCTGAGGAAGATCTTGCAAGCAGCTAGTTGCATGATAACAGTACTAAGGTTTTCTTCAATTTTTGTACTGTTGTACCTGAAGGCACTTTTTCCAAGCTGCCAGTTGCATGATGACAGTTATGTCCAGAGAGTTTCCTAAGTTTCTGCACTGTTGCACCTGAAGGCACTTTTTCCAAACTGCCAGTTGCATGATGACATTTATGTCCCAAGGGTTTTCTTAAGTTTCTGTACTACTGTACCTGAAGGCACTTTTTTTTAAAGTTGCCAGTTGCATGACAACAGTTATGTCCCGGGGGGTTTTCTTAAGTTTCTGTATTGTTGTACCTGAAGGCACTTTACCAAACTGCAAATTGCATGATAACAGTTATGTCCTAAGGGTTTTCTTAAGTTTCTGTACTTTAGTACCTGAGGGCACTTTTTCCAAGCTGCCAGTTGCATGTTAGTTATATTCTGAAAGTTTTCTTAAATTTCTGTGCTATTGTACCTGAAGGCACTTTTTTAAAAGCTGCCAGTTGACACTTTTTTAAAAGCTGCCAGTTGGATAACAGTTATGTACTAAGCATTTTCTTAAGTTTCTGTACTATTGTAACAGAAGGCACTTTTTCCAAACTGCCAGTTGCATGACAACAGTGATGTCCTAAGGGTTTTCTTAAGTTTCTGTACTTTTGTGCCTGAAGGCACTTTTTTTTAAGCTGCCAGTTGCATGATAGCAGTTATGTCCTAAGAGTTTTATTAAATTTCTGTACTGTTGTACCAGAAGGCACTTTTTCCAAGCTGCCAGTTGCATGTTATTTATGTTCTGAGGGTTTTCTTAAATTTCTGTGCTATTGGACATGAAGGCACTTTTTTTTAAGCTGCCAGTTGCATACAGTTATTTCCTAAGGGTTTTCTTACGTTTCTATACTATTGTACCCTAAGGCACTTTTCGCAAGCTGCCAATTGCATGTTAATATTTATATCCTAAGGGTTTTTTTCAATTCCTGTACTATTGTACCTGAAGGCACTTTTTTTAAAGCTGCCACTTGCATAACAGTTATGCTTTTCTTAAGTTTCTGTACTATTGTAACAGAAGGCACTTTTTCCAGACTGCCAGTTGCATGATAACAGTTATGTCCTAAGGGTTTTCTTAAGTTTCTGTACTGTTGTGCCTGAAGGCCTTTTTTTTAAGCTGCCCGTTGCATGATGACAGTTATGTCATAAGGGTTTTTCTTATTCTTTTACCACCGTAACTGAATTCGCTTTTTTTTTTAAGCTGCCAGTTGCGTGATAATAGTTATGTCCCAAGAGTTTTCTTCAATTTCTGTATTGTTGTACCTGAAGGCCGTATTTTAAAGTTGCCAGTTGCATGATAATAGTTTGTCCCAAGGGTTTTCTTAAATTATTTTACTACCGTAACTGAAAGCACTTTTTTAAAGCTGCCAGTAGCATAATAGCAGTAATATCCTATGGGTTTTCTTCAGTTTCTGTATTGTTGTACCTGAAGGCACTCTTTCTAAGCTGCCAGTTGCATAACAGTTATGTCCTAAAGGTTTTTTAAGTTTTTTGTACCATTATACCTGAACGCCCCCCCCCCCTTTTTTTTTACAGCTGCTAGATGCATGATAACAGTTATGTCGTAACGGTTTTCTTAAATTTCTGTACTGTTGTACCTGAAGGCACTTTTTCCAAGCTGCATTTGCATAACGGTTATGTCCTAAGGTTTTCTTAAGTTTCTCTACTGTTGTACCTGAAGGCCCTTTTTTAAGCTGTCAGTTGCATGGATAACAGTTATGTCCTAAGGGTTTTCTTCAATTTTTTTACTACCATAACTGGAAGCTCTTTTTTAAAGCTCCCAGCAGCATGATAACAGTTATTTCCCAACGGTTTTCTTCAATTTCTGTATTAAAGGCACTTTTTCAAAGCTGCCTGTTTCATAACTAGTTACGTCCTGAGGGATTTCTTAAGTTTCTGTACTGTTGTACCTGAAGATACTTTTTCTAAGCTGCCAGTTGCATGACAACAGTTATGTCCTAAGAATTTTATTAAATTTCTGTAATGTTGTACCTGAAGGCACTTTTTCTAAACTGCCAGTTGCATGATAACAGTTATATTCTAAGGGTTTTCTTAAGTTTCTGTACTGTCGTACCTGAAGGCACTTTTTCCAAGCTGCCAATTGCATGATAAGACCTATATCCTAAAGGTTTTCTTAAGTTTCTGTACTGTTCCACCTGACAACTTTTCAAGGTGACATTTGCATGAAAACGGTTATAACTTATAGTTTCTCTCAAATTTCTGCAATGTTGCACCTGAAGGAACTTTTCCAAGTTGCCAATTGCATAATAATGATTGAGTTCAAGAGGTTCTCTTTAAGTTACCACAATATTGTGAAATTCTAGTAGCATGGGCACAGGCATGTCCTAGAGGCTTTTTTATGTTTTTACAGCGTACCTGAAGGCCATCTTCCAAGCTGCCAATTGCATAATAATAGTTATGTTCAAGATGTTCAATAGTTTACTGGAATGTTGTACCTACGGGTGCTCTTAAAAGCTACCAGTTATGTGAAAACGGTTATTTCCTTATAGTACTCTTAAGATGTGTGTAGTTTTGTACGTGATGGTAAGCTTCCAAGATGTCAGTTGCATTATAACAATTATGCTCAGAAGGATCTAATAATTTAATACAATTCTGTTACGGTGTGCAAGCTACCAGTTGCCTTAGAGGTTCTTTTAAGTTTTTGTAAAGTTATATCTTCCCAGGCCTCAGTAGCTTGCAAGAGCACCTCCTGGTACAACATTGCAGTAATTTAAGAGCACTTCCTGAGCTTGACTGTTATCATGCAACTATCAGCTTGGAAGAATACTTTCAGGTACAACATTGCATACAGTAAGGAGAACCTCTATAATAAAACTCTTTCCATGCAATTGATAGCTGTAGTAACGTACGAGATAATCTTGAACATAGCTGTGTGATAACAGCTATGTTCAGGATTTTCTCGTACATTACTACAATATTGTACCTGACTGCGTTCTTGCAAGCTATCAGCTGCATGGAAATGGTTTTATTAAAGAGGTTCTCCTTACTGTATGCAATGTTGTACCTGAAGGTATTCTTCCAAGCTGACAGTTGCATAATAACAGTTAAGATCAGGAAGTGCTCTTAAATTGCAGCAGTGTTGTACCAGAAGTTGCTCTTGCAAGCTACTGTTGCATGACAACAATTAAGTTCAGAAAGTCCTCATAAGTTACCGCAATTTCATAGATGAAGGTGGTCTTGCAAGCTACCAGTCACATGATAAATTTCTGTAATGTTGCAAATGAAGGCACTCTTGCAAGCTATTATTTGCATGGAAACGGTTATGTTCTAGATATTCTTTAAAATTAGTACATGTTGTACCTGAAGGCACTCATACAAGTTGCCATTTGCATGATACCTGTTATCTTCAATATGTTCTCTCAAGTTTTTGCAATGTTTTACCTGAAGGCATTCTTGCTACCTGTCAGGTGCATAATAACGGTTAAGTTCAAGAGGTTTCCTTGTTTTCTTAAATTTCTTTAATGTTGTGCTTAAAGATGTTCCTGCAAGTTGCCAATTGCATGATAACTGTTATGCTCAAGATGTTCTCATAAGTTTCTGCAATGTGGCACCTTAAGGCACTATTCCAAGCTGCCATTTACACGATACCAATCATGGTCAAGATATTCTCTTACATTACTGTTGTACTTGAAGGTTATCTTAATTTACTGTAATGATGTGTCTGACGACATTCTTGTAATCTTCCATTTGCATGATACTTCTTAGTTTTGAAGGTGTTCTCTGAAGTTTCTGCAATGTTTTACACAAAGCCACCATTGAAATAATTCATTAGTTGCATGGAAATGGGTATATTTAAGATGTTATAAGTTTCTGGAATGGTATATCTGAAGGTAGCTCATACGAGCTCCCAGCTGCATGGTAATGGGTATGATCAACATGTTCCCTTAAGTTTTGCAATATTGTATCTGAAGGCACTCTTGCAAGCTGTCAGTTCAATGGAACTGGTATGTGTGACATGTTCTCTTAATTTACTTCAATGATGTATTGAGAAGGACTCTTGTTAGCTTCCATTTGTGCAGACATGTGTATTTTCAATGTGTCCTCCTATGTTTCTGCAATGCTGTACCTAAAGATTCTTTTACAAGTGGTCAGGTGCTTGGAAATAGGTATGTTCAAGGTGCTGTCTGAAGTTTCTTCAGCACCATACTGAAGGTGCTCTTGTAAACTGCCACTCACATGGAAACAAGTGTATTCAGGATATTCCTTTAATTTACTGCGATGTTGTGCTTAAGGGCACTCTTATAAACTGTCAATCATGTAGAGACAGATATGTTCAAGGTGTTATCTCAAGTTTCTGCAGCATTGTACCTAAAGACATCGTTAAAAGTGGCCAGATGCATGTTCAAGATGTTCCCTTCAATTTCCGCAACAATGTATCTCAAAGCACTATTGCAAGCTGCTTGCTTAATTTACTGCCATTTTTACTTGAAGGCATTCTTGCAAGCTGCCAGATGTATGGTATGCTGAAGATGTTCTCCTATGTTTCTGTAATGTTGTACCTGAAGATGCTCTTGTAAGCTACCAGCATGTTCAAGATATTGTCTTAATTTACTGAATGTCGTACTTGAAGGCGTCCTTATTAGTTGCCATTTGCATTGGAGACTGGTATTTTCCGGATGTTCTCTGAAGAGTCTGTAATGTACTTGACAGTGCTTTTGCAAGCGGCCAGCTGCATGGAAACAACTATGTTTGAGATGTCCTCTTAATTATTGAACTGTTTTATTTGAAGGCACCCTAGCAAGTTATTTGTATGAAAATTCTCTTTAGTTTCTGCAATGCTGCACTTGAAGGTACTCTTGAAAGCTGCCAGTTGCAGCTAAACAGGTATGTTTGAGATGTTTGCAAGTTTCTGCAATGAAGTATTTGAGAGTGCTTTTATAAGCTGCCATTTCCATGGAAACCTTTATGTTCGAAATATTCTCTAAGGTTTCTGCAATTTTGTACCTGAGTCCGCTCTTGCAAGGTGCCAGCTGCATATAAACGAGTTGGACTGCGATGTTATTTTAAGATCCTTCAGTGTTGTACCAGAGATCCCTCTTACAAGCTGCCAGTTGTGCCATACCGCTTGTGTTGTGGAAGTTCTCTCAAGTTTTGTAATGTTATCTCTAAAAATACTTCTTCCACGGCGCCATTTGCATGATGATATCTGAACTATAAGCGTCTTACAATTAACCACAATGTTCCAGTAAAGGTTCTCTTAAAAGCTGTCAGTTGCATAGTAAATCTTATGCCCCACAGGTTCACTTTGTCTGTGTTATGGCAAAATTTAGCTCTTCTGAAGACTCAGTACCATTGTTAATCGTGCAGGTTTGACTCCGGTGTGCCCTTTGTATCATAAACATTGCACTACTTAATTTGTCAGAAATATCTTTCTTCGATTTTTCCAATAAAAATTTAATTTTAATTTATGTTATCTTTGTTTTGCCAATGAGAGAACGGCCTTCAATCAGTATGGTTAATTAAGTATACCAAACACTAAAAACAAATACCGAATATACAACGTATTGAAATGTGGAGTGAAGCATGGTGTATTATCTTCAGTACACACAGCTGCGCCCTAGTTGAATACCGCAAGGTCTAAAGAATACCTTGAAATACCATATCCAAAGTTTGTCTGCCGCGATCCCCTGTTTTCAGGCCTGTAAAAACAGTCTCGAGGGACTTGGTATTGTCTAATATTCATTCCCTGCCTTTTTTATCATGTCACTTTTTCCATCACTGAGCTTTTATCTTCTTGGAATTTTGACGTAAGATGAAATTGGACAACTCATCTGTAATCACATTCTTTATCATCCCTCAGGTGTACGTGGCCGGCTGGAAGCAAAGGGAGCATCCCTATTTACACAATACTTTCCACATTGGTGATCGCCTCGTCAGCGTGTGTGGGGTCCAGGTGAATAATGCCACCGAAGCTCACAATCTCATTAAAAATGAACCAACATTGATGGTTAGTTTTCTTCCTTTATATTTGTGACAGGTTACGCGAGTTGTTAATTTTTTTACATACTGAAAACAATGCTCTATATTCACATTGGTGCCTTCATAGTGGTAAGACATAGCCCAACATCGTTTATTGTTAGTTTCCTTCCTTTGTAAAAGTAACAGTGATTAGATGTCGTGGACAGATTTTTCCTTAAACAAAAGGCCGACGATTGTTCAAGATTCCCCGTGCAGTTTAGATTAAGTGACCACGTCCTAATATGGTCACTTAACCTAGAAATGTGGGCGTTTATGATGCAATCAACGTTTCTTAAAGGTGCTTAATGTCAACGGAACTATAGAATTTGATAAGATCGCCTGAATAGTCTTGCCTTTTTGTCTGTTCTCTCGTGAGCAGGCGATTGCGCAAGCATTATTCTTGTTGTACATGTTACATGAATTAGTTATCGAGATTATCGATTCACGGCGTTAGGACTCGTCGTCAGTTTGCTCTTGAATGAGAACTGAAAAGGGAGCAAAGCGAAGTGAAAGAAGTTGGACAGGTAAGTGAGAGGAGACCAAAGGGGACTCATTACAAGGCATAAAGCGATTCACCCAAGGTGCTTAGAAGAGACGCTGCAGGGTACCTTTGATTAACTCATCCAGAGGACCGCACCCGCTGTAAGTAATGTTCTTTGCATTAAAACCGACGGCGCTGATGCCGGCGCCTACGATGTCTACTGAAAACGCGTCATTTCTCTTAATAGAGCTCATTTGAGCAACGGGAAACATAAATACCGGTTGTGGTTGCGCTTGTTTGCTTTTACAGTAATCCAGCCATGTTATCAAAATAAGCTCATACTTTGCGGATAAATAAACAAGCGCATCCACAACCGGTATTTATGTTTTCAGTTGCTCAAATAAGCTTTATTAAGCGAAATGCCGCGTTTTCAGTAGACACTGTAGTTGCCGGCATCGGCGTCGTCAGTTTCAATGCAAAGCACATTACTTACAGCGGGTGCGGTCCTCTGGATGAGCTAATGAAAGGTAGTCTGTAGAGTCTCTTCCTAAGCACCTTGGGTGAATCGCTTTACGCCTTGTAATGAGTCCCCTTTGGTCTCCTCGCACTTGCCTGTCCAACTTCTTTCACTTCGCTCTGCTCCCTTTTTCAGTTACTATTCAAGAACAAGCTGACGACGAGTCCTAACGCCGTGAATCGATAATCTCGATGAGCTAGTTCATGTAACATGTATAATAAGAATAATGCACGTGCAATCGCCTGCTCACGAGAGAACAGACAAAAAGGCAAGACTATTCAGGCGATCTTATCAAATTGTATAATACCGTTGACATTAAGCACCTTTAAGAAACGTTGATTTCATCATGAATACACACTTTTCTGAGTTAAAGCCAACAGGAGGGGCAACGTACTCTTAGAGACAGGAGAGGGATATGTCTCGTTTTTCGTATTTTAGTTACTTTGGGTATCTACAAAAGTTGTGAATATATATTGCTATTAATTATTAAAAGGAGCAATGATGGTCATTCTTTTCAAATAATCTTAACGATCGGAATATCCGTTATCATCAGCATTATTAATAATCATAATCATGTCACTTTTTCTGAGTACAAAATAACATAATAAGATTCATGTCCCTTCTGATATGAGAAAAGAAAAGATGAGACTCTTTTGTTAGTAATTAAAAATACTTGATGGACTCTTGTTACTTTTTATAAGAAGAGAAATATTTGAAATATTAGAATCTTTTGTAAATACGAAAAGGAATCTAGCTTAGACTTTCTTCACGATTGTCTTGAACTACGAGAAGGCTGCGTCTCCTTCCAGGTGGAGTTCATTATCCGGAGAGTCCCCCACGGGAAGGTTTTCGCCCTCAAAAGAGAGACTGAAGGTCAACCTCTGGGTGTCATCAGAGAGGGGAACACGGCAGAGATCAAGGAGGTGAGTGTTATGGTGGCCGGGAATAAAGTCACAGGAAATAAAAGTCACAATTTTGGCTAGGAAAAAAGTCACGATTTTGGTTAGGAAAAAAGTCGCAATTTTGGCTAGGAAAAAAGTAACAGGAAAAAAGTCACAAGTTTGGCTGGGAAAAAAGTCACAGGAAAAAAGTTACAATTTTGGCTAGGAAAAAGTCACAGGAAAAAGTTACAATTTTGGCTAGGAAAAAAGTCAATTTTGGCTAGGAAAAAAGTCACAATTTTGGCTAGGAAAAAATTTACAATTTTGGCTAGGAAAAAAGTCACAATTTTGGCTAGGAGAAAAGTCACAATTTTGGCTAGGAAAAAAGTCACAATTTTGGCTAGGAAAAAAGTCACAGGAAAAAAAGCCACATTAATTTATGGTGGCAATTAAAATTAAAGTAATAAAACAGAATATTTTGGATCTTTCCTAGATAGTGACCCCCAAGGGTTTTCGGGGTTCGTTATCTAGGACTAATATTCTTGGGATCATTATCTTTATGATATTCACAGTCTTTTGTTTATGTTTTTACGGTCATCGCCAGCGGGCTTGTACTAAACACGCCGCAAAGGTGGATACATACCGCGTTAAAACCCTTGGGGGTCTATCGAGGAAAGATTTATGTGACTTTTTTCTGCGACTTTTTTTACCAGTGACTTTTTGACCTGTGACTTTTTTTTAGAGATTTATGCGTCATAAGAAGTTATTCTGAGGCATCTGAAGTTCTTTGCCTGTGTGTGTGTGTGTGTGTGTGTGCTGTAGGGGTGGGCGATACCATACTTTTTTTTGTAATCGCGATTACTGATTACTTCTGAGAAGTAATCGACTAGTAATTGATTACTCGACCCATTATTCACACCGCTGGACTGTAATGATTGAGAAAAGAGCCCTACTTCTACTTTTCGTTTTCATCATAATTTATCAGGTTGCGGAGTAAAACCCTACGCCCCACCCCTTCCTTTGTATACCCTGACATCCATATCTGTCTCTTGTGGCATCGGGAAAAAAGTAGGGACAAACCAGCGAACTTCCAACACCGGTAATTGAGCAAACTCACAGGTAGTACCGGTGTTGTGAAGCCTGACACGGAGCGACGATGCTGCCAGTTACAAGAAAAATGTGTAATGAGTATATGTACATAAATGCATATATATATATATATATATATATATATATATATATATATATATATATATATATACATATATTCATATTTATATACGTAAATATATTCATGTTTTCTAGGTACATTCCATCAGTTCTAGGTAAATTCCACCGGGAAAATTTCACCATAGGTGAATATGCGATATTTTTTGTCTGGTTTAATTCTTCCTCCACCTTAAGTGCAGTGCACAGTTTCCACAAATTTGGATGTGTGGATGTTACCGATGAGCTCAAAGCAATGGGGAACCCGTCTACCGAAATGATCTTGGTAAGTCATTCAAAACGCGGTCGCCTACATTCCTGTGTTGATAGGAAAAAGTGGGGTTTCTCCTCGTCGACGAAGACCGCGTCCCCTCACCATCCCAATGTACTGTATGTAGTCTTAAAATAAGTGATAAACTCGGGAGGGATGTCTTCATCATCAGACAGATCTTCAAATGCATTGACGTCGTCCCCAATTGGTAAAAATGCTAATGCGCAAAAACACTTAATTTTAAACTGAAACCTTTCATCGGTGTTGTATCTCATACTATCGGCAAGTACACATATTTTCCGCCAACAAGACTGTCCGAGACGCAAAACACACCCAACTCTTTCTGAAAGTGGAAATACAGAAACAAGTAAATTATGGAGAGCTTTTTCAAAGTCCACGAGACAGGTCACAGGTCGACAATTTGCCCTTAAATCACGCTCAGCAGACAGAAGACATGAAATGAGGCTTCTCTTTTGTCATCAAGAAGTAGTAAGACAAATAGTATATGGGCACACATGACCCTCCAATGATGATATGGAGTGTCACTAACTGACACCACAAACTAGGAGATACCTTGAACGTCCCATTACAGGCCCAATTTTTAGAGTTTTCTAGAGCATCCAAGCCTTTTTCCGAGGAAAAAAACTAAAATTCTGTCCGGGTCATCAATGCCACTGTCAAAGGCCAAGAACAAGGACCCATTTTCTAACTATTTAACTGTATCAAGAATTTCAAACCCTGTCCTACAAGTTGGAAGTGCTGTGATTCCTAAAGCACGCTGCCTCCAGTTATGTACGATACGTGAAAGTCCAGGAATGGTTTACAACTGTGATTGAGCTTCCTTATCGAGATCTTGTACAGCAGTAGCTAGTACTTCCTGTGATGATACGGTACTCGTTTCCATTACTGCATACTTCATTGAACAAAGTGCCTTTCGGCCATTAACGTGTGCACTGCTTGCTGAGTGATTAAGGGAGCCCGATGAAAACATTACTTCTGGTTCAGTGCAGTTTTAAGTTGTATGTAGTCTATCAAGCTCGGCAACTTTTACAAAAAGCGCTCACAACGCCAATGTCTTGGTTTTACTACTGTTATCTCCATGCTTTTCGTGTATATGATTTTCTTCATAGCAAAGCTTACGTTTGCCCTTCTCTGATGTAATGAATGCTGCAGCCATGGTTGAGGGCTTCAAAGCTAGTCTTACTACTGGCATATATATATATATATATATATATATATATATATATATATATATATATATATATATATATATATATATATATATATATATATATATATATATATATATATATATATATATTCATGTGTGTGTGTGTGTGTGTGTGTGTGTTCAGTACAAAGCTTCCCAATACTCGTTTTGTACAAAATTGTTTTCATAAGCTAAAATTTTATACTACCTGTTCATGATGTTTTACACATCGATTAATACC
Source organism: Macrobrachium rosenbergii (assembly GCF_040412425.1). NCBI lineage: Eukaryota > Metazoa > Arthropoda > Malacostraca > Decapoda > Palaemonidae > Macrobrachium > Macrobrachium rosenbergii. Next base: position 75,364,099 of record NC_089742.1, on the reverse strand, counting down.
ATGCACGCGTCTGGTTTTTTTTTTTCGTGCATGGTGCAGCATGGACCTGGCTACCACTCATTTGCTACTGCCCAACAAGACAACAATTCAATTCACTTACAAGCAAGTGTGGACATAACAATTTTGCCAAGGGGGATGGAGCCGGTTGAAGGACCGACGCAGCCTGGCGACAGCCGATCGTGTGGAAAAGGCCTTAAATGCTGCCTTAAATGCCATAGATAAAATAATAGAATTTAGGCCAAAGCCTAACCCCTGGGACCTATCAGGTCATTCAGCGCTGAAAGAAAAATTGACAGTCAGTCAGAAGGTTGAAAAGAGTAACAGGAGGAAAACCTCCAGTTGCACTAGGAAACAATTTTTAAAGAGGAGGGAAAGTCAAATTGAATATGAACGGAGGTATTGTAATGGCCTGTCCACACTAGCGGGCATGCCCGACGGGTACTTCCAGCTGTTTAAATTTTCTCTCGCTTCTGAAGCAGTGTTACCAGACAATCGCATCGTTCTGTCTCCATACTCGGTCGATAAGTTTAGTGGAACGGGTTATGGGAACAGTGTTTGCCTGTCGGGCAGTGGCCACTAGTGTGGACAGGGCTTAAAAGAGATGGGAGAGGTTGCGGCTAAGAGGCCGAAGGGACGCTTCAAAGAACCTTAAGTAATGCCTACAGTGCACCAAGTAACAGCGCTGACAGTACTACTGCCCTACAGGGCCTAGATGCCATGAGGTCACACGGCTCCCTACCAAAAGGTTTTCATTCCCTAAACTATAAACACAAACCATCATTCCCAAACGTGATGCACAATCACGTATATTGCTGTTCACTCATTTATAGCTTTATGTTTGTTGAATTGGAATTGAAATAGAATTTAGGCCAAAGCGTTGGCACCTATGTCATTAGGCTGAAAAGAAACTGACTGTCAGTAAAGGTGCGTTCACACGATCGAACAATGTTCGACGGATCATTACCAACTAGCAGTGGAAAGCGAGAAAGGCTCGCTGATGACGTCGAAGCGAGCACCAAGTGGTGTACCGGACACTGTCCGTGTTCCCAGCATCGAAACGTCACACACTGAATTAAATGCCTGAGTTGTGAGCAGATTCGAAACGGTGGTAAACACCCTCATCTGGTACCACTGCTTGTTACCAGATCCGCTTCCATCGTTTCACCGCTTATGACGTCATCCTGCTTCTCCTGTGATATGGTAACGATTTTGTCCGTCGAACATAGGAGAAAAAGGTTTGAAAGGTGTAACAGGAGAAAAACCTCGCAGTTGCACTATGAAACAATTGTTAGGAGAGGGTGGAAAGTAAGATGGAAGAAAGAGAACATGAACGGAGGTACAGTGAAAGGAATGAAAGGGGTTGCAGCTGGGGTCCGAAAGGATTTATACTTGATGTTATTCCTCGGCCTAAGCAGTTTCTTTTCGCACTTCACTCCCTCGCCCTAACTTCTGGTCTATCCTCTTCGGCCTAAGCAATTCTTATTGAGTCTGCCATTCCTCAGCATAAGCAGTTCCTCAGCAGTTCCTCAACTCTCCCGTAGGTGGGTATAGTGCCGTCGGTGCACCTCACGTGGTGCACTGTAGGCATTACTAAGGTTCTTAGCAGGGCCCCTTCGGCTCTTGGCTGTAACCTCTTTCATTCCTTTTTCTCTACCTTCCTTCATATTCTCTTTCTTCCATCTGAATTTCGACCCTCTTTAACAATTGTTTCACAGTGCAGCTGCAAGGTTTTCCTCATGTTACAATTTTCAAACCTTCTTACTGTCAATTTCCCTTTCAGCGCTGAATGACTTCATAGGTCCCAGCGCTTGGCTTTTGGCCTAAATTCTATATTCCAATTCCAATTCCTCAACTCTCTCTTTCCCTTCCTGCTTTTCCCCTCAAAAAACGTTCAGTTACGATGAAGCTCGCTTTGTGAATCTATTGGCTTTACAGCACGACCCATATTAATAAACGTCGGCACGGTTTGCGTAAAAACAGTCATATCAGCATCCCGAGATGTCTCTTCGTAAAAAAAACCCTTAGTGGCGTCGAGTTCGGGTCGTTTCGGCCGTAAGTCATTTAGGCCGTAAGCACGTTTACGTGCAAAATGAGTGCCGTGTTTAGTACCAGCCCCTTGGGGATGTACGTAAAACATGAAATAATAACATTAAATACCATAAACATAACGATAAATACCATAAACATAACGTCTTACATTGTTTTGGATGTTACGGCCTAAGTGACTTACGGCCGAAACGACCAGGACCGGTGGCGTTTATCTCTTTCCAAATAAACTAAGACAATCATCCTGGTAAGTAACCTCCATAATTTTAGAGTTACTTCTTTCACTATAATGCTTATTGTTCGTGCCTGGTACCAGTTTCTCAAGTTCGTTTCTTTACAACCATTCTGTTCTAGAGCAACCAGTTTAATCCAAACCATATTGAGAATTAATTTGTAGGATATGGGGCCTATGTACCAGTAAGTTTTCTATAACCTGTATTTTACTTCACTCTCTAGCTTACAAATTCCTTCAGTAGTTTGCAATTTTCATTTCCGTAATAGGCGGGAACGACATCAATTATAAGAGACCCATTAACACAAGTACCATTTCATATGATACATCCACATGGAGCATTCCATAGCTAATGGCAGTCATGTTGAAATCCTCCAAACGTCTTTGATTATTAAGTTCGACCATTTTGCTAATTTCTCTCCTATTCGGTGTGAATATTATCCGTAATAGCTACCATTACGGATTATTTGTCTTTAAATTGGTATCATGAGGTCATTCAGCGCTGAAAAAGGAAGCGCTGGGACCGAGGTCATTCAGCGCTGAAAAGAAAAACTCTGAAAGGTGGTGTAACAGGAGAAAAACCTCGCAGTTGCACTATGAAAAAATTGATAGGAGAGCGTGGAAAGAAATATATAATACGAACGTAGGTACAGTAAAAGAAATGAAAGGGGTTGTAGCTAGGGGACGAAGGGACGCTGCAAGGAGTCACCATCCTACGGGGTTTCATGGATAGTTGTTGAAATAAAATTTAATGGTCATTACCCTTTACTAGTGACGTATTAAATTGAATGGAATGTGAAATTTAGGCAAACAGCCAAGCGCTAGAACCTATAAGGTTATTCAGAATCAAAGTGACTTATTAAACGGAAATCGTTAAAACAAATTAAACGTTTTTGGTAAAAAAAAAAAAAATTCGCATCTCAAAGTTTTATGTGGTCAACGAGATGTGTTTGCCAAACGACATCCATTCCCCAAAAAACACCCCATTAAAAACGTCGCGCAATACTTTAACAGGAATTTAACTTCAGTATTTCAGAATTTTTTCCATAATCTCTAAATTAAAATTCCTTTCACCTGTGTTAAATCCTATATTTAGCTACGTAGCTTACGACATTTGTCCATGAAAGTGTAGCTGACCATCACATTATCACGTTTTCATGCCAATGATTGGAAATTTCTTTGTACTAGCTCCATGAGACAAATTTTAAATTTAGTCTTACTTTCTAATTACACATTGTTCTAAAGTAGTAAAATTACGTAATTTACATAATTTTTTTTTTTGCTCCCAATACATTTAGCGGCACTCTTGGAACTGTACATTTATTCATTAGTATGGAGTCATATTCCAGCTCGTTATCCCACAAATTAGCTAAGGGCAATTGAGTCGTCGCAACCAATACCCAAACCACATTTCCACTGAAGTTTTGAACAAATGGAATTTTCAACAATTACATGAGGGTGGCTTACATTAATTTGCTTACGTTTAAAATTTCTTCTAGACCTTTTACAAGTGTATTCACTCCACGTGAATCCTGTTAAAGAGTATGGTATATTTCTAAATTAAGTAGTTTTGACCTTCAACATCTGGAATTACATGGATGATGAACCATACTTTCACTATAAATTACGGAGGAAGTAGCCAAAAACTGAAAACTAAAGACCCATTGTTTATTAATTAGAAAAAAACATAATACACAGGCAAATTGTAGGTTTACAAAGGCAGAACATCCGAGGAACCTAACTCACAAACCTATGAGGATTTTAATGAAAAGCGCAGCACGGAAAATTTAGAAATTAGATGAACAGAAGCCTACATACATCTTGTCGGCATCTTGGATCCCTAGAAACATCAGCCTAACACTGAAAGGTTCCCAAAACCGCCCTGTGTCTGCACATTTTCTTGAACTCTGGTTCCTCCAGCAAGTTGTGGCCTGTAACAGAAAAACTGCAGCAGAAAATTTTCTTACGGCAATTACTCGGCAACTCCGTAAAGAGAACGTTAATTCTAATATATTTCTTGAAATAGGAACGGTATCTTATACTTGAAGGATAATTTGCTTATAAAAAGCTTGAGTTAACGTTTCTCCAATCAATGCCCAAAAAAAGGTTATTACCCACCGGAGACTTGTAACCATCTGGAGTAAGATTATCTCGTACATTTTATACCATAATTATGCATTAAGGCTGTATAACAAACATTTATACTTTACAATACAATGCTACTCTGCTTTTGACGCCAAAAGTTAAAAATTTTCACTATACGTAGAAACCACACAAACAATTTGCATGTTAATACTTAGAAAATTTACTATTCTGAATATCGTTGAAGTCAAAATTAAGATAACCCACATACTATGATCAAAGTCGTATTCTTAAAAAGATACCTTTGATCTTTCAAGAATTCAGGTAAAAGTTGAAGAAACCGCCGAACTTTTAAGCAAAGCAATGAACTTGGGTAATGTGAGCTCTTGTTAGGGAGGAAATGATTACATCATAGGTCAGTTTTGCCACTAATCATGATCAAAAAGACTTAACAGCTCGTCTTAGTAAACTGTATTTAAAAAGTTATATCGGTACATGCATTAACTGTCTGATGACCTTTCAAACATTTCTGGTGCTGTACAGGAGATACGATCAAACACCTGATGGCCATGAATAGCTTAACGAACAATGACGTTCATTACAGCATCGCACTCACTAAATTAATGGGTACCAACAATTGCATCCAACTGATATGATAATATCTTCACAACCTCATTATCTATGTGAATGCGTATTTCGCATACTCAAAATCCTTGTTGGATACCATTAGAAACTCATGCCATGACTATGGATAGCATCCCAAAATCATTGCCAGTGTTCATGAACAGTTCCACAACGCACTGTTCAAGGAAGCATCACAGTTCCCGATTATGTTATGACCAGCCCCACAAAGCAGTGCCCTTATTCAAGAATAGCATGAATGTCTCAGTGCCTTGTGATCATGAACAGCATCATAATCATTGTGCCGATAGTACCATTTACTCACTGTCTGTGTTAACGGATAGCCTAACACGCATTTGACATGGTACATGGAAAAATTCATTGCCCACGTTCATGGATGGCATCACAAAACCACTGCAGTGTTCATGAGTAACATTACAAACTCATTGCCAGTATTCAAGAGTAACTTCCAAACTCATTGCTGGTGTATGAGTACCAAACTCATTGCTGGTGTATGAGTATCAAACTTATTGTCCGTGTTTATGAGTAACAAACTCATCGATTGTGTACATAGAGCAAAACTCATTGCTTGTGTACATAAAAAACGCTGCTTGTGTTCCTAGAGAAAAGCTCGCGGCTTTTGTTCCTAGAGCAAAACCCACTGCCTGTGTTCAGAGAGCAAAACCCGCTGCCTGTGTTCAGAGAGCAAAACCCGCTGCTTGTGTTCAGAGAGAAAAACCCGCTGCTTGTGTTCAGAGAGAAAAACCCGCTGCTTGTGTTCGGAGAGAAAAACCCGCTGCTTGTGTTCGGAGAAAAACCCTGCTGGCTTTTGTTCAGAGAAAAAACCCGCTGCTTTTGTTCAGAGAGAAAACCCGCTGCTTTTGTTCAGAGAGAAAAGCTCGCTGCTTTTGTTCAGAGAGAAAAACCCATGGCTTGTGTTCATAGAGAAAAACTCGCTGCTTTTGTTCAGAGAGAAAACCCGCTGCTTGTGTTCATAGAGAAAACTCGCTGCTTGTGTTCAGAAAAAACTCGCGGCTTTTGTTCATAGAGAAAAGCTCGCGGCTTTTGTTCATAGAGAAAAGCTCGCGGCTTTTGTTCATAGAGAAAAGCTCGCGGCTTTTGTTCATAGAGAAAAGCTCGCGGCTTTTGTTCATAGAGTAAAAGTCTTTCTGTGGCACATTTTTGTTCATGGAGTAAAAACTCACTGGCTTTTGTTCATAGAGTAAAAACTCACTACTTTTGTTCATACAGTAACAAACTCGCCTTTCTTTGTTCATAAGAAAAAACTCACTGCTTTTGTTCATAGAGAACAAACTCACTGCCTTTGTTCATACAGTAACAAACTCACTGCCTTTCTTCATACAGTAACAAACTCACTGCCTTTCTTCATACAGTAACAAACTCACTGCCTTTCTTCATACAGTAACAAACTCACTGCCTTTCTTCATACAGTAACAAACTCACTGCCTTTCTTCATACAGTAACAAACTCACTGGCTTTCTTCATACAGTAACAAACTCACTGGCTTTTGTTCAGTAACAAAACAGCTGCCTTTATTCATCAGTAACAAGGCCTTTTGTTCATACAGTAAAAACAACTGGCTTTTGTTCATACAGAAAAACTCTGGCCTTTGTTCATAGAGTAACAAACTCACTGGCTTTTGTTCATACAGTAAAAACTCATTGTCTGTGTTCAGAGTAAAAACTCATTGTCTGTGTTCATAGAGTAAAAACTCATTGTCTTTGTTCATAGAGTAAAACTCATTGTTTGTTCATAGAGTAAAACTCATTGTTTGATGTTCATAGAGTAAAACTCACTGCTCTGTGTTCATAGGGTAAAAACTCTTTGCCTGTGTTCATAGTGTAACAAACTCATTGTCTGTGTTCATTAGAGTAACAAACTCATTGCCTGTGTTCATAGAGTAAAACTCACTGCCTGTGTTCATACAGTAACATTGCCTGTGTTCTCAGAGTAACAAACTCATTGCCTTTGTTCATAGGGTAACAAACTCATTGCCTGTGTTCATAGAGTAACAAACTCATTGCCTGTGTTCATAGAGTAACAAACTCATTGCCTTTGTTCATAGAGTAACAAACTCATTGCCTGTGTTCATAGAGTAACAAACTCATTGCCTGTGTTCATAGAGTAACAAACTCACTGCCTGTGTTCATAGAGTAACAAACTCATTGCCTGTGTTCATAGAGTAACAAACTCACTGCCTGTGTTCATAGAGTAACAAACTCACTGCCTGGGTTCATAGAGTAACAAACTCACTGCCTGGGTTCATAGAGTAACAAACTCACTGCCTGTGTTCATAGGGTAACAAACTCATTGTTATACTCTGAATACAGGAAAACTCATTGCCTATGTTCATAGAGTATAAAACTCATTGCCTATGTTCATAGAGTATAACAAACTCATTGCCTGTGTTCATAGGGGAACAAACAAACTCATTGCCTGTGTGCGGATGGCATCATAAATACACTGCTTAAGCTATGAGTAACCTAACAGTATCAAAACTAACCAACATACCTGACAAACTTTAACTACACCCTACTCAAAGTAAACATATTCCAATTATCCTTGACTTAAAATTTCCACACTTTCAACTAAAAAATTGCTTTCGTGCTGTCTGTTAACAGGAGCTTAAAGTTCCTAGCTATGAGTTACTGACAACCTTCATAAAACTAATTCCATCTGCTCACAGCATAAATCCAAACATTACTCTGGACAATCTGTCTGGGAAAATTTTGCATGGTTTAAATGATTTTCAGTAGATTAGCTGTTGGATAAGCATGCCCTGTTGTCGTAAATGACCCGTACACTTAGGGAGCTTCCTACAACCCCTGTAACCAGAAATTTTCGGTTGCCAGAAAGGAAATACCAAGTTCGAATCCTCTGAAAATTCTAAGTCTAACGCCACCTTTAGGCTTTAAAATTTAAATTCGGGCAGAACCTTTATGAATGTTGGCCAAAACTTATCTGACTGAATCTAACCACAAATTTAATCCATTTTCAGGAAGCTAAAATTCCAAAGTAAAACATACCAAGACGCCAGACCTCTACATAAATTTAATTTGTTTTAATGCTGAATATTCCCGTTTGCTGGCATAAACATTTTTAATTTCCTCAAACCCTCGGGAGCTTCTGCAAACTTAACTGAGTAGGAGGTAGCCCAGCACATTTAACCACCTAATACCTATCTGAACTCACAAGAAAACTAAGCAATAGATTAAGAATGTACTTAAAACCTGAAAGAAAGTTTGATTAGTTTACAAAACCACCCAAGAACCTGCATAGTAGGTCATACGACCTACTATGCAGAACATGGGGGCTCCCCCACCCCTCCAGGGGCGCCGCCCCTGAAAGGGGTGGAGGATAAGGTATATACTGTTTTTGAACATTATTTACCTTATCCCCCACCCCTCCAGGGGCGCCGCCCCTGAAAGGGGCGGAGGATAAGGCAAATAATGTTCAAGAACAGTATATACAAATACAGTAAATTCATTACAAAAAAATTTTAACGAAGTAAATTTGTGGCAAATTAAACAAAATTAAATTACAAAACTTAAAAGTAAATTTATGACAAACTACAAAACTTAAAGTAAAATTATAAGTTAAAAAATTTACGACAAAAGAGGACTTAAAACTAAACTTAGACGGAAAATACCTCCTACATACCTGTTGCTAAAGAGCAAATTTATCATGTGTGAAGCTTTACCGTTAGAACAGGAACTCTACAGTCAAACTCGTACAAAAACCATCCTGGAAAAGACAAAGCTTTAGAGCTGTGCGTAACTTACTCTAAATCTTGTAAAGTTCGGGCGTTTACTTACGTCAGATTATGGGTAAACGCCCATAGAAATAGTTCAAATGACTGCCAAAGATTTGTGCGAGACTAAACACGCAGCAAGATTCGAAAATCCCTAGAACAAATACAATATTATCAATAACATAGTAAAGTTCCAGTGTTACCTTGCAGGAGCCCGGGGTAACGACGTGACAACAATCGATGAAAATCTCAAGCGCCAACTGCAGCCTAGTCGCGTGATAAACGGTTTCTTCGTAAAAACTTCACAACAGGGGCTATTCGTTAATAAGGGGGAACTGAATACGCCACCCCCGAGAGTCCCCAGGAAAAATGGATCACTTAAGCAAACTCCCGTTAAACGTTTACTACCCGGAACAATGTTACAGTCGGTCTAAAGCTCCCTGTGTCCGAACCAGGGCGATGTTGTCATTTGCCAAGGACTCTAAACTCTTAGTAGTGTCTTGCTTCTTGGAACGTGACCGAATGCGATCCATGGATATACTTGAAATCGCTAAGTTTTCAAGTATTATTTTTATTTCCTACTCCCTTCTATCTTTCGTGGAAGTTTAAAATACAGCACATGATGAATAGATTTTCCTGAACGTAACTCGTAATTTCTTTTAGGGCTCATTTGTAGCATAAGCCTGTCGCATATTTCTTGTCATCACTTTAATGAAATAACTTTTATTTCGCGCGGATAATTTGTCATAACTATATACAATGAAATATTCTATACATACGTATACACACACACACATATATATATATATATATATATATATATATATTTATATATATATATATATATATATATATATATATATATATATATATATATATATATATCATAAAATATATCATAAAACACAACTTCACTGCGTATATACTGTATATTCCTACTTCTGGAATTAGGCTTCAGTGAGACAGGATGGTTTAGAGTCCAGATTCTTTAATTTGCAAAGTACAATTTACCAAGTACTATAGCTTTCGAAGACATACAGTACAGTCTTCCTGATGAAGAGGACAGTGTCTTCGAAAGTGATAGCACTTGTAAACTGTACTTTGTAAATTAAAGAATCTGGAATCTAAACCATCCCTCTCTCATTGAAACCTCAGGTAAGTAGTATATATATATATATATATATATATATATATATATATATATATATATATATATATATATATATATATATATATATATATATATATATAAAATGAAATAAGATATATATATAATATATATATATATATATATAAAATGAAACCTAAGATGATTATATATATAATATATATATATAAATAAATAAGATATATATATATATATATATATATATATATATATATATGTGTGTGTGTGTGTGTGTGTGAGTATGTGTGCGTGTGTACGTGTGTATATGTATATATGAACTGTAAATATATACATACAGTATGTATATAGTGTTTGTGTATTAGTATAAGTTTGTTGGTAAGGAGGAGTAAATAAATCAGTTATTCAAAACTGTCTCTTCTTTAACTTTTACCGATAATCTTTGATTTTTCCTTGAAGATCGTCCCTGGAGGATTGGCAGCTCAGCACGGAGTCCCGCCAAAAGCGCCAACTATGGACAACCTGTCGCTCTGTTCCTGGGTGCTGACGGAGATTAACCACCGACCCCTGAACCTCTTCTTCAAGGTAGGAATCTCAGTCCTTTCAGATACTGTCCACAAAAGCCTTTGTCTGAATTCTGGCTAAATCTCTCTCTCTCTCTCTCTCTCTCTCTCTCTCTCTCTCTCTCTCTCTCTCTACTTGTTTCTCAATTACAAAAACTCAGACTCAACTCTACTTGTTGGCAATAACAAAAACACAGAAAACCAACTCAGCTGTCATTCTGTTAACACCTGTGTATGTATATATAAAAATAATATAATAGCTGTCATATCTGTATATATACAATATATATGTATATATATATATATAATATATATATATATATATATATACTATATATATATATATATATACATACATACATAAATAGCCGTTGTACTTTTAACAAATATGACCTTTAGGAGATTATTTTTTCTCTGCGTCTGTGTTAGCTATAATAATTCTGAGTTGGTCTTAGTCTTAGTTTTTGTAATTGGAAACAAGTACTCTCTCTCTCTCTCTCTCTCTCTCTCTCTCTCTCTCTCTCTCTCTCTCTCTCTCTCTCTCTCTCTCTCTCTCTCTCAAAAGAGAAGTAGAGGATAATTAAACTCTTTTCGAATATCAGTAATAATGGCAGTATACGTTATCTTCGATTGATTTTTTTCGTTGATTTAATATCAAGAACCTTTACATGAATAGGAAAACTACATAAACATGGTAACGTTACCCTTTTCCTAGCAATGCTGTTTCTCTTTCTAGCACATGGAGATCGCGGATCGCTTGAACGCTGTAGGAAGGGACATTTCCATCCTCATTCAACCCATGGACCTAGTCAAGCAACTCAAGAAGTCTCTGAAGGCCATCAAAGGCTACAAGGATTACATAGTGATGTGAGCCCTCGTGGAAGGACTTCGACGCGAGAGCCCTTGCAACGCTGGTTGGCGAGTGGGTCCATTCTGGCGGCTCATAAAAACTTCGGATGAGAAGGATGTTGAACTGACAGCCAAATTCCGTTTCTTATTCACCTCTCGGTTAGATCTCACATCAGCTTAGTGCTGCTGAAGAACAATGGATGCTAAACTTCTGATAATACCTAGTTAGAAATAGTCGTGATTGTTTGCGCTGACGATAGATGAAAGTCTAAATCACTTTATTTTTGTATGAGATATATCCGTATGCTTAATCAGTGTTCTTGACATTGCATAATTTTCGAAGGTGAAGAGTGTGCCTTATGAGGCTTATGACCAGATGCGAAAAGTCGCGCTTTTTTGCATCGTCTGTGACCAAGGATCGTGTAGAATAAGAAGATGGCCCACCGATTGCTTAGGAGATGTATGTGGAGATTAACTAATCGTTTGAATACCAAACGCTTGTAACAAGTGTTGGGTTTCTGTGTTGTTGCTGTAGTTGTTATTGTTGTTGTTGTTGTTTTTCTCTTTTAAGATGTGTTCGCTGAATGCTAAAATGATTAAAAGATTGTGATCTGTTGTGCCAAATGATGTGCCTTGGTTTTACGAAAAAGCAAATCTCAAAACTTCTTTTAGGCTAACGAAATGCAAAAATGACTGTAAGTACTCGTATCTTGGAGTCCGATGTGTACTTTGATGGCACTGAATAGTTCTTGAATGACTACGCAGCCAATGAGGTATTCTTACACGTGGTAAACCTATTGATTATGTCATTTATGCTCTGCTCTTGTGGTGAACAAATGCCACTCAAAGTTTGAGTAACAACGATGAACAATGAGACTGTTGACCTATCTAGTACCTTCTTCTTCTTCTTCTTCTTCTTCTTCTTCTTCTTCATGAAGAGTGAATATCAAGCAATACAAAAAAGGTACTCCACCACTTTCATGGATTGCATGATATGTACAAAAAAAATCCCAAAATATAATAAAATTCCCACAGTAGATTCTAATTTTGTAGGTCAAATATATTTGAAATAATTATGAAACTCACCGACGTTTCCCTTCATAAAACTTTTTTTTTCTTTAATCCAACTAGCCTTCAGTTGACACTTGATTCTTGCTGTACCAAACGATATGTTGGTTTAGCAGAAAGTTGTATATTTTGTCTTTGGTTATTTCAGTGTAATGACCATTTTGTGTAGTAAAACCTGCTCTCACAGTAAGAACTCTAACTGGAAGTTTTGCTGTTTCTGTAGGATGAGTTGTAATTCATGACAACAGATGCAAAAAAAAAAAAAATGGGGCTAATAACCTGTGCCGGAGAATAAGTAATGTTTGCAACAGAACCGTTTGCATCTGCAACCAAAGACGTCCTGTAAGAACCGGCGCCCCGTGTGCGGTATTCCCATGAGGACTGGAGACCATTGCTCGTTGGCAGTTTCACTATGACACTGACTCTTTGTGAAGTTGGTATCACTTGTGTTGTGATATTTCATTTGGACTGAAGAAGATATTTGTCATGTACATAGACCCAAGCTAATGAGTAAATCGTGTGAGGGTTACCGAACAGGATGTATGTATAGTTCTTCTGTGAAGTCACACAGTGGTGCTTTGTGAAATTCAGTTACTTGCTTACTGGTCGTTGTCTTTTAAAAATATGTCCTTCACTGTTGAAAACTATATGTATAATGGTGCTATCTCTCAAGTGATATGTGTAAATAAGGTACTTAACAAGCCTGTGGCCTTTGAAACTAAACCTGCGGCAACTGGTACAGTTTTTTATAGGTAGCCTGGAGTAAACAAGTCCTGATATTTTCATATGATGTGATTGTAACACTTGTATACCAGTAAATCTTAACACACATACGCCAACATTACATATGTCGCAAGTCTGTATCGTATTTTTGTATATTATGCAATTTAAAATGCCATGATAAACCATTCTGAGAAAAAAAAGTATTTAGTCACATGACCTAAATCAGTAAACCACGCATTTTGTATCACATTTTGCCACTACACACTTTTCTTGTAGTGGCTGCTACACAGTATGAAAACAACGCACACAAACACACATAAGTATTTGGCTGGATAATGTTATCATATTCTGTAGCAGTGGTTCTTAAACTTTTTTGCCTTGCGCCCCCCTCTGCATTATGTATAGATCCCACGCCCCCTGCCCCTGAAATTTTTGCCAACTATAATCTATAAACAATATGTTGTCTATTTGTATGCTATTATACTTATCATAACAATAAAAGGCAATTCATAAACAAGATTTGAAATTAAAATTGACTTCTATTTTGAATTTTTGGCATGTTTTGAGATAATAATTAGAAAATATATGGAAGCAGTGATAACGTTTCTGGCAATTTTGTAATTAGCATCATAAATTAAAAAAATAATAGGCACCATCTGGCAACTCTGCTTGCACCCCCCTTGGAAGCTTCTGGCGGGCGCGCCCCCCAGTTTAAGAATCACTGTTCTGTAGTGACATTATCAGAACCAGTTTTATACAGGTGGAACACATTGACCCAATACAACAAATTTCTATTTTTGAGCATATGAAACCACAGACTTAGGTGAAATGCATATGGCATATCTTTCTCTTCAGTACTTTACTTTTTAAGGTGTAAATATAATGCATCTGTGATTTATGCAATGGAAAATATCCTTTATTTCTTGGCGGATTATACCATTTCCCAATTCCTCTGATGTATCCAGCCTACATTATGGTGTATGACACACGATACAGTGCATGACATACATTATGGTGTATAACATTTCACAGGTTGTCTTAACCACAGTCATTCGGCCATGATGCTTCTCAAGATGCCTAATAGAAACACTGCTCTAACCACTCTCCTCTCCTCTCCGTTTTCTCTCCTTTTATGTTTTACTTGCGTTGTTTTCCTTCTGTAAATCTGGATCAGCAAAGGATGCATATCTTAAGTTGACTTTTTTTTATTTTTAAGTTCTCCATTCCATGTTATCTTCATGCAGAAGCATAAACACTTGTCAGTTTTATGTGGCCTTACCCTTAAATAAACTTGATGAAACACTGTGAGTTCAATTTTTTTGTCCACAACTTTACCAGAGCAATTTTAAGTGCAATACGTACCTACCACAACGAAGGCTTGGGCCGTAAGTGACAAGACTAAAATTCCAAAAATGTGCAATCCATAACGTATATCATGAAATATGAAAGAAAACTAGAAATTCTGGTTAGCATTCGACTACGCTGCATTTTAAATAAAACTTCCTATACCAGTGCTTAGTAACTTATAAAGAAAGCACTCAAAACTTTAATAGTCTGTTTGGGTAAAATGCCGTGAAAAGCGGTAGGTTTAAGTGAAAGGTTCTAGAAGGGTGAGGTGAAGACGCCAGTGTTTTCAAAATTATACCGTTATTTCTGTAAATATGGGAATTTTTATGAAATTCGTCAAGTTCGTTGACAGCTGTAGGTGAAAAGTGTGTCCAAGTGTTACAAAACCAAAATCTTGGAGACAAATGGAACCTAAGATTGGCTACCATCAAATATGAGATCATTTCTTACAGTTTTCATTTTCCTGAATTCCATCTGCATGCCCCAGTGACCACGCCAAGGAAAAATTCAGTAATCCAAAACTATGGCTTGCAGCTACGGTCTTCCCTCACTTTCGTCAACAGCACATAATTGCAACGAGATGTGTGTTAACTACGTTCTGCGCCATCTTGTTTTCAAGGTAAAAAAAAATCATGCCTGAAGTAAGAACTGAAAGCATCCAAGGTCCAGAAGGACTAATCTGTGAAGCTAAAAACATTGACCTTACTCCAAATGCCGTCATTGGTCATAACTAGCCGTTTTTCATCTCCAGAGAAACTAGAGGAAATCCGATAACGATAGCCAACATTGCAGTACAGGTTCAAAATTTATAAGGTGGCTAAGTCTGGTGTGACTAGCCTTAAAAGACACTAAATTAATTGAATAAGTATGAGGCGACATTCATTGTCAAGTTTGTCTTGGACGAAAAAGTTAGGTCTAAAGGAGCATTACATGTACATTATTGTTTCCCACATACGTACTGTTATCATGAATTAAACATTTAATTTCAAGATACCTACAGTATATATAGTCCTAAAAACCAAACTTTTAATCATCTCTCCAGGAAATCAATGAATGCATAAAGATTTTCCTGTAATTTTTATAGCCTACACTGTTTTCTTCTTCTTCTTCTTCCTTTTCTTCTTCTTCTTCTTCGTCTTGTTTCTTGAGCTACCGGTAAATGTTTACAGTCAATACCACTGAAGCTAATCGTAACTGAAGAAAAAGATCGTGGCTGAAATGCTTTCGGGCATCTAAATTTTTTTAACTAGTCATAGAATGGGCAATCAAATATTTTAAGATCGGTATTTGGCAAAACATACAAGGAGCTGATGCTAGGAGGGCATTTTTAGAAATTCATCACAATGCTTGAGTATCTGCAAATCTATAAAAGGTGATTCACTTTATATACTACTTCAATACATCGATCCGTGAGAAGCAGGACAGGCAGCGATATTTATATCAGGTGTAGATATTTACCGTCAGCTCCCATAAGCAGAACAGAGACATTCCCTGTAGGAGAATGTTATTTACATTGTTCCTTGTTTTGCACGCAGCAGTCGGCACCAAAGATTTTTTGGATGAAGATCCAGATGAGTTTTGGTTTTTTCTTTAAGAGTGCTCTCCCGTGAACTTGACATCGTTATTTTTCTTCTATTGAAATGAATCATTCTTCCAATAGGCATAAATTAAACAAAGTTAAAGTGCTTCTAGAAAGGCTACTTGCAAAGGGTGTGAGAGGCAGAGTGCTTATTGAGTACTCTCTCATCTTAAGCAGAACCAATCCTGTTTTTCGTGTTCTTCGCAAGAGTGGCTGAGTTGTATAGTGCATACAAAAAAAAACTGTCATCATAAAATACGAGTGTAAATGAAACTGCATTACGGCAAGTGAGAGGGGGACATTTCTTTGTTCCCCTCGTAGATCTCATAAAGGCAAAGGTTAAGACTGGGTAGGACGTGAATCACTAGCGGATCCGGGGAGGGGGGTGCCACCTGGACACGTGCCCCCACCCATGAAAAATGACAGAATAATAATACTGAAGATTTAGATAACATAAATGAGAAATACGAATATGGAAAAAATACAAATCTATTATAGAATATGTAAAAAATACAAATCTATTATTGTAAATATATATCTACATATATATATACTGTATATATATAATATATATATATATATATATATATATATATATATATATATATATATATATATATATGAAAACTGGTGGGGCCCCCATGAAATTTTTCTGGATCCCCTAGTGACGTGAATGTGAATATCGACAAAATCCTTGGGATTTAGCAGCCAAAACCTCTTATCTAGTCGTTTTACATATTGCTAGAATTAGCGAACGTAGTGATTGCGTGTCAAGAAACGACGGTGTGGAAATTACGCGATGGTTCTGATTTGGAAAATGCCTTATAATATTATTTCCTTTGTTGCATGTCTTTTATTCTTGAAAAGTGCACTGTACGTTGCACCCTTAGTTATCTAGAGTTTTGGAACTAAGAAACTTTCTTGTAGTAACGTAATTGTAAATTTGAAATTTCTGAAAAGAACGCTCTTGGCCATGCTACAGCGTCCCATTTTTCAACCTACATCTGGATGATAACGATGACAAATATTTCAAAGAATTTATAGTTACTTGAAAGCCACGACCTCGTAAATATTATGAAAAAACCAAATTCATTATTGAACCATACCATTGACCTAGTGATTCAAAACAAAAACAACGAGATTGTGAGTGACATACAAGTTGAGCCTGAATGCGTGATATCCACAATACGTAAACCAGTTACATTTAGTATAAATAGGCTATCTGGAAAGGTTATACACTGAAAAAACTATCACTTACAAAAACAAAACTACCTTTAAAGCTGATGAATTTGTTGCTGAGAGCATCAAGAAAATAAGGGAAACAAGCCAGGAGTGCAGGTGTAATTTGAGGAATACCTTGACAGGCGACTTACATTCTATAGCAAAATTATATTGGCGTCAAGCTACAACGATAAATGTCCAGAAGTAACAAGGCAAATAATAGTTAAAGAAAATGCCAAATGGTTTAAAAGTGAATTACATGAAGCTAAGAAAAAGAACAGAAAAATGGAAGATCTATGGAAAAGATCGACAGAATCAAGTAGTGAAAATTGGTCACTGTATAAAACAGCCAGAAATCATTTCAACGACTTGATTATGAAACCAAGAAAATACATTGCCATAAAATGTTTAGCGTAGAGTAAAATCCCCTCAAAAAATCCATGACAATTTAGCCGGAATATTGGGACTCAAGAAAGAAATAGTTCTACCTGATATAACTAGTGATTACTAAAACCTGGCCGATGACTTTGTGAACTACTTTGAAGAAAAAATTGAAGGGATCTGTCACAGCTTAGGTAAGGATCCCTCCTGATCTCCCGGTGATCGCAATGAGAAGTAGCAAATTCAGTAAGTATAATGAACTGCATATGAATGACTTTGAAAAAACGACGAGAAAAGTAAAAAACACCTATTGTGAAAATGACCCGTTTCCCATAAGTGATATAAAAAAAGAGGCAAAAATGTTTGATTAGTTGCTGGAGCTATATTTTGATATTGTCAACATGAGTCTAGCACAGGCATCTTGACCAAATAGTGAAAAGCTTCCTTGCATAAAGCCGGTCTATAAAGGAAAAGATGATAAAGAAAATCTAAGCTTCTATAGACCAATATCGAATCTATCTTACTTATCAAAACTTATAGAAACGGAAGTTCACAAACAAACATGGAAACACTTGAAACAACTCAACATTATACCTGATGTTCAGTCAGCATACAGAAAAAACAGTCAACAGAAACTACATTGTGTGCAGTTATAAATGTTATATGGTAGAAATTATAGCACATGGAAAATGTAGCATCCGGTTATGCTTAACCTAAGTGCAGCATTTGACACAGTTGACCACAGTCTACTGCTTGAAGACCTGAGAGGAGTAGGCGTCGAAGATGACGTACACAAATGGTACAAAAGCTGCTTATAAAATAGGAAGGTTACAGTGGTTATATCAAATGTGAAGTCAGAAAAGAAAGGCCTAACGAAAGGAGTGCCCCAGGGCAACGTTCTGGGTCCACTGCTATTTGGCATTTACACAATTGAATTATCTAGAATTCTAAATAAGCACAAGGTTAAGTATAACTGTATGCTGATGATACTCGGTTCTGTTTCCCTGTCGAAATGATAGAAGACATCATTATTAAAACTGATGCAATAATGAAAGATATCAAAAATGGATGTCGGCGAAGAAATTGAAACTTAATGAAGACCAAACTGAGAGTATGCTTTTTGGATCTGACAGTGCACTACGAAAATATGAACACTTCAAAAGAATATTAGAAACATTGCATTTATTAGAAAAAACCTAAACGAAGATACTCTGAAAACACCAATTTGCAACCAAATACTTTCGAGGCTTGACTACTGCAACATTATATACTACGGTCTCCCTAACTACCTACTAAGAAAATTGCAAGGAGTACAAAACAGAGCAGCCAGGTTAATATAAGGACTACGTTCCCGTAATAGAATAACCCCAGCACTAATTGAGCTACATTGGCTCCCAGTAAAAACTAGAAAAGCATATAAAATACTACTTACAGTCTTTAAAGCACTCAAATATGATGAACCAACATATCTGAGACACTGCTTAAGCTTTTTTAGACCTAAAATGAATATTGTAATCAGACCTGCACGTGAAGCTATTTGAACCTAGACCGAATTGTAAGTCAGGCGAGAGAGCATTTGTACACTGCGCACCAAGACAGTACAACAAAATACCGCCTGAAGAAGAATGCAGATTTAAAAAGGAACTAAAGACTCTCCTATTGGAACTACGATACTGACGAGAAAACAATGAAAGCCAATTATAAAATATAAGAAGCACCTTATTTTGAAAACGTACATGGGCCCGCCAGAGAGGGAATTATCCCTGTTGGGGGCTGTACATAAAACCAAACAAAATGAAAGTGAAACTCATCATCTAACACGCTAGTCTCTTACGTTTACAAGTTAGGCTTGCCTTTTGTGTGTCTTTCCCGACCAACCGGCCATTCGCCAGATGGTTCTAGAAGCATAAGATAATTGTACCCTTGTTTAATCCAACTTGATCGACGCCGATCTTTGTTTTGCGTTAATGTGTATCATGTCAAATAGTAACGCAACCATCGTGGGCTTGTTCAAGTTGCGATTTTAGTGATCGGTACCAGAAATGAGGTCACTTTTTGAATCTTGATTGCCGTTCCCACGTGTTCCAGAATTTCTTTCATTGTTCATTGTCAGTGTGTTTTGGTTAAGAACCCAGCTAAATCTTGCATTAACGTAACGATGTTGTATATTTGCGGTTAGTTTGTAGTAACGTAAGTTCTATAGCTTGGGTGTTTTTCTGTGTTAAAGTATATTTTTGTAGTAAAACTTTAAAAATGTACTCGTGTTTTGTGTAGCCATAGTATATTTTTGGGGTAAAACTTTAAAAATGTACCGTGTTTTGTGTAGCCACCACCTGTAGTGCTGGTTCGGAGTCGGAGTCTCCTTTAGACAGTGGATTACAGGATTAAAAGTACTCTATTAATCCTGGTGCATTAGACCCAGAACAGCGGACAAGGGCCAGCCAATAAACTTAATCCTGGTGCATTAGGCCCAGAACAGCGGACAAGGGCCAGCCAATAAACTGAGTTATCGTCGAGAAATTCTCGACGGTGAAGGCTGTTAACGTGAGAAATGCGTGCTTCTATAGATGACATCAGTGATGATATGAAAAAGTGAAAGGGCCCTGTCGTCTTTGTTGTTTTGATAAATACATAAAATAAAGAATGAATGAAGTGCAAAATGCAATATATGTATTGAAGAGTGAAACTAAGCTGCGGGATGAAGTTATTGCTGAGCGAGATGCCAAGGTTGCTGGTATGCTGGTCTTGAAATTTTTCGGCATAAGCTATTTGGTAACTGCAGATTTGCCCTGAGATGTTGACCTCTATACTGATTACTGAGAAGAGTAAATCACTGGAAATTGACTCGTGAATTGATGATCTCATGAGAAAGATTGAACTGGAAGTTGCTATGAGAGAGATGACTGCTCCAAATACAGGCCTCCAGTAAAATCCCAGAGAAGTGCCAAAGGTCTTAAGGATATATCCAATAACTGAGACGAAGTCTAACTCTGATGGCAATTTTTATGTCAATCTTGCTGACTGAAGCAGTAGAGAGATGCTATGATGACAGGTACAATTACAAAGATTATCATGAAATTGAAACCATATTTATGATACGATCTATCATGTTTATAATGATAGAGACGATATGGTTGAAGTATGAGTTGACAGAAACTGTCACTGATATAATTAAAGCAGGAGGTAAGTTTGTTACCTCGTGGAACTGCTCATATCGTTCTAGACTGTAATTGAATTCAATGACAGATATAATGCTGCAATTTTTGAATGATGTAGAAAGACAAAATATAGTAACTGGTCAATGTTTCAATTTTTGGAATTTTGTAACATATGACAAAAGTCTTTTGATATTCATATTCTATATAGTTATGGCAACTTTTAATATTAGTATTCTGTGTGTTATTGTAACTCAGAATTTATTAGTGAATGGGTTGTTTCTCTTATCGCTGTTAAAACTTCAAGTGAAAGCAAACAGCACTGAATAATGGCGATTCTAGACTTTCTTTTAGACTGGGTGGTAATAGTTAGGCACTGATTTCATTCAAGGGATGTATGAATCATACGTAACTCTTAACAGCCATTGCAACAGACTAACAGAACAGGAACAGGGAGCAACTGAGTCTTCATTTGACCTCGCCCTTGGCAGTACTGCCATTTACACAGTTAAACAGTGGGAACACTTATTATAGGAGTACAATATATCTAGGCTGTTTCTCAACAACAGTTATTAAGCAATACTGCATACAGTAAATAAATAAATGGCCCTCAAAAGTATTTTGACCAAGGAGATACATATTTGTTAGACAAGGTTAGGGTACGTGGAGTCAAAAAGCAATTTGCCAAAATGAAGGGACCCATGCCATCACTTCCCAAAGAACAAAGGCCAATGGGACAGAAATCATAATGTCTCTCTCTAGGCCAGGCCTGACGAAAACAAGACAAAGAAAAGGAGCGAGGAAAGTCTGAGCTTTACGGAAAATATTACAAGTTAACTATGGAAACAGAATATTAGGTCTACCATCGCGCAACAAGAAAGCGTGCTCTGGCTTGCTGGTGGCTTTGTGACATTTTGGCATCAAAGAAACTTAATTGAATAGGAACTCTTCCAGCACGTGTTCAAGGACACCATTTATGAGTAATCAGAAATATAAGTCCCAGGCCACTGTCTTATGGTACCTGTTTTGGTATTTTGCTTACACATTTTCATTTTTAAATTTCACCATTAGAATTTATGCACGTCAATTAAATTCAGAACCATCCACTGCATCGTACATAACCTCAGTCTATTCAAAATCTGGTAACAAAAGCTTATTTACCACTTTGGCAAGCGCTGTACAAGGTTTAGGAGTATTGCGAACTTCATCTTCACAGTATAAAACTGTATTTTGCTACAAATAAGATGAAGAATAACGTGATAATAAGTAAATGATGATTCATAGTTGCAACGGGTGTTGGAAACTTGGAATCGTTCAGATCCGATTGCTTAAGAAGAAAACAAAGAAAAACAAAACAAAAGGAATTGTGTGCATAAAGAATTAAAAGCAAATCAGCCATCTGCAAAGCAAGAGTTATTAGTTTTCCAAAGTTATTACATCTCAAATATCAAAGAACACCTGCCAAAGACTGGTGCTTGCAAGAAATATCTAAATGAAATTGGTAGGGTTGTTAGTTCCGCGCATCGCCAATAGGTGGCAGGGTGGTGTCAGCGAAAGTGTAAACACAGTGACTCATACCAAAGTCCGTAACCTTTGTCTGCCTTATCAACGAAATAACGAATACAGGTCAGTTTCACTCATTATTTGCACCCATTTTCGCTCATTTAGAGAATTAAGACAAATTTTGTGTGAAGTTATTTTGCGTAACATAGTTTGATGTGATTAGGAAGTGAATTGTACCTTGAATAGGTAGGAAAGTTTTGTTTGTCCCCAGGTGCTGTCATCCAGTGACCAGGAAAGCAAACAATGCGGTCACTGAAGATTTCTCATTTTAATAACTGAGTTGTAGGTGCGTGCGATGATTTTTCTGTATTCCAGTTTAATTAGAGTTGTAGGCTTCAGCCAGTTGAGAAAATGGGCTGCTGTAGTTTATCCATCACGGGAACTCTGTATGTTTAGGCTACGCTTTTAATTCGAAGTGGAGAGGCCTAGGCGCCACCTTTACCAAACCTAACTTTGGACTGCGTGCCCTAGCCTGGCTGGGGGTTGGGGGCGGCGATTCGCTCTCCCCAAACCCCCTCTAGCAATTTGTGACACCTAAGACTACTCTTCATTCTACCCCTCCATTGTTTTTTGGTAGGCTATTTTGGCTAAGTAGAACTTTAAGACTCATTTTGAGACAAAGCCCATTTTTTATTGCCAAATTGTTAGATGCAGGTTTGGGTGAAAGAGTAAAATTAAACTTTACACCCAGGCTGCCTCTCAGGCTACACACGATATTATTCTTGCTTGTTTTGATGGTTTTTGCATGTTTCATACCATTATTGTTTTCGGAAATAATTAGTTGTCTGCTTTTTTAAAGTCGAAGGTCATTGTTCGGAAGCCTCCAGCCACCATAAGAAAACATTTTTTTCCTGGTAGTTTTCTTGTTTTGTCATTTCCGATGTTGTTATATTCGGCAAAACTATTGTTTTCCGATTGTCACGACTTCAACATAACCCAACAATGTGGGTGACGCTACCTTTTTAATGGTCATTTTTTTTAACATTTATGCTTTTAGTTTGGGCGTGGCCAAACGGCGCTTTGCGCCTTATCCGCATTTTGAAAGATTCTTGGCAAGCTTGATGATCTGGCTGGCAGTAATGTTGCATTGCGTGCGCTAGCCACAGGGGTTACAGAAAACAAGCGATGTGAGGAAGGTTGTAACAGAAGACGAGTGATGCGTGGAAGATGTGAAAAACAACAAAACAAAACAAGAAAACTAACAGAAAAAATTTTTTTTTATGCTGGCTGGAGGTTTCCGAAAAATGACTGACATTAATCAGAGTCGAAAACTAAGAATTTCCAAAAACAATAATGGTAAGAAACATGCAAAAACCATCAAAACCAAGCAAGAAAAATATGTGTAGCCTGAGTCACTCACCACAAACTTGAAATAATTTCTCTTCTTGCTTTTACTATAGCACACGTAACGGTCACACACCCAGTTTCCTGTCCTCTCTGTATCTACAAGGTTTTTCACCCTTTTTACACGAAACCTGTATGGACAGCACCCCATGTCTTCTTTAAAAGCCCACTGCCTTCTCCTCCTCTTCAAAAAACTAAAAGCAAGCAAGATATATTGCACGAAACGCACAATTGGAGTCCTTCCATTTTTAAGGGGAACAACTAAGTGATTTGAAATTTAAAATATATCCAGAGTCTACCTAAAGACATTTGAATAGTGAACTCCCATTGTTTAGAAAGAGACTGGGAGAGGCTTAAAAAAACATGCCAACTGAAAAAAATTGAATTTATTGGATGATTCAAATACGTGGGCTGAACTTCACCCAAACAATCCTCAATGAACACGCATAAATGAATGAACAGGAGCAGTTTCGGGCGGGGTTAAGATGAACTTGAGACTTATAAAATTTTCGTTGTTTACTGGAGTAAAAAATCATGGTTTTTAAATAAATTCATTATATAAGAAAATTTGGTTTGCAGCTAGTGGTATGGGGGTTCAAAATGTTAGTTTTGAGGAGCTCTGCACAGCTGTGTAAGTTATATAGCTCTATCATATATTGGTAACTTTTCAACATTTATCAATCACATCTCCAAAACTGTTAATTAGTGAATGGAAAGATGGGGGTGTTTTGAACTCCTCTCATTGCGTACTACCTATCTATATGGGTTTCATAGTTGGGTTGCAGACTGGGTGTAAAGTATAATAATACTGGCTATTTTCGAATTGGGAAGAGCACCATAAAAATTTGGTAACACTGGAGACTACTACCTCATCCTTCTGGTTCATAAACATAAGACAAATGGCAACAAAAACATAAAAGGACAGGACAGATATTCTGGTCAGTAACTGGCAGAAATCAGGCTGCGGTGGTATTCTTCAGTTTTACCTGAACATTATGGAACATAGGCCTAGGGTAGCTGGTTGTTTTATTTTCTCCGACAGTTGTCCCACAGTTTACAAACTTGGCCTAACCATTCTTATCCAGTGTACATTATCTAGAGCGATGGGTCCTAGATACTGTGAGTTCTTGTTCGAACATAAGGCTTCCACCCTGACTTCCAGGAAGAAATCTTGCTAAAATTTTATAAGTTGCTAATATATAAAATAATATCACGTAACCTAGGGGTGTTTACTGGTTACAATTTTGCTGTATTAGTTGTGGAGGGGCCGGGGGGCTGGTATTGTCTTACCTTATAAGATGTAATTTGATGAAGAGCTCTTTTAAAAAATGCAGGTTACAATTTCATATCATGTATTGGCAACTTACGAAGTAATACTGAAATCTTAACCATACATTTCTAACCTAAATTTAAGTTTTTAATTTTCTGTAACTAGACCATACCCTGTGGAAGGCACCTGAGAGCCTCTGCAGACCAGTCTGGATTTTGTATGTTGTTTGCTAAAATAAATATCAAGGAACCTAAAATGGACAAGTAGGCAAAAATAAATTCAAATGAAGTGATGGAGAGAGAGACTGCAGTTTCTTCACATAGGACAAAATCACTGAAATGGCTTGGCTTTACATCCTAAATTTCATAAATTAAGTCAGTCAATTACATTAGACAACTTGCAAAACATAATTTGCTAGGCTTAGAACAGCCGACTTTTGTTTATTATGCTAATGTTATTGCATATTTTCAGCAGTTTCCCTAAAGGTAGATTAGTATAGGCAAAACCATTAGCTAATTAAAACCGACTATACTACACTATGCTGATTTACCAAACCAACTAGGCTACTGTTGGCTGACTTGCAAAACCAGCTAGCCTTGGCTGATTTGCTAAGCTAGCTAGGCTAGGCTTTCTTAGTTTGCCAAACCAGTTAAGGTTGGCTGAGGGCAGGTTCACTCATGACAGGTCTCCCTCTCAGGGCACACCAACTAAGAGAATAAGCTGACTTGGGACCATGCCATTGTTTGTGTAGTTCATATTTTGCCACGAGCTCAGGGTGTGCTGTTACCAAATATACGAAGGTGTATAGGTTGGCTGACTGATTCCATGGCACATGGTGTTTCTTAAGATACTTACATTACCAACTAAACACCACACTTCCAGGGGCGGGCAACAAAGCAGACGGTGCATCGTCCTCCCCTGTGGGAGAGGATCTGATGGGTTGGGATGATGCACCTCCTCCAGAACCTTAGAAGGCCGAACTGGAGCAGCATTTCTGAGCGATTGTCACACTCATTCCTGAGCATAATAATGGTGGGAGCCTTTCATGGCACCACACACCTGGCCTTAGTCTTGTTGTTTGAGCCTAATCTTGGTGCACTCATAAAGCATGACTATCAGTTGCACATGGTGTTTAGGGCCATATGAACTCTGATTTGTGGGTCAGAGAGTTTAGGGTTGTCTAGCAGATGTTTGAAGTTCCTTCCCAAGTGCTTAAGTGCCAGAGGAGATTTTAAGTCATGTAGGGTGAAGACCACTTCTTTTGTGGGATGACAGACGATCTTCCTCTGTGAGACTACCAAGATGGCAACTCCCTCTCTGCTTCTGAGTCTGTCGCCATGGCCTCCTTTAGGCAGCCTCATGG
This sequence comes from Macrobrachium rosenbergii, assembly GCF_040412425.1. NCBI lineage: Eukaryota > Metazoa > Arthropoda > Malacostraca > Decapoda > Palaemonidae > Macrobrachium > Macrobrachium rosenbergii. The sequence continues at coordinate 75,337,794 of NC_089742.1, read as the reverse complement.
CTCAGCATGTGGCTGAACACGTTGGCAGACTTTGCCGTGATAAGTGTCTCGTCTCAGGAGGTTTCTAGAGTGGTGAAAATCACAAATCAAATGAATGTGCTAGCAGCATCTTCAAGTGTAAAAATTGTGTAAAGAAAGGCCATAGTATACTAAACATAAATATATGTTGGCAATAAGTGCACAGTATATAAAGAATATGTGTCAAAGGTGAAAAATAATACGGACCATGGATTTGACTAATAATCTTTTATGCAATGTAATAAACATGCAGTCCATAGGATATAAAACTAACACAATTAGAAATCTTATAAGTGATTACAATCTAGATACATGCATGCTAACGGAGACGTGGCTAAGCAAAATGTAAGTGATTATTCTAAAACGAAATGACGGCTGGGTCTCACAACTTTTACCATGTGCCAAGAGAAAAAAAGGTGGTGGAGTAGGAATCTGTCAAAAAAGTGTACAAAGTATCTGTAATGAACCAAAATGTGTTCAGTACATTTGAATACATCAACACCAAAATTACACACACAAACAAACACATACAAATCATAACAGTTTATAAACCATCTAGCACAAGTAAGAGATCATTCCTAGATGAATTCAGTGACTTCCTCGACTTGCTAGCTGATAAAAATATACTGATTTGTGGTGCCTTCAACCTACATCTGGATGATAATGATGACAAATATGTCAAAGAATTTATAGTTACGTGAAAGCCACGACCTCGTAAATGTTGTGAAAAACCGACATCATTATCGAACCATACCATTGACCTAGTGATACAAAACAAAAACAACGAGATTGTGAGTGACATACAAGTTGAGCCTGAATGCGTGTTATCTCCAATGCATAAACCCTGTATATTTAGCATAAATATCTGGAAAGATTATACACTGGAAAAAACTATCACTTACAGAAATAAAACCAACTTCAAAGCTGGTGAACTTATTGTTGAGAGCATAAAGAAAACAGAGAAACAAGCCAGGCGTGCGGGTGTAATTTGAGGAATACCTTGACAGGTGACCAAGTATGTGTAAACTGTTTTACATTCTATAGCAAAAGTATATTGGCGTCAAGCTACAACGATAAATGCCCAGAAGTAACAAGGCAAACAATAGTTAAAGAAAATGCCAAATGGTTTAACAGTGAATTACATGAAGCTAAGAAAAAGAAAAGAAAAAATGGAAGATCTATGGAAAACATCGAAAGAATCAAGAAAAAAATTGAAGATCTATGGAAAACATAGAAAGAATCAAGATATAGTAAAAATTGGTCACTGTATATTTCTGTCACTGTATAAAACAGCTAGAAATCATTACGACTTGATTATGAAAACCAAGAAAATGTATTACAATAAAATGTTTAGTGTAGAGAAAAATCCAAAAAAAATCCCTAACAATTTAGCTGGAATATTGGGACTCAAGAAAGAAAAAAGTTCTATCTGATGTAACTAGTGACTACAAAAACCTGGCCAATAACTTTGTGAACTACTTTGAAGAAAAAATTGAAAGAATCTCTCATAGTTTAGATTAGGGGATCCTTCCTGATCTCCCGGTGATCACAATGAGAAATAGCAAATTCAGCAAGTTTAAAGAACTGAACATGAATGACAGACAAAATGAGTAGAAAAGTAAAAAACACTTATTGTGAAAATGACCCGTTACCCATAAGTGATATAAAAGAGGCAAAAAACTTTTATCAGTTATGGGAGCTGTATTTTGATATTGTCAACACAAGTCTAGCACAGGCATCTTTACCAAATAGTGAGAAGCTTGCTTGTATAAAGATGGCCTATAAAGGAAAAGGTAATAAAGAAAATCTAAGCTTCTATAGACCAATATTGAACCTATCGTACTTATCAAAACTCATAGAAATGGAAGTTCACAAACAAACATGGAAACACTTAAAACAACTCAACATTGTACCAGATGATCAGTCAGCATACAGAAAAAACCACTCAACAGAGACTACATTGTGTGCAATTATAAATGATATGGTAGAAATTATAGCAAATGGAAAATGTGGCATCCTGGTCATGCTTGACTTACATGCAGCATTTGACACAGTTGACCACAATCTACTGCTTGAAGACTTGAGAGAGATACGCATCAAAGATGACGTACACAAATGGTACAAAAGTTACATAGAAAATAGGAAGGTTATAGTGGTTATATCATAGAAAATAGGAAGGTTACAGTGGTTATATCAAGTGTGAAATCAGAAAAGAAAAGCGTTCTGGGTCCACTGCTATTTGGCATTTACACAATTGAATTATCTAGAATTCTAAATAAGCACAAGGTTAAGTATAAGCTATATGCTGATGATACCCAGTTCTATTTTCCTGTCAGAACGGTAGAAGACACCATGAGTAGAATTGATGCAATAATGAAACTTAGACAAAACTGAGTGTATGCTATTTAGATCTGACAGTGCAGTACGAAAATATGAACACTTCAACTGTCCAAGCTGAGTGGACAATATTCAGAGCTTGGTGTAGAAGACATGACATCTCATCTTTTAAGATGTCTGTAGCAGACATTGCTGAATTTCTCTTGTACTAGAGGACATTTAGGGGCCTGTCCTCCTCTACGATCAGAGGATACAGGGCTATGCTGAGTTCAGTGTTTCAGCACAGAGGTATGGATCTCTCTGCTAATCAAGACCCCAATCTCATTAAATCCTTCGATACCTCCAGATCCAAGGGGCAAGAGGCCATCTCTTGGAATCTGGACATAGTTTGAAATGGCTCTCCTGACTCCACTTCGAGCCTCTTCGCCCTGCTTTGTTACAAGATCTTACCAGAAAAACCCAAAAGGGTCAGTGAAGTGCATGCACCTGATAAGAGAGTGGGATTTTCCCAAGGTGATGCCTTATGTTCCTTCACCCTGGGCTTTTTAGCAAAGACTGAAGACCCAACCAAGCCCTTGCCTCATTCCTTCACTATTAAAATCCTGATGGAAATACTAGGCCCAGATGAGGAGGAGAGAGTTCTGTGCCCAGTGAGAGCACTGAGGTACTACTTGCACAGAACGGAAAAGATTCGAGGTCTTACGTGTAATTTGTGGCGCTCGGTTAGGAATCTGTCTTGTGCCCTATCAGAGAACGGCTTGTCTTTCTTCTTGAAGGATCTGATCTCTGAGGCCCATTCGCAGGTTGGAGATGTGGCTTTAACATCTGTCAAAGCTAAAGCTCTTGAGGTCAGAGTTGTCTCCATGTCTTTAGCCTTCAAGCACAACCAGTATCATCAATTCTTTAAGCGACTTACTGGAGGTGCAAGTCTATCTTCGTGTTGTGGAAACTACTTTTGAAAACTGGAGTCCTTTAGGGCTGTTATCCTTGGCTGGTATGGTCTTTTGGGGAGGAAGCATAGTAAGCCTTTCTTCCTTTCTTTTCTCTTCGCCTTGAACTTAGGTGTTGAGTCGTAAGGGGAGCCTGGGGTACTATGTACCTGGAGACCCACCAGTCTTAGCTTCGATGGATGGGTGGTGTTTTTACATTTTGTGGTGTAGGTGATACTCGTGTTCATTGATTCTGGTCATTTGGTTGGTCAGTATGTGCCCAGGGCAGGGGCAACTGGCTTCTCATATACTTTGTTAGTCACCAGGTTCATCCCTTGCTGCAAAGTACCCACTGATGTAGTGGTGCGTCTGGCCAACTCGCCATACCCTACATGGTTAAGGTGAGCACCGACCAGAGGCAGTATCTACCTGCAGCAGTTCCCTTACCAGGTAAGGAATGACAGGCATTGTACCAATGCTAATTTTGCTATCCTCTGACTCATTATCATCCATAATGTTTTGGGGTAGGTAATCTATATCCCACCTCCATGTCAATTTGGGATTCAGCAATGTAATTACTTGGTAAGTTACATTTTTATGATAAAATAAAGTTTTATATATACTTCCAAGAAATTACGAATCAAGCCCTCCCTCCTCCCCTCATATGGAAAGAAGGGCAAAAAACATCTGAATCGCAATGTTGAAGTCACTCCTCTCGTACCCCGAAAGCGGGCAAGGACTAGTCACCTGCACCAACGCTAGTGCTACCATGAATTTCAAAATTTTTAGGCTGCTGACGAGTGAAACTATAAGCAATGTAATAACCTGATAAGTATATATAAAACTTTATTATATCATGAAAATGCCATTTTAACCTGCCCTTTCTACTCCTGTAACTGCCTTTTCCCCTATCACCAGTCCTCTGACTCTACCTGTAACTCCATTACCCAGCTTTCGACCTTCCGAACTCAATGCCAATGCCAGTCTGGAAGCCAGAATAGACAAGAAATTCAGTCTTTTGGTTAACACTGTAGCTCAAATAGGGGCTTCAGTGACGGGCCATATGGATGAATTTACTGTAGTGCCAATGATCACGGTGCAAGCGTTGTGTCAGTGGAGGCGGTGGCTACCTGTCCCACCGACGCTCGTAGACGTAGGTCCTTGTCAAACTCCCCTAAACCTGGGAGGAGGCAAACAGTAAGTCCAAGGGAGATCGGAGGGGTTTGCCCACGGCAGTCATCCCCTCAACCGAGCCTGTTGTACGAGGATCCCAGGACTCAGTGGACAGCCGCTGGAAAGGTGTCCATCCTAGAGTACATGCCCTTTCTTTGAGTGATTCGGATTTGGGATCCGACAAATCCAAGTGTAGTGCGTGCAAGAAGTGCAGCTGGCGCTTTAGGAGTGCATCCAGAGCAGCATTCCAGTCAGTCTTGTAGGTCAATCTTTGGGTCTATCATTGGCCAAGATCTTTTTTTCCTCAGGCTTTCATACACCTAAGGGGAATGCAGCGTTCAAGAGACTGTTACTCTTGGGGGTGGTTAGTGATATTATCTACCTCTTCCACTAGACAGCAACCTATGGACAACAAGACTCTGCTGTTTCAGACTTCTGTGTATTTATTGGTCCCGAGTCAGCTTTGATGCTCAGGAATGGACTGGTTCTGGGATCCTCCCCCCATCCTTTGCTAGAGGGAGGGGGCTTCACATCATTCACCAGGTACTGGCTAAGACCTTCAGGTCTTGTCATGGTACTGCAGCTCGACCCTCGGGTCAGGCTAGCCCTTCCTTTGGTCAGAGAAAGTCCCAGACTTCCTCAACCCCTCATAGTGGTACCCAGACCTCTTCTACCAGTAGAAGACGGAAGACGTGAGGGGTGCGGCATTTCCCCCCGATTGTTGCTGATTGGGGCGGGTGCCTGTAAAGCCACTGGGTAAGCCTGGCAGTGGCATGTAGCAGAAGCATGGACAGTGGATGCCCATCAATTCAGCTACCCTTGAGTCTTCGTCATCCCAGACCCTCTTTCCAGTCTGGTTCCAAATGTTCGTTCACGGCTCATGGAAGAACCTCCCCCTGTGGGAAGCGGTGAATGTGATGCTCCCGGAAGGCACTGTGGGAGCTTCTTCCCCATCTCCCCACTGAACTGGTTCGTTTGCCATAACTGTTCCTAAATGGAACATTCTGTTCACTTCTTAATTCCTTCAGAGAGGGCAACTTCTTGCATTTCGGTGGATTTGAGGGATGTGTATGTTCAATACCTGTCTGTCGGCCCTCTTGCAAGTATCTCCTCTTTACAGGGGGGGGAATGGTGTTCTAATTCAAGGCACTTGTCTTGGACTCTTAAACACTCTCCAGGTGTTCACTCGAGTGTTAATTTTGATCTGCTGGAGCTCGTTTGCACGGGTACATCTACGGAAGTACCCGTGCAATTGGCTGGTCCTGGCAAACTCACTACTGCTGTCCCTAGGACAGAGATCAGCTTCTCGAGTTTTTGTCATGACTTGGGTATGCTGTAGTGATCAACCTTGTGAAGTTAGTCTTCACGCGCAAGCAGAAGGTAAAGTATGTGGACATGCTGATACACAGCGGCAGCGAGGGTCTTCCTTTTATATTCCTGTATTAGCAAGTTCAGGGAGGCAGTGCAGATTTTCCTGTCTCAGCAGGAACAACCTGCTCAGCAGTGGCATGTCATTCTGGGTCACCTGTTGTGATTGTAGAAGATGTGCCCTTTAGTGGAGGATGAAGGTGGATGGGTCTCCAGCAAGGGACCCGCCCTTCTCTCCTGCTTCTTTGTTGCAGGAAATGAGTAGTTAGACAACAGGAGCCTCTCTTTAGGGGTACTATTGGGCACCCCACCTCCCAAGGTGCTTTCATTTTTCAGGTGAATCTATTAGGGATAAAGTGTACACCTGGAAGAACTGTTGGTTCTAGGTGTGTGGGACCATAACGACAGACTTCTTCATATCAGTGTCCTGAAATCCAAGGCAGCTATTTTAGCCCAGCAAGAGTTTTCGTACTGAGTGGTGGTGCTGACAAGCAACAACACTGCAGTAGTGTCCTACATCATCAATTAGGGGGACTGGTGTCCTTCCAGCCTCACAGGTTGACAGTGCAGGTACATGAGTGGGCAGGAGCAAGCTGTCAGCCAGGTACATACAGGGGTCTTACAATGTGGTGGCAGACAAGCTCAGTTGCCAGAGCCTGGTGATACAGATGTCTTTACACTGAGGTATTGCGGAGAGACTCCTCGAGTTATGGGGAGTCCCAACTGTGATCTCTTTTTAACCAGTAAGACAGAAGTTACCAGAGTATGGCTCAATTGTGCTGGCCCTTGGGTTGCAATGGAGGATGTCTTTTCAGCACCCAGGGGACATTTTGGAGGCTTACGCCTTTCTCTGCATTTTGTCAGATTCGTTGAGTGGTCAACAGGTCTCTGATCATCCTGAATTTTGGTTTGACTGTGGTGGCTTCCAGTGGCCACATGTCAAGTGGTCCCCGGACCTGCGAGCTCTATTTTATTTACTAGAGTCCCTAGAGAGATTCCCTCTATGCAAGCCACATGTTGAGAGGTTTCACCAAGCAGTGAAATTGATGGCACTTCACGCCTGGAGACCATCCAGTATCTCCTGCAAGTGAGAGGATTGTTTCCCGGTGCATATCAAGGAGATGTTGGGGTAACTGCGGAATCCTCAGCAGCTGTGTACCAGGGGAAATGAACCATCTTCTGGAGTTGGTGTAGTCGACAAGGTATATTTCCCGTCAAGCTTCTATTCAGCAGGTACTGGACTTCTCGCCCTTTTCTGCCATGAGAAGCTTCTCTTTATTTTGGCCATTAAGGGCGATAGAGCTGCCCTTGGCCAAGTCCTTTGGTCGAAGGAAATAGATCTCTCATCCTCATGAGGGATCTTTATACTTCTGAGAAGTTTCAAACAATCTTGCCCACCCAGGGAACTCAGCCCCTAAGTGGGTTGCAATTCTCATCTTAAGGAACCTAGCATGTATGCCATACAAGCTTTTGGGAGGGTCGTCAGACAGAGTACTCTCTAAGACTGTTTTTCTTTGCTTATCCTAGCTTCAGCAAAGAGAGTAGATAAGCTTCACAGCCTTCGATGCTAACCACTCAAGGGGAAGGGGATCTTTTACACTCAAGTTGGTCCCAGAATTTGTAACGAAGACTCAGAATCCATAGGTCCCTGATGCCGGATTCGAGTCTCTCTCAGTCCCCTCCTGAAGGACTTTGTAGGTATGATCAGGACGAAACGCTACTTTGTCCAGTTGGGGTACTGCAGTACTACCTCGAGAACGCGGCATCTCAGGCCTGAGAGTCAATGCCTCTTCGTGAGTACTGTACCGACTTGGCCAAGGAAGAGGTGTCCAAGAACACATTCTCTTTTGAGCTTTGTGAGACAGCCGCTGGCTTTCTGTTCATCTGACAGGATAGACGGTAGTTCGGTCTGGGCAAGAGATCATGAAGTTTATTGCCCCATCCCTTGTATTCCGCAAGAACCTGCCGGTTCAATATGTGGTCACGCCAGACGACATTTACCTTTTATTATCTTTGTGACTTGCCCAGTCACAATCCTTGGACATGTTGTTTCCTTGGGTCTTTTGGTGGCTGCCCAACAAGTTGTGTGGCTCATCTGGCTCCCCTAGGGGACAATTGCATCTCGTCTAAGGTGTTCAGTAAGTGGGAGCAAATATGTGTAAGTGACTGGTCTCTCCCTTCTCTCTTTTGTTTGTCTTTCTCCGACCGGCCATTGAAGAACAAGAGGTATTTGTTTCTGGTGATAGAAATTCATTTCTCACTATAATGTGGTTCGGATTCCACAATAAGCTGTTGGTCCCGTTGCTAAGTAACCAATTGGTTCTTAGCCACGTAAAAATAAATCTAATCCTTCGGGCCAGCCCTAGGAGAGCTGTTAATGAGCTCAGTGGTCTGGTTAAACTAAGATATACTTAACATTTTCTTAGGACTGAGAGACAGGTAGTGAGCTCTCATGTGCTGGATGGACGAGTTTGCAGGTGACTGCATGACGAGGGTATCTTGTCCTTCATCTTGTGCTAGATGGTTTGGATGCATGTCTCTCCTCTCTGTTGACAAGGGAAGAGAGGGATAGACAACAAAACAAACCTGTTGGTTTTATTAACAAGGTTTTTTGTCTCAGACACACTGGGGTTCTTCCAAGCTGTATTCAAAGTAATGAGGCAATTCATTACTTTAAGCCCAGAAGTCTAGCAGTTGCAACATCCCATATGTCCAACAAACTAGAGGTACGGGATTCCTTCCTCAGCTCTTCCAGACCAGGCAGGTATTCCCAGGTGGGTAGAACCAGCCAGTCAGTTCAGAAATTTACTCAGACTCCACCCTCCAGTGAGTAAGTCTCCTAAGTAAAGACCAAAGGTTTGTGTAGGAACAAATAACAGATATTGCAATACACTCCCTGAACACCTGAATTCGCCCTTAATCCCACTAGCCCGAACAACTCTCAATTACCAATCCCACTAGTGAGAATTTTAACAGCCAGCATTACCAATGCTGCAGGTAAAATCTTGTCACTTGAGCTACCATAACAAATGATTGGCAACGCTGACACGTGTGTGCCGACACACCCACCTTCATCAATTACTTTTAGTTCATGCTGCTGAACGGTTGTTTCCTTTGACAGGGCGAGGTTTAATCCTATTGCCCGACTTCTCTTTTGTATTTTGGTTTTCTGGAAGACTGGATTGTATTTACACTATTGGTTTTCTCCTGGATTTACGACTTAAGCTTGGTTGCTGAGTTTTTTCTGGAATTTTTTTTTGTCGTGGAGCATTTTTGGATTTGGGTTTGCCGGTTCCTGGATTTGATTGATCATCATGGACAAGTCATCTCTTTCACCTTCTACTACCGCTCCTTCGGCTTCAACTTCGACTGCCCCTACGACTGTGGATGCTTGTGCTCATCGCTCCTGCTCTTTCTGCAAGAGACAGATGAGCACTTTGAGACATGATAGACACTCAATCTGTCAGGTATGTTGGAAGATTCAGTGTGATGTGCAGTCTCGTTGCAATGAATGTTCCGATTGGACAGTAGAAGAGATGGAGGATTACATTCGTCATCGCAAGTCGTTAGCTAGTAAGGGCGGCAAACAATGGTCAGATTCTTCATTGCCTCAAGGATCTCAGACTTCTGTTACAGATCAGTTGAAAGATTTAGCAAGTTCAGAGGTAGTCAAACATATAGAGGATAGGATTGCAAGTAGTATGACAAATTTAATAGCTAGTTTTTTTCAACAATTTTCAGGTAAGGATAGTAGTAGTGTTAGGATGTCTAATCCTTCTTCCTTTTCAGCTCCCCTGCCTGTTCCAGAACCAGCCCTAGCGGCTGCTGAGGGTAACGGAGAACCGCAAACCTCTTGAGTGGATAGGTTCTGCCGGCCCCCTCAGCGTGGAGCAGGCAGTAAAGGATCCCCAACCCCCTTGTAGTGTTGATGAAAAATTTAATGGTGACAGTGTTAGTCAGGATCAGGATCTAGGTGTGACAAAGACGGAAAGGTGTGGGTTAGGTAGTGAGGAGAAAGTATTGAGTGTGCAGAGTCGTTCTCCTGAAGGGGTTTCAGTTTTGGGTTCGATTAGAATTTGTGCTCCGGCAAAATTTTCGCCTTCATCACTTCTTTTTCGGTCTGGCACAAAGTCTTCTTCATCTAGTAAGGCGGATTCAGGTGTGTCTCTTTTGGCTTCTAAAAGTGGTTTGCGTGATCAGCATTGGGATGTGGCGGAATATAATGCAGATTTGTTGGGTCTTTCAAAAGGATATAGGCTTTTGATGAGAGGTTGCTTTTTGAATGGTTTCTCTAACATTAGAGAATATGTGACTCAGGAGTGTCCAGAATTCATGTCGGACATGCCTCAGGATTATCAAGGAGGGATGGATTGTGTGTACTTTTTGTCCCTTCGTTCTAAGGATTCTGCTTTTTCTTCTGGGCTATCCATAGCTTCACCTTCCACTCCCACATTCTCTGTTGCTCCTTTTTCAGTCTCCTCTTCGGCTTCTTCTGTCTTTCCTGCGGCTTCCACATCTTCCACTTTCCCTCCTTCTGTGACTCCTAGCATTTCCTCTTCTCAGGTAGCTCTTTCTTCGTCCGCTATTCCTGTCTTCCGCCTTTCTTTCCTCAGTACAGCCTTCTTTGGTAGGAGGATCTTCCGGACAGGTGAAACCACAGTTTCAGCAGAATTTGGCCTCAGACGTTTCATGTTCCAACCATTTGGGTATGTGCAACCCCTTGCTTCCGCATCAAGCGGCTGTTCCGGTAGTATCCGGTATTTCACAGGGTTTGCCTGTCGCTTCTAGTTTGGGTTTGGGCTCCACTGTGTTGACTAGTCTGGCGGTTCCTTCTTTGAGCGCTTTGCAGCTGTCATCGCATGCATTTTCCACTGCGGATCCTGCGAGCGTAGCTTCTACCTCCTTCATTCTTCCTCCTTCCTCTTCGTCTTCTTCCGTCCCTCTGGAAACGGTTTCGTTTGAGCATCCTCTCCCAAGGTTTTGTAATGTGGGTTTGGCTCCCCTCACTCGTCTTCCCTTCAGTAACAATGTGGAATTGGCTCCTCTCGGTTCCTCCCTCTCTTCCTCCCTGTGGAATCAACAATGTGGATTCAGCTACAGGTACCGGGATAGGTGTCGGTGTTCAGCATCCTGGTTATGGCGGTCTGTTTGCAGACTCTTCGTCGTCGTCTGGGCTTCGTTCAGTTCCTCCTCCTTTCAGGCCTCAACCATCAGGTGGTTTCAATGAAGTTTCGTATGGAGACTTCGCAGTTGGTGCAGCAGTCAGTCAGGAGGGGGGATTGGATGGTCTCGGTGGATCTTAAGGATGCGTACCTCCAGATTCCTGTTCATCTGGATTCTCAGAGGTACCTCAGGTTCGTGTCTTCCGCCAGCACCTTCCAGTTCAAGGTTCTCCCCTTCGGGCTGACCACATCACCACAGGTGTTTACGAGGGTCATGGTCTCCGGTGTCGGCAATTATGCATCGTGGAGGGTACAGAATGTTGAGGTATCTAGACGATTGGCTGATCCTTGCCTCCTCTCTAGAGGAGCTAGTAGGGGCGAGGGACTTCTTGTTGAAACTATGCAAGATATTAGGAATTCATTTAAACTTTGCCAAGAGCTGCCTAGGGCCAACACAATGTATGACCTATTTAGGGATGAGGATTCTCTCTCTTCCTTTGAGGGTTTTCCCAACCCTGGAGAGGATCCAGTTGGTCCTTCAACAGGTACAGGTGTTCCTGTCCAACAGGGAACAGCGGGTATCAGCTTAGAGAAGCCTCTTAGGGAGAATGTCTCTCTCTCTCTCTCTTTTAATTCCAGAGTCTCGTCTCCGGATGCACTCTCTTCAGGTATGTCTCAGGAATCGCTGGGACTTCCGCAACGAGAACGCAGTCATAGTCTGGAACGAGTCTTGCCTGTCAGATCTTCTGTGGTGGTCAGAAGAAGTGCATCTGACACCCGGAAGGTCCATCGACTCCCCTCTTCCCAACGTTCATCTGTACTCAGATGCCTCAGATCAAGGTTGGGGAGCAACCTTGGAGGAAACCCAGGCTTCAGGCCTCCTGGGGGGGGATCAGAAACTGAAGGAGTCAATCAATCTTCGGGAACTCAGGGCTGTAGAAGAAGCCCTCAGGTGTTTTTCAGACCTAGTGCGCAAGAGAGTAGTGGCTCTGTTTTGCGACAGCGTAACTGCCGTGTCGTATCTGAAGATATGGGGGTGGGGGGAACAAGATCAACAGAACTCAGTATTATAGCTCAGAGAGCCTGAGATGGTGCGAAGAACGGAAAGTGTCTCTTCTTCCCCAATTTGTATCGGGGAGTCTCAACATGCTGGCCGATTCATTCAGTCGCTCTCGTCAGGTATTGGGGGGAGAGTGGACTTTGGCTCAGGACATAGTAGGTCAGGTTCTCCGGAAGTGACCAGCAACTGTGGACTTCTTCGTGACGAGATTGAACCATCGTCTTCCGGTTCATTTCTCACCAGTGGTGGACCCCATGTCGATAGGCACCGATGCAGTTTTACAAAATTGGAATCACATGCAGGTGTATGCTTTTCCTCCATTCGGTCTCATTCATCAAGTAATCAGGAAATTGCGGGAAAGTGTCAAGACGTCTATAACTCTAAAAGCTCCTTGCTGGCCCCAACGCCCTTGGTTTCCGGAACTCTTAGAGCTCCTCACGGAAGTTCTGATGTTCCTACCCATGCGGAAAGATCACCTCAGACAACCACATTTTCACCATTATCATCCAAACCCTCGCGTGCTGAACCTAGTTGCATGGCGACTGTCGAGCGAGCAGCTAGACAGACCGGACTGTAAAGCAGTGGCTAAACAGCTTTCTTTCAGCTTGAGAGAGTCAACCCGTAAGCTTTACCAGGTCAGATGGACAATGTATAGAAGTTGGTGTCGTAAGGAAGGACACTCCATCTCCAGACCCTCCATTGCTAAGACAGCTGATTTTCTTTTATTCCTTTGGAAAGTCAAGGCCCTTTTGTATTCGGCTATTGCTGCTACCGCTCAATGCTTAGCACTACATTTAGCTTCCATCTTCCTGAAATATCTAGTAGTAAGATCATCCATGATTTATTACGTTCTTTTAAGATTGAACGTCCTGTCTTGCCGACTCAGGCCCCTCCGTTGGATTTGTCTGAAGTACTTCAATTTTTACGTTCTCCTGCTTTTGAACTCATTGAAGCTCTTAACGTTATGACAGCTGACTAAGAAGGTGCATTTTCTTACGGCTTTAGCTACAGCGAGAAGGGTGGGCAAGCTTCAGGCAGTTTCTAGGCTGGTTTCTTATACGAGAAAGGATATGCATTTGTCTTTTCTTCCGGAATTTGTGGCGAAGACGGAGTCGGAGGTTAACCCTCTGCCTCATTCGTTTAGGGTTCTTTCTCTGCAAGAGTTTGTTGCTGGCAATCCACTGGAGATGTCTGTATGTCCGGTGCGAGCATTAAAAGTCTATTTGTCAAAGGTTGAGAAACTCCATCCTCGTCCGCGTACACTTTTTGTCTCCGCGGAATCCTTCCCGTCCACTGTCAAAGAATGCGATTAGTTACTTTCTGAGAGGTGATTTCTCAGGCCTCTCTGGGCTCTTCTTCATTATCTTCAAGCTCTGTCTTACCCCAAGCACACAGTATTCGGAGTATGGCCACTTCATTTTCCTTTCTAAGGAATTATCCAGTTTCTTCTATTCTGGAGGTGGCTATTTGGAAGTCCGTCTCAGTGTTTACTTCTTTTTACTTAAGAGACATTCAATTCGCCTCATCGGAGGAGTATTCTCTTAGTCCTTATGTTGTGGCTAACTCTATTATCTCGGGTGCATTCATTTTATCTGAGGGGGTATTCTCTTAGTTTGGGTTCTTAGGTTAACCAGATAGAGGAATTCCTGTTAGCCTTTAGAATCTTAGGCAGCAGTGATAGTATAATCACATGAACTTGGGTTTAGTAATTTTTTTTTTTTTTTTTTTTTTTTTTTTTTTTTTAAGTATTGTAGTCTCTTAATAGTTTCCCTATGAGAATCCAAGGCGGTGCTCTAGTAGGCTAGGCTCTTTCGTCGGTGCCGAGATACTTCATCGCTTGTCAGTCGTGCACACTACTTCATTCCCCTCCATACATGAGAGGCTCTGAATAGCCACATGGGAGGCTCATCGTACTCCTCCATACATCAGAGGTTCTGAATAGCCACGTGGGAGGTCGACAGATGAAGACAATACTGACCTGACTGACGATCAAAGTGCTCTCCAGTATGTCTCTTCACCAAAAACATTGATCTATATGGTGAGTATATGGATATACAGATAGCCTATGCAGAGCAGATTGGTGAGCTACCATCTCTGCAGTTGTAAAAGGGGCATGCAATAGAATTGATCCCTCCTCCTTTAAATGATGTTAATTGGGCAAATTCAGGTGTTCAGGGAGTGTATTGCAACATGAAGTTTTCACAATAAAACTAATATTGTAATACTTACCTGAACACTTGAGTGATTCCCACCCTCCTTTCCCCACATCAGTTTTGAACTTGAATACAGGCAGTCCCTGGTTAATGGCGATCCAGTTTTATGGCGCTTGTCTAGCGACAAAAATTGGCAATTTTCGGCGCTGAAAATCGCCGATTTCCACATCTGCGCCTATAATTGGGTATGGGCACCAATGCATACCTAACAGAGGCGCCGATAACCGAAAATCGGCACTTTTCAGCACTGATAAGCCCAAAAATCGTCAAAGAAGCGCCAGAAATTGCCGATTTTTGGTTAGTGGCGATTTTCGGTTATCATCACACCCCCAGAATGGAACCCCCGCCGATAACCAAGGACTGCCTGTAAAGCAATTGACGAGGGTGGGTTTGTCAGCACATACCTGTGTCAGCATTGCCAACCGTTTGTTCAGGTAGCTCGAGTGACAAGATTTTACCTGCAGCGTTGGTAACGCTGGCTGTTAGAATTCCCAGTAGTGAGATTGGTAATTGAGAGTTGTTTGGGTTAGTGGGATTAAGGGCGAATTCAGGTGTTCAGATAAGTATTACAATATTAGTTTTATTATGAAAACTTCATTTTTCAAGTAATTTTTAGTTTTCCTAACATGCAAATCTGAAGTTCCTTATATTTATGGCCCGCTGCAGCCACCCCTCATTCTGATGCCTGGGCCGAAGTGGAGTTCAGACCGACAAGTGGTCAGGCCTTCCCCCTACTGTCAGCAGTTGACAACCTTGTTTGAAAGTTAACAGCCATTCCAGCTCGTCTGCAAGTTAAATTCTATGTAAAGGTCTTCAGGTTTGTATGTTAGGAAAAATAAGAAATACTTTATAAATTTGCTATATTAAAATTTATTATTTGCATTCTTACTGTTAAAGTAGAACCCATCCAACCTCCCAACTACTTAGTGGGATGTCAAGGAGAATTCTGACAAGAGCTAAAACATTTGAAACACATATGGTGGAGAACAGGTGTATTAGACTCATCTGGTCAGCCATTCGACCTTCTTTTGTTTGAATGCTGACTCATCTATTAGCACAGAGATAAAAGCTATCTTTAATAGTAGGTCAGTATCCAAGTAATAAATTTTATGAAAATTTATATTACCTTTAGTGTTGATATCATTGTTTCTCATTACTAATGTTAGTGTTCTGTTCCAAGCAGTCACACAAGAAATTGAAAAATACACAGTGTATGCAAAGGTATTTTCTTTTTATACATATTACCAAATATTCTTCATTTACAAAGCTCACCTTTTAAGTCTTTGTAAATGCAAATGAATTTAGAAGCTTGGCAATTCAGTTTTTATCAAACAATTTTCAAATTTTTTTTTTTTTTTTTTTAGAAGCACAGTATTGACATCAAGAATGGAACCTTTCACTGACTGAAGTAAATGAAGCAAAAAACAAATAATTGTTGAAACTTACAGTACAAAGGCAGCTGTGTATGTCAAATGACATTTTATGCATTTCCTGTGAAGATTAAAATTTCCTGTGTTGTATTTTTTCTTCACTTAGTATTTGAAAGTGTTTATTAGTATGTTTAAAAGCTGCAAGTGAAAATCCAAATTTCTCTTTTTGTATTCTTCAAATACAGATATAATATATATATTTTCACAGTCTGTTTGGTGTTGCATCAACAGAGTGGAGTTATGGAGCAGGGAAAATTGATGTTGCATCTACCCTGGGGGAATTCGCTTAAACCATTTTGTTCCACTCTGTTTCCAGTGGATATTCACAAATGTTCTAATGTAATATTCTCTGTTAATTAAGAATAGTAAATATCATATGGCTGAATTATGCCTTGCTTTTGCTTGGAAACTGTTTATTTATAAGGCCTTGTTACTACAGTATATGTTTTTAAATGATTAATTTTAATTTTTATATTATTTTGCATATAGGTTACAACTTTTGCATTTTAACATCGGGGAAACTCTGTAAGAGTAACGGACTCCCTTTCCCTCTTCCCTGAGCACAGCAAGATGAGGTATGGGAGTATGATGGCTCTGTGCTTATTAAGAAGCCATAGAAACATCATGTAGTAGTGGATGAGTTAATTTTTTAAGGTGCTTTTGTTGTGCTTAAGTTGAGCCAAATGTATCTTTGCTTTGCTTTTTCGTGACTCGGTTTTGTATTTCTGTGTGTCAGAATTTTTCTGTGCTGTATTTACTGTATAGCTATGTACTATACCCTATTATTTTGTAGTTTTAATTCACTGTAGCTTATAGATTTTGTGTTGCAACATGTTTTCCCTTCTGTGAAGTTGAAGATTTCACTTGAATGTTTACCGATAAGGTAATACAGTACCGTCATTAATTCTTTTTAAGACTTGCAACAAATAAACAACTTGAATAAACCCTTTACAAAAAAACTTAGACACCATATATACTTTATAACAGTCCCATTATGTCACTAAAGCAGTAAGTCATTTGATACATTTTCTACTGCCTATGTAATAATTGTATATATTTTAATTGTAAAGAATTTAAAGACAAAACAATAAAAATTAACATATACCAGATGGGTGATGTCTGTGTGCCACAGATTGTTGATTCACCATTCATGTCCATTGCATCTACAGGCTCCCTACGGTAATAGTGCCTGAACAGTGGTTTTAAGAAGAAAATCAACAATGTTTTGTAGGTGGCCAGAAGCATTGTTAAGGAGGATCTTAACTGATATGCCCTTGTCCTTACAATACTTTACTACTGATACAAAGTGGTGGAAGAACCAATTCTCAGAAATGATGATGGTCATCTAAACTGGGAATTTGATATCTGTATAATTGTGAGGGAGGCTGTGGTGATGTTTTACAATGCTCGAAAGTTCTTTGAATGATACAATACACCATTACTGTGCAAGGGTCAAGCTGTCTTTTGCAACCTCAAAACCTAGTTTAGCCTTCTCCTCCATGGATACGAATGAGCAGTGGCATTTTCATCCAGTAAAAAGCGTTCTCATCAACATCGAATAACAGTATCTGTTCTGGAAGAAATTGCTGTGCTTCAAAAATCATTGCCATTGTGGCAGGAAATTTGGATGCTGCTACTCATAAGCCAATGTAATTTTACCATGAATCTTGATCTTGATTGTGTTGTTGATGCTGTTTCTCATCCTTGGAGAGTCATCTGTGACATGGGATAAAATCTGTGCCTTATCATGAACAGCAGTCAGTACCAATATACCGTTGTCTGACATGAGCCAAAAGAACAAGCTATGCGCCAACCTTTTCACCCTGTTAATGACATTTTATCATGGCCACCTCATTTTCCAACAGAGTAGCATGATGCTCAATATCACTAGTAGGAATTTTCTTCTAAGCTATGGGGACAAATATTCAAGTCACAGATTCAGTGCAATTGAGATAGCCATTAATACATATGCAGGCATATGTTTGAATATACAGCCAAGAACCAGTGTTGCCAGACTTCTGAATGCTTGAACGTTACATTGAACATCGTGCAAATAAGGCATTTTGAATGTGTTTGAGCTTTTAAGTGATATTATTCATTATACAGTATTATATATTATAGAATTTGTTAAAACATTTAATGGAATTTATATGTAGGTGGCTTTTTAGTATTTGTTGCTCACCGTTATATGTTGATTTTGATTTTTTATAAATTATTTTTAACAGAAACTACCATAAAATTGAAAATGCTGGAAAACAAAATTAACCTAAATTTAGGTTATATGTATATAAATTTTCATTACCTGAAGTTAGTACTTCGTGTTGCATTTGTAAGTTCAAGCAAGTCAGTTTATGTAGATGTCAGTTCTATAAAATAAAGTACATTTGGTGTAAAATGTGTGTAAATTAGAAATTCCTCGCCCCTTACTGTACAGGTAATGTTTTTCTGTAGCACATATCTTAATGAATATTTTCACTGTGTACAGTATAAACATTATGTATAAGGCCTTATTGCATTAAATTACCATATTTTGAAAATAACTGCTTTGGTGTTAATTTTTTCCCAGTATTTTGTATTTAAAGAGAGAGATTGGAAGTTTTTGGTAATTTTAAATGGTATGGTATTAGCCTAAATGCAAGTTTTTAAAACAATTTGATAAGTTTCAGTATTTGTACTGTAACCAATTTTGATCAGATCCTTAGGTTGTTTATCAAAAGTTGGAAATACTTGGCTACTGTCTTCATTTTGTCAACTTGGGTTTTACATCTGCTGCAGTAACATGTAACATTGGTTTCAGAGTACAAGTAGTGCTTTACATACAAACTCACAAACTTTTCAAAGATAAAAACCTCCATGTCCACATGATATATGATATATGAAAACTTTATTTCTTGTACAGACAAACCTCTTGAAACTGTCATTCTGTGGTCCAGGAACTCCCTTGGTTTAGCTCGATTTTGAATCAACTGCCATTAGTTCACTGAGCAGCCACAAGGGCGGTGCCACATATTGTTTACAACTTTTGGGGGGTTCCTTGTTGTAGAATAGGGTAATGGTCAAGGATTAAAGTAAACAGTTTGATGTACTATTAAAGTAAAGCTAAAGACATTTAAAAGTGTAATAAAAAACAAGGGGATTCAGGTAAAAAATCTAATCAGCAGTATGAAAGAGAAGGGTATAAAGTAAAACTGAATCAAGTTAAAAAAAGCTCTGCACCTCACGTGAAAAGTGTAGTGTACCCGCAACTGTGTTTGTGGAGTGAGTGCCTAGGAACCAGGAGCTAGACGATATGGTCTTGATCTTTTCTTTTATATAGCTGTATATTTACCTATTTGATATGCCACCCATGAGATCAGATGATGCTAGATGTCAGAAGTGCAAGCATAAATCTTTACCCATGCTAGAAAAGGTTTTCTATCCTTCCCCTCCCATTAGCCTCAATAGATGGCAGTGTACTTTGTTTACTTTTTTGACAGCAAAGTGTCAAATGCCCTAAGTGATCGCCAAAATTTGTTCTTTATTTTTGTCATTTCATTGCTCTACAATCAAAGTTAATGACAAAGAAACTAATAGCGATCATTATGAAGGTAGTAAATTTAGGAGATGAAAATCACCGATAATACGTATTCAGCAGATTCAGAAAAGTTAAGTAGTTGACTTACGGTTAGGCTAACTCAGGAATGTAGGCTGAATGTGTTACGTAAAGTACACTATTTTAAAGAAAATTATGGAGTATGAAGAAAGAGTCCAAAGATATAAAATGTGATTTATAAAATGGTAAAGTGAAAATATGAGTAATAAAATTATAAAAAGTGGTGTCAGAACTTCGCAAAGTAGTAGGCTACGTTGGCAACTAGGGTACTTCTTGCCATCCTTCCAACCCCAACATAGTCTGAATTAGCTCCAAAAATGTTAGGTTTCTCCCAGGCCTCTCATAGGTTTAAAACTTCCCTATATGTCCCCCAGTTGTGAACTGTACAGTGTGTGTGTTTTGGCAATTACAATAATTCTTTTGCTATCAAGCATAGCACACAAACAGAATGTCTGCGTTATTGAAACACACTGTTCTGTCCTCTTCAAAGTCATTCGGTTGTCCTTTCTTGTGCTGTCAAGCTGTGGTTATCAAATTTTGTAGGGGTGTATTCTATATTCCGGGATTCTGGTTTCCAGCAGTCGCTTGGTCCCAAGGTTCCTGGATTTAAGAAGTTGGACTGTGTTTCATTGCCGATTTTTCAAGGAAGGAATAGAGATTTTTGTTTATTATAAACTATTTTATGTACAGCACAAAGAAAGCTTTATTACCACACACTGCTATATGCTATTGGCTAATTACAATGCTGGGTCCTCTTTTGTTCCCTTCATACTGATGACAGTCCAATCAGTGTTTTTGTTGGTGTGGCTTGATGCAGGTAAGCTGCGAAAGCTAGCACCTATCTGAAAACTATGGTCTTATGATATTGTCTGCATCCTCTTGAGACAAGGGTGCCTCGGATGTAGCACTGTAGTATTGTTCATGCCTGTTTTTATAACATGGCTGCTTGCTGACCTGGATTTATTGGACATTTAATGGTAAGGAAAGGGACCAAACTCTGGCACAGGGCCCAAAGGGCCCAATCAGTCTTTTCCATTGGTATGTTGGGCTGTAGGAACATTTCTATGAGTCAGCCATCCCCTTCTCTTTTACATGATCTTGAAGATGATGGTTTTGGGTGGTGATGTACCATTCAGTCAGCCTCACCATAAGGTGCAAACTAGATAAAGATGAGACATTAGAGTTCTTGACCTTGTATGTGTATTCTAGGAAAAATAGAAAATTTCAAAGTTTTTTAGATTACACTTATGAAGTGTATATGTACTAAACCTACTTCTGACCAGCCCCACATCTGTTCGTTTGGCCAAAGAAAAAAGTGAAGCTTCTGTCAGGTGGGACATGGGATTCCTCCTACCTTGCACTTACCTTAACTACATTTTTAACAATCAATAATTATGGTATTACCATGTTGTTATAATTATTATTACTCATAATGTGGACATAATCCTGTTTTTAAAAAAAGAAAAAATCCAAAACAAATAAGTAACAAGTTGGTGGAGAAGAGAAAATCAGTCATTAATACACAAAGGGACAACACCTGAAAAATGTTACATATATTAAAGGTTAACAGAAACCAATTGAGTGATATGTGGTCATGAAGCTGTTACAGATTACCCAATAATTATACAGCAACCAAGTACTACAAGACATGTGTATGGGCAAGCAACATCATTCCAGAAATCAATGCATTGAAACTGGCATCAGGTTCCACAATGCTCAAAAAACCCCATGGGGTGGATATGGCATTTAATTTTTTTTTTTTTGTGCATCCCTTACAGTAGTAATGGAGATTCCATAAGAAATGTATATGTACTACTGTGTAGACAGATAATATAATTTTAGAATTAGAAGTTCTTTGTAAAAGTGAGGTTTACTGGAAAAACAGGTTAACCTAAAACAGGTACGACAGTTTCGCTTGTCTTATTCACCCATGTTGTCTGGATTCAGACTGATTATCTATAACTCTTCATTCTCATTTTCTCGTTTATCATGATGTAATAAGGTTTGGAGAAGTCCACCAAGGTATGTTGCTTAAAGTATTGTCAGTGCTGTGGGTGGCTGTTTTTTAGCTAGTTTGATTGTGTTACTTCATAAAGAAACTGTTTTGTTGTTTGCTTACTATTGCCCTGTAGGTATAATACTGTGTATGTAACTTTTAGAGATATGTAACATGATGTATAAAAAGTTTCTGTAACAGTAATTCAGAGTTGCAAGTGTAAGTGGTTCTTATTTATATATATATATATATATATATATATATATATATATATATATATATATATATATATATATATATATATATATATATATATATAATATAATATATATATATATTTAGAAATATATAATTTTTATATATTTAGAAATATGTAATTTTTTAAAAACTGATTCACCTTGATATTCAGGGAAGTATTGAAAAACCTAGCACTCTCAGCTTGAACAGAATTATTTGCATTTTTTTATATATAAGACGTATTACTGTTGATTTTAGGAATATCTATTCTACAAAGTTGTCTATATGTGCATAGTATGAAACTTCCTAATCTTGAGTAGGATTAGGTCACATAAAAACATTATTTGTAAGTGGCAAACCAACAAGAGTGTTAAGTTATATCCTTGGGTAAAAATATGCTTTTTTTATATAATTTAGTTATGCTAGTTGGAAATGTGGACTGTGATACCATTTTGTTGCATTAGGTGAAGATAGGCACTGTGATATTAAGTTGTGTTAGGTGAGGAATAGCCACTGCTGTACCACTTAGTTACATCACATGAAGATAGGCACATTGATATCTTTTAGTTCTGTCAGAAGACAGACACTTTGATACTGTTTTCGATACCATTTAGTTGTGACAGGTGAAGATTGGTACTGTTATACCTCTTAGCTCCATCAAGTTATGGTGTGTTTTGTAATACCACTTACTTTGCATCAAGTTAAGATGTTCCTGGCATAGATAGGTACTGTGATACCATTCAGTTGCATCAAGTGAAGATAGGCACAGTGTTACTAATTTGTCGTGTCAGGTGAAGAGAGGCACTGTGATACCACTTAGTTTTGCTGGGTAAAGATAGGCTCTGTTACTCCACTTATGTGCAGTGTATGAAGATAACCATTGTGATACATTTAGTTATGTCAGGTTATAATCAGCACATTTAGTTGTGGCAGATGAAGAGGGGCACTGTGATACCATTTACACAGTTGCCGTTGATGAAAGGAGTTACTTGTGGATGGAGTGAAGTCGCTGCTCAGATGTCTGAAGCAAAGGCAGCACGTTGTTCTGAATTATATGTCAGGCAATGTGAAATTACTGTCATATTTTGATTAGTTTTCCAGATGCTAAGGTATCTTTTAATTGGGATTGGTCTTTACTAAATTGTGATCAAGATTACATGAGTGCTGTATCTGCTGGACTTGAGAGTATAGTTTGCATTATTATTATCCTGAAATGAATTCAGACACTAAACAGTGGTGTAAGAGCATTATAGATACAATTCGATTATTTGTTAATAACTGTTTATATGCAACTTAGTACTGTACTAGGGGGTTTAACCTATATTCAATTTTTTTTTACTTTGTATTCAGGTACTCTTATGCTAAAAATGTGTTTTCATGTGTAAAAAAACATATATTTTTATTCTTGTAAATAAAGCAATAAATATTTTTATATTCTTGTAAATAAAGCAAATAATATCTTTCTATTCTGGCAGTCAGTTGTTCAATACAATGCGGGACCAGGTCTATCAGCCTACTACTACAACCCTTCAACATGACCGAAGTAAAACATGGATGCCTTCATTTCTAGCACAGAGTTCTTCAGGAAGTTTGTGGTCACGCACCCTGGTCCTTATTGTGTCGGTCATGTTTGCAGTCATGGGATTGGTGAGTAATATAAGCTTCATTGGACTGTAGTGTTATTCTTGTTTTTTTTTTTTTTTTTTTTTTTTTTTTTTTTGACAGGTAATATATTTTATATTGGTTATACAGTAAGAAACCCCATAATCATAGCTAGCCGTATTCTATGTAAATGGATCCCAGTTTTAATGATTTGAAGAGCTGAAAGAAAGTAGGTTCCACTGCACATGCTCAGTTTGTAGTCCACTGTCTTCCAGGAAGCATAATACTCATTCTCCTGTGTAACTTTCAAGTGTTTGGACAAATACAGTTTATCTCAGGCTAGACTGATTTCTGGTAGCTTCTGTACTTTTCTTTTCATTATTTTGTGATGTTTCTTACATTTTCATCTTTCACCTTGAGTATGTTTAAGGGTTTAATGAATTTTTCCTTTTTGAGTATTTTTGCCCCTGTCAGCATCATCTTGGGCTCCGTGTTCACATGATTACAAGATATATACAGTAAAGTAATTTCAGCTAACACAATTTAAAATTTTCCGGGTCACCACACCAAGCTGCCGCTACTGTTTGTTGGCGCTACGTGTGTGTGTGTGTGTACGTACGTTCCCTACGCACACGATTGTATTTGTCTTTTGGGTTGTAAAAAAATGAGAAACTGCAGTAAAAATATAAATAATAGCAGAATATATAAATAAGAAAAGCATAAGCATAACAACATGAAACAAAAGCTGTAGGAAGTTCTCCAGTGCCAGTAAATGAGTTTGTGCATAAGTACATACCCTACACACAGGATTGCATTTATCTTTTGGGTTGTAGAAATAGAAAGTGAGAAAATACAGTAAAAATATAAATGAGAGTACGTAGTGTAAAATATAAATAAAAAAATCCCAAATGTAACAACATGAACCACAACATCCTGTAGCAAGTTCTCCAGTGCCAAAGAATGAGTCTGTGTGTTGATACGTACCCTATGCACATGATTACGTTTACCCTTGGGGTTTTAAGAATAAAAAATGAGAAAATACAGTAAAATTATAAATGAGAAAAGTGTAAAATTTAGATAAAAACATCATAAGAGTAACAACACCAACCAAAAACAAGCTGTAGTGAGCTTTCCAATGCCAGCAAATGAATTTGTGTTCATACGTACCCTAGGCACACGATTGCGTTTACCATTTGGGTTGTGAAAAAAAAAAAAAAAGAGAAAATACAGTAAAAATATAAATGAGGATAGCATAAAATATAAAGAAAAATAAGCGCATCATGAACCAAAACAAGCTGATGCAAGTTCTCCGGCACTAGCAAATGAGTTTGTGCGTTTGTACATACCCTATGCGCACAACTGCAGTTATCTTTCGGGTTGTAAAAATAAAAAGTAGAATAACATAAAATATAAATTAAAAAATTAAGCATAACAACTTGAACCAAAACAAGCTGTAGGAAGTTCTCCAGTGCCAACGAATGAGTTTGTGTGTTCGTACCTACCTTACACACACGATTGTGGTTATCTTTTGTGTTGTAAAAATTAAAAAATTAGAAAATACAGTAAAAATATGGATGAGAATAGCAAAAATATATAATAAAATTCCAAGATGAAGAAGGTGGGAATCTTGACAGCCCTTCACCTGAAGACATGTGAATGTGCTTAGTTGCAAATTCCAGTTCTTCATTTTGGAAGCGGCAGTGATGAACTTTCTAGTGTAAGTCAACAGAAGTACCTGTACCACTTATTTTGCCTGTGCTTCAGTAATATTTCACGTGGATTTTCATTTAATGTTTCTTTTTTCCTTATTAATCAACTTGTACTGATTTACAGGATATTTTAAAGTAGGATGAGGTGGTTGGGTTAAGTGTATTACAGTCGACCTGTACTGTAATATATATACATGAAAGGTAGAGAATAGCTCTATTGTGCAATAAAAGCAGGTAGAGGCAATTCATAATCATTGCTAGTGCTTTTAGTAAACAGCAGAACTACATCAATTGCTTTGGAAGAAACAAAGGAAAATCAAAGGATATCTTGCTCCAAATCTACTCTTGATTGTAAAAATGGATGACTAGTGCAACAGAATTGAGTAATTATCTGGCTGAACACACTGTCAGCAAATAAATGCCAAGAGGAAGGAGTTCCCCAGAGTAGTGTGCTGAGTTCAACCTTATTTGATATAGTAATCAATGGGATATCCTAAGTCATTCCCCATGACTTCCTTCCACATTCTTTATGGATGATTTTTCCGTTATCATTTGCCATGGCAAGAGTAGCAGTAGAAACGAAAGTTTAAGTGATAACTGACAGAGTTGTACTCGGGGCAGATATGAATGATTTTAAATTTCCAACTAGTATGACAGTTTTGTCCAATGTTGGACAAAACTGATATCCTCACTAAAGGTTAGCAAATTCTTCATTTATAAGCTGAATAAAGATTTAGGCTCTGTTTTTCATATTGGCAGTAGATTGGTCACAAAAGGCTTGAAATCCTCACTTGTCAAGTCTTTTTGTTGATGATGGAGAGGAGCTTTAGACATTCTAGCAATCTCCCAACATTTGATACTGTTGTAGGTTGTATAGACTTACCAACTCCTGCAATTCAAGACTCATAATACTGAAAGGTTTTACAGTATTATGAATCACACTCTGAAGTGCCACAACCTTAAGTTTTAGGGTAAAAAAAATATTAAATAATCTCAACATGGCCAAAGGTGAAATGCTTGCATTCAGAATATCAGCAACCCCCCCCCTCCCCCTGCCCTAATGGAAATTTTTATGACAGATAGTGTCTCATGTAATTTTTATGGAACTTAGTGGTTCAGCGTTTAAATTTATCGACAGCTCCGAAGTAAAGTGTTGGCATTGGATTTGGAATATTAGCCTTCAATTTTGTTGTGAGGATGCACTTGTTGTTATAACCACTTATACAGTCGAACTGTGTGAGATTTCAGCTGTTGGTGATAAAATAGCAACCTCAAATGAGGGAAATTTTTACAAGAAACTATTTAACACATTTTTCTTCTAACCTACAAAATTGTTAGTGCCTTTAGTAAACAGCAGAACTCCTTTTATTGTTTTGGAAGAAACAAAAGAAAATGGAAGAATTTTTTTCTCCAAATCCACCCTTGATTGTAAAAATGGATGATAAGCACATGACCAGTGAGTAATTCCCTGGCTGAACACTTTGTCAGCAAATAAATGCCAACTGGAAGGAATTCTCCAAAGTAGTGTGCTGAGTTCAACCTTATTTGATTTAGTAATTAAACAAAAATTGTTGGTTTTATAGATTGTGTGATGATTGTGCATAATAAAGTGTAGAGTAGTGCAATTGAACTTTGTTGGATTTGTGCACATGTAGGTGTGGATGGTTATGAAGAGGCTTATATATCAGCAAGTGAAGCTGCACTGAATTTACTTCCAAGGAGAGACCATCTTTTGTGCAATGGAATCAGAAGTCATCCCAGATGTACATCAGGAACAATGGGAACACCAGGGCAGAGTAAAATGAGAGAGATCATGGAGATGATATCTTCTGGAAGTATAGCAACATATTTAAAAGATGGGAGACTGTTTTTTGCTGTTTACAGATAAGCCGTACTTCTTTGACACGGCTTTTTAATGACAAGTTAATACCAGCCACATTATGAGACAGACTGCCTAGCCCCTTTGACTGTAAGGTATTTGATAATATAGCCTGTGATGACAGGTGGAAGATGTATGGGGACTAGAATGATTCTGGATTTGGCCCTGTGGAAATAGTATGACTTTGTTTAACTGCCTTTGCCTTTTGATGAATTTAAAAATTTATTTATATGCTTTAATTGCTTCCTCTGCTGTTTCCTGCACTCTCAAGTCCTGTATTATCTACAGTTCAGCATCATAAAAATAGTCCATGAGAGCAATGAATGGATGCCATCCCTTTGCAATATCTAATGTAAACTTGTTCTCTGCTATTGTTGTTCCCTCTTTTTTCTTCTTTGTCCTATATGTTTGGTAAAGCATTTATTACTGTCAGCTCTAGCAAGTCATTCTTAACTCGTTTCTTTGAAAGGTTCCTTGAGAAATCTGATTGTATTTATGTCATCTTCAATGACCTGAATAATTCTCCCCCTACAGTACCTACCAAATGCTCTGTACCTTAACTGCCCCCCCCCCCCCAGTCTTGAGTTTGGATGAGGGAAATGTTAAGGGGCCAAGTACATGACTTCGATATCTTCATTGTTGATGTCATGGGATTCTTGGTGGCCAAGGGCATTATCCATTGTTAATAAGGTTTCAAAGACTTGAAGACTAGTACTGATAAATGTGTGACTCAAACTATGTGAGTGAGGTTAGAAGCTTAGACAAAGATGCTGGGATCCCCCGACAAAGCATACAGATCAGTAGTTCTGTTGTGAACAGATTTTTTTTTTTTTTTCCTTCAAAATTACTGTAATTCATGTTGTGTAAGTATTCATGTTAATAAATGGGAAAAGTATTTTGAGGATTTACAGGTGATTTTTGGCTTCCTCTTTGTTTCCAACCATATGTACATGGTCTGCAGGTTTTACTTGATATAATTTTAATTCATATAATGTCAGGTAGACTAAACTGTGTAATTTACACATTCATGACCTGTTAAACTTTTTAAGTTTTCTCTACTTTTCTACACCACATGATTCATCTGTCAGTTTAGTGAATATGTTGTTTATGGAATTTCAGCATTTGTTAGTGTTGGTTCAGAGGGTCAAGAACAAGGTCATATATTACCTAGAGGTCAAAGGTTTAATTGGAATTTAACTTTGGCCTCCAGTAATGAAGCTGATGTGATCATTGAGGCGAAGGTCATTGTCAGAGGTCAAATAGGATTGTGCCGCTGGTAGAGCAGTGTGCTTCACTAACACATCTTATTTTTAATTAAGTTGGAAGTATACCATGGGATTGTGGTAAAATATCAATGTAATTTGTTTCATAGAAATATTTTCTTACATAAGATAAACTGCCTTTTGAAAATGATTACAAATGTATATCAAAATTTAATTATTATAATTCATCGTACACTAAAGTGAAATGTTGATCTAATTCATGAATTTTCAGGTTATGATAATAGTTGGAGCAATATCTTACCAGTCTCTGGAAGATGGTTCAGTCAAGGAGGTGAACAGTACAGCATACATCATTATTTTGTGTTTAGGAGTTTTGCTTGAGTTGGCAGCAATTATTGCCGTTGTCTTCTATATGAGGTATGCTATTTTTGGACTTTATTTATAACAAAATCAATTTAAATGAATAAGGGTAAAAAACTTTTTATTAGAGATTTATTTGGAATGTTTAGCTAGTACCTTTGGTTGTTTTGGCTGAAGTTCTTGTATTCATAAACACAACAGCATTTGGAAAGTAGTATGAGACCTCTTTGTCAGTTAAAATTTCCACATATTTTTTTCTTTACTCATGCAGAAATATGGGTTACAACGTTCCATGTTGCCCTGGCAAAATTGCTCGAATCAGAAAGAGACTCCACGAGAACCAGATGATGGTAAATGGACAGGTAATTCAGTAACCTTTTGAAGGCTGTGAGTTCATTTGAAATAGATATCTATAAAGAATATTTACTAAGCAAATATCATGGTTGTTAAATTTAGACTCGGCATCAGGCAGACTAAATGATTACTAAAAGTAATTGGAGTATACCTTCCTAGCCTTTGAGTTCATACTGAGACATTTTAAAACGAATCCAAGTTATGATGTAACTCTAGAGATTTTTCTGAAATTTGATACCTTACAAGCCATCAAGAAGTTGCCTGGTTTCAGGGTTTTGTGTGTGGTTTTTAAAATTATGTTGGCTGTTGCATCATAAACTGAAACATAAGAAGACTATTTCACATTTTATGCATTTCACACTGATAAATGTAGTTGGTGTACACCTGAGTATTTTACACAGTTGAACAAAATTTTACATGCACTGCACAGTAGCGAGGAGTTAACTTTGGCAGTTTTATTGGTAATAGTATCTCAATTCTTTTCTTCATATGCTTACAGATGGTTAGCACCGGAGAGCCTGTATCTGCCCAGTATTGCCCACCAACACATCCAGGTGTTGGAAATACCCCTCCACCACCATACACTGATGTATCAGAGGAACAGCATCTCATGGAAGAGAAAGCTGACATTGGGTAAATAAACATCGCTTTCTCTTATTTGTGCACAGTACATTGTATTCTGTATTTTAGTTTTGTTACCACAATCCCAAGGGAATTGTGTAATGTACAGTAGTAGCCTTTAGTTTTTAGAAATAACCATACATTTTGTGGAAATTTTGATGAGACTTATTGTGTTGTAACATCCCTTGGTTGTGATGCTGTAAATGCATTAGGTTAATTGTATCACTCCAAGAGTTTAATGGATCATTATTTTTTTATCTGTTTATGGTGTGGTTCTTATTGTTCTGATGAGACTACAAACCTTCATCTCTGGCACAGAAATATTTCTGGCACCACTTTGGTTTGGTTGTTGAAACATGTTAACAAGATAGTTCTCCCTAGGCTGCATACCCTTACTTTTTCTCCAATCACCATATGGGCTGTAAGTTTGCTGCTGGTTGAATAATGATTATTAGTTTTTGCCAGTGTGGTAATATCTTTTTATATTTTTATTTATTTTTTATATTTTGTTGCTGTACTCATTAAGTCTAGGTGCCTTGAGCATTGGCCTATGTGCTGAGTTTATATCACCCATGAATTTTTATCCCATGCCTTGTTTTTGTTGGTG
The DNA here is from genome assembly GCF_040412425.1 of Macrobrachium rosenbergii. Lineage (NCBI taxonomy): Eukaryota > Metazoa > Arthropoda > Malacostraca > Decapoda > Palaemonidae > Macrobrachium > Macrobrachium rosenbergii. Next base: position 75,307,924 of record NC_089742.1, on the reverse strand, counting down.
GCAAGAGTGTTCCAGGGACTTAATACGGCAAGGAGAATACTGAGTGGTGTGAGAAACTAGAATTCCCTCATTTAGACATCTTTAGGGATTCAGCAGGCAGTATAGGCTGCTGCCCTTCCCCCTCTCTAGCAGTGGAATAGGCTGGCTGTTGGTGGATGTCCCCTGCTCACTCATTGACAAGCTCCCTACCCCATTGCCCCTACTTCTGCAATGCTAGACCGGGATCTGAAGCTTCCTTTAGAGTCCAGGAAGTTACTGAAAGCTCCTTGGTCATCGTTAGATTTGGTTGGGAAGCCTTCCTCTGCAGCTGCTGCTCCTGTTAAAGATCCTTTTGATGCTTCTGACACTGATACTGTTACTTTTCCATCTCCACACCTTCTTTGTCCCTGAACTGTTGAAGGGGGAGAAGAAGGCTCAGAAGTCCTCATCTTAGTAGTTCCCACGGGACATCCTATGGGCACTACGCTTCCTTGAAGGGTAGCAACAGTCATCTCTCCCATTTGTGGTATCAGTGCTGCAGGTTGAGGGCTTGTGGGGCCAGAGCTCCAGATGGAAGGCTGATGGCTCAGGTTATGAGCATGCTGGGACCAATCACCTGCTCAGGAATTTAAGAGAAGGGGGGGGGGGGCCAACTTGGAACCTGCTCTGTAGCTGTGCTTCTCTGGAGTCACTACAGAGGGAGTTTGCACCTTCCTTGCCCCCAATCATCCCAGTTCCTCAGAACTGGTTTTTGGCATGGTCACAAATGCATGTAAACAACATCTGCCTACAATGCCCAGTACTAGCCTAAGCCTATCCAAACTGGTCAGTGTCCACCATGGTGAGCAGCTTTAGTCACCTTTGTACAAAACTGGTCACATTCTTTGCCCATTTCAATGTCTGGGGTGCTTGTCACAGGCCGCCTTTACACGGTACGTGTCCTAGTCTGTATGGACCAGTCACCATCCATCACAAACAATGGGTCCAGTCGTTTTATGCTTCATCTCGAATGCTGCCCAGTAAGAAAATTGTACATCCTTTGGTCTTTGTGTCCCTCTTAATTTCATTGTCAAAATGCAGTCTTCCAGACTAAATGGTCTCTCCTTTTGCTACTCCTACCTTTCCCATGGTGTTTTTAGTGGTGTGGACTCTATTTTTCCCTGTTAGGATGCTTAGTATATACAGTATTTGGAATGAACTCAGAAATTCTGCACTCCTCCTATCTCCCATCAGGTTGTTTCAGACATTTATGTCATGCAGCTAAAGGTGAACTCCCACGAGTACATGCTCTCTCCTAGTTTCTTTTAAGTACAATTTGGAGCTTCTTGCTATCCTTCGGGCATAAATATGGACATGCCACTCAACTTTTATTAATCTCCTACAGTATTTGGATTCATTAATCTCTTATTTAGATGCATTCTCAAGGCAGCTGATTGTTCTTTTAGGTCTTGTTACCAATGAGGAAGGAACTTGTTCCTCTATCTTCATAGGAACTTTGTCATATCGTCTCTGCACTCTTAAATGGCATGATTGTCTTGGATGCCTATCTTCACACCTCATGTTGTGGGTAAGTGCTCAGCCTCATTCTCCAGCGTTTTGCAGCAGATAGCCTTTATATTCCTGGAGGTTGGCATTTAACCTTATTCAGTGTCAGTCCTCTAGGGTATTCGTCTTCAGTCCTCTGATCTTGCAATTACAAGGTTCACCTCAGAAGTTATAATTACTTTGCCCTCCCTCCTGAATTTATACAAGGGTTATGTATGGTTAATAGGATTGTAATGAAACAGAATGTGTTTTTATAGCAAGTCTTTTCACTTAAGGCTGTTAACCAGTTTTCACACAAAGTTCGAGTGAAGTGAGCAATATGAAGTTCAGGACTGAGCTTATGTAGTAGAGACTTTCCAGTCTTCATTGCTGAAGATTGTTGTTACTTGGATTTCCATGTCCACAGAGACAAGGCAGTAAATGGTTAATGGATCTAAATTAGTGAGAGAGACAAAGGTGACAACCTGGCAGAGATAGCCTGTATTGCAGGGGAATATGTTTAGTGATTGCATAATACTGTTTTTTGCAATTAACAGCCAATCTAAAACAATTGTACAAAATGTTTAGTGTCCTGAGAAGCATAATGTAATTTAAATAAAGTCTTATGGCATTTGCATTATAATAATTTTGTTTCTGATGGAGGTTGATCCTATTTATTTTTAGAAATAAATAATAGCAGTTTTATGTAATGATTCAACATACAGCTTCAAGTGTTGATACAGTTATTGTAACGTGCCATCACAAATAAAGGTAGGTAGGTTTAGAATGCTCGAACTCAGGTTAGGCTGGGGTAGAAAGATTATTTTGTTTTGGTAAGTTACAGAAAAATACATCGCATTTTGTATCTTTTTGACATGTTTGGTAATAGTTTTGGGTTGGTGCAGGCAACAGGAACATAAGCAGCCTGGGTTATCTTACACATCAACATATTCAGAGATGACTTTCGTCAAATTAGTCTGGATTAGCAAGATTTCGCTGAAATTTTGTGTTTCCTTTCTTTCATATTGAAGTATCATTGGCCTTTTGCCTGTTTGTTTGTGTTTTTTTTGTTTTGTTTCTAATGTTAACATTGTTAGATTGTACAGTGTCCAGTCTTTTGCATCTCCCTTACTGCTTTATTTTTGTATTAGTGTGCTGTAATCTTTTGATTCTAATACAGCATTTTATAGTTATATTGTACTTGGTCATTTATTTTGTATCTGGAAGAGAGAGTTTCTTGAGCAGTGTCTTGTCATTTCCAGCAATTGAGGCTTTTCTGGGCTGTTTAGTCAGGTAGATTTGCTTTTGACTGTTGTTACCATCATGCTGGTAGAGATTTGTGACAGAATTCTGTTGCCTCAGGGTGTCCTCAAGATAACTATATCTAAGGGAACCTCTTGCCAAGACAAAGAGTGGTCATGTTCAACCTCAGTTTTTTGTGTGTTAAGACAGTAGGTGATGTTGACAAAAAAGTTTACTTGAGTGGTTAAGGAACCCACAGTTCTTTAGAGTTATGATTTCATGTGTTCTGCTGCCTGTTTATCCCCATTTTGGGTCCACATGATTAGTATTGAGTTTGAGCATGATATTGCTTCATACTTCATTCAGAAGAGATGTATCCGAAATAGGTTGAATGAGATTTTTCCTCATCATTTGTGCTTAATGACCTGATCATAGAACTGTTTTTTATTTACAGACATAACCCAAAAGGTTTGTAAATAAAAAACCTTTTGGGTTATGTCTGAAAGCTTAATGGGCAACAGTTCTTCTCGTAACATCAGTTTGAAGATTTTTGCTATTGTCCCCAAAGATGCCATCTTTGTTGGTTGAGAAGGGTTATCAGCATAGGGCATTAGTTCTTGTCATGGGGTGCCCTTTCGTCTTCTCAGAACCATGAATTGCGCATTGTGACTGCAGCTTTACTTAGGGCCTACTAATTCTTTTGGGAGGGAGATTTGATAATACTCGTATGGATGTTCTTGCTGTTTCTTATGCTAGAGATATTTGCAGTGATAACTAAAATGTTTTGAAAGGTCTTATAGCTTGTTCTTTTTATTAACTGATAGAAGCAGTGTATACTTTGTCACTGCACTTCATACATCAGATTGATGTTGGTATGTCAGTTTTATACCATTTTTTGTAATATAGGAACCACTGTTTCATGATTACCTTTTATTGGTGGAGGTGTTTTGTGTTTTTCAGAATACCAGTAATGTTTAGTTGTATATAACTTGTGTTATATTTTGATCGTGTCTCTTGGAATGAGTGTTTTTTTTAAATAGTAGAATCAAGAGATGGTACAAAAAGTACTTTTTATAAGTCTTACATTCTCTCCGAAGACCCTTTCGGGAATAAGAGATTTTGATGCCCAAAATGTACAGGAGCAGCAAAAGGGAAGAGAAGGAGGGGGAATAATATGCTACAGGGAAGGTCAGATCTTATAAAACATAGTTACCTGGGAAGAATGCTGGACTGTGTGAAGCAGGTATTAAGAGGGAACCAAGAAAAAGTAGGAAGAGCATGGATGAAGTAGAAAGAGATGCTTTTCTTTTTGGTATATAAGAGTATCCCGTTATGCTGCAGAGATATATGTGCTACAAAGGAAAATGAAGGTTTTGAAAACGTGTGAGTATAGAATGCTAAAAATTATTGCCTAAGGATGGTGGGAAGGTCTTGTTGTGGAGAGAAAGGGTGGTAGAAAGACATGAGAATATTTGGACAAGTGACTAGAAAGGTTTAGGAATGGTTAGTCAAAATACTAGTAGATATGAAAGTAGGACAAAAGCCAGTAAGAAGGGCAAAGAAATCATTGAAAAGGTGTAGATGAAGACAGGCTAGATTAGAATTCGATCAGCAAGTACACAACACAGAAGAGAGGGGAGACAAATTTCATGTCGTAAACCACCCCAACATCTTGTTAGTGCACTGTGAAGTAGGCATTACTTGAGGCTCTTTTCAGCATCCCTTCAGCCCTATCCATCTTACTTTCCACCCCTTCTTAATTGTTTCATAGTGTAAACTGCAAGGTTTTCCTCCTGTTACACCTTTAAAACCTTTTTACTCTCAATTTGGCTTTCAGTGTTGAAAAACCTCATAGGTCCCAGCACATGGCCTCTGTCCAAAATTTTAAATTCCATTCCACTTCATGTCTTTACCCCGTAAGGGAAAATCTTATGTAATAACTTACCTGATGGTGAAGGTCCTCTAAACCATCAATTGATTCCTTAAAAGGAAGTATGTTGTAAAACATTTTTCCTCATATAAGCTGTATATTAAAGTGTTTTAGAGAATTTTGATGTTGTGCCCTCTCATTCCATGTAATCAGCATACTGACATATAGTCAGTATTACCATGTCTGTCGCTTAGTTGCCAAGTGATTTTGCCAGCTTCATGCAAACATTAACAATACTTACTTGTTAAGTGTTCCATCAAAAACTGTTTTCATGCAAATGAGTGCTTTTGAATATTCTGAACAGTTCCTATGTAATTTTGTAGCTTACAGGCAATTTTGAACTAGAATGGCCTTTTAAACCTTCTGTCAAAAGTTTATAGCTCCTGGAAAGCAACACTGAATGTCTTCAAAATATAAGATGTTTTGTTATTTGCCGTAATAGGAATCGACTGTTCTCCATTTACCACTGGGCTACATTCCTAAATGAAGGTCTTAACATAAGTTGGAAAAGTTTCATGTACTGTGTGTAATAGAGGTCATTCATGCATTATATCCTATTACATTTACTAAATAGATTTCCAGTAGATTTATTCTTGATATATGCCCATAGTATTAATTTTTTTCATTTATTAATTATTTGCAAAATGTTTTTTCATTTTTTTATTTTTTTTACCAATGTAAATAAAGAATGACAGTTACCATTATGAATAATACTCCTAATTTTGTATAGTTAAATAAATTTAAATTACAGACTACTGTTCTCTATAGGTTCAACTGAAGTCTCAAGTACTGGTATAATAGCAACCTTCTGTCCTTGTTTGGAAGTAGTTATAATTTGTTTTTTGCCTATCTTTCCTCGTAGATTTGTCTTCTTAGCAATAACTGTGATACTGTACTAAGGTGTCCTAAGGAGTATGTTGGTTAATTATAAATTGATCCCCGTATTACCTGCTCTTTGACAGCGATGACACTGAACGTATTCTAGAGGAGGACCCACGAATTGTTCTTACTCCCCTGAAGCCCCACGAAGAGTGTTAGATCCTTCATCCTATGTACCTTGTTGGTGTAACCACCCTTCCACAGGTAAATTAGAGTGTATTGTAGTTCCTTTTTTATAGCAGATATTTATTGAAAAAATTTTCATGCATGTACAGTCTTTTTAAAAGGCCTTTGGTTGATATTTTATTGAGGTAAAATTTATTAGTTTCGTTTGCATCTTTTGTCATATTTTGAAGGAGATACTAATTTTGTCAATCAGGATTACTTGTAAAATCTGTCAATGGTGAAGTGGTTTAGGAATTTGGAGTCATATCGGCAATAGACAGTTTTAAGGCACATCTTAGTGCACTTAAACTAGCACTGGGTTCTGATAAAGAATTTATAGTGCACCTGGTTAGTGGTTTAGTGTAGGAAAAATATAAGTCTGTTTTGTAAAAATGTATTTAAATACACTATGAAGGAAGAAAGACCAATGGGGACATAATGCTGGCTAATCAAGGAATGCAGATGTAGAAAAAATCATTTACACAATAATTGCAAATGGTGCACAAGATGAAAATGTTCCATAGTATAAGAGCACATAGTATAAGTAGCACATAATGTTAAGTTTTTACCTATGAGTCACTATTTATACATCAAGGAAGTGTCTCAATAGACACATAAGCACTTACCAAGGGTATACAAGAGATACTTTACACATCTTTTAACCTGATTCACTTATCTCCTTTGTTCATACACATTGCTTAATGGAATCCCTTTCTCTCTTGCCTCATTATACACTACTAAATAGTACCCACTCAAACTAGTCATTTCATCCAGATCAATTTAGTTAGATATCTTGTACCTACCTAAGCTTGTCTGGTCATTGGCACTATAGTTTAGCCATAGAAGTCTCAAAGTCTGTTAGGTTCATTTGTAGAATGTTGAGATTTTTGTTACATATAGACATTCAGTTACTTGAGTTATCTGCCTGAAGAAAATAAGAATTTTGCAGTGTTGTACAGTAATACCTCAACCTTACATGATTCGAGTTGCGCAAATTCACAGACACGTGAGCTTTTCATTGGAACCTAACCAATTGTCATACGGGATTTTTTCAGACGCGACATTTGCGAATCCTCGAGAAACCCTGCAAAACTGTTTGTTTACATTCTTATATAATTTATAAGTTTTCAAGCTTTTATGTGTAAATAATACAAATAACTCTCTCTCTCTCTCTCTCTCTCTCTCTCTCTCTCTCTCTCTCTCTCTCTCTCTCCATAATAATTAACTGTAATTATAAAATTTATACATTTCTATAAATAATTTAACTAGATATTTCAAGTAAGGACAAAGTAACTCTCTCTCTCTCTCTCTCTCTCTCTCTCTCTCTCTCTCTCTCTCTCTCTCTCTCTCTCTCTCTCTCTCTCTCTCTCTCTCTCTCTCTTTTTCCTTCACAAATCATGAATTTCCCCCTCTTTTGATATCTAACATAAGAATAACTCTCTCTCTCTCTCTCTCTCTCTCTCCATAAAATTCACAAATAATTTAACTATATTTTAAGTAAGGACAACTCTCTCTCTCTCTCTCTCTCTCTTGTGGTATTCTCTCTGTCTCCGTAATAATTGATTCCCTCTCTTAAGTAAGGACAATCTCTCTCTCTCTCTCTCTCTCTCTCGTAATTAGTGCTCATTTTTACAACTCATTATTTCTCTGTACGTCTTTACCTGTACAGTAGATAGTTTAAATTGATCTCATTTTGCCTGTACCACCTACGAAGTAAATTGATCTCATTTTACCTCATTACCACCTACAGTAGAAGTGTAAATGATCTCATTTTACCTGTGTGGCAAGAGTTGTATTAGTCCAAATAAAAAAACACTGTTTGTTCAGGAAAAAGCATTTCAGAACAAAGATAAAAAGATGTAGAATAAAGAAGTTCATAAAAATGAGGATGAGAAGACTTCTAAAAATAGATCGGTCGGAAGGGGAGAAAGAAATTCTCTTCCAGCTCTCTATTTTTGTTTCAACTATTTATTTCTTTTTTTAAGGGTAATGTATTAAGTTGACTTTTAAATGATATTACAGTAACTTTAATTTCATTTAAAATACTTTGCGAGCATGATTATGATTACGGTCATATTTAGTGTTTAAACTCTAGAAATAAGCATTTATTAGCATTTTTAGGGACCTTGCCAAACTTACGTGAAAAATCGCCTTGAGCAAGGAGTTCTGGAACCTAACCTCACGTAAGTTCGGAGTATGACTGTGGGCATTTTCATAAAGTACAGTAGATTCTTAGTTTTTTGCCACATAGACTTTGAAGCAAAATCTTCAGGCAACATACTTTTTATTTTCTCTACTGTAGCTAGAGTTTGCTTTTATCTCAGGCTTGAACCCTTCTAAAACAAGAACACTTATGATTAGCAGATCTCGTATAGATTTCCCACCCCATCCTCCTCTTCAGGTGGATGGAACTTTGCTGAATGAGTCTGAAGCTTTAACTATTCTGGGTGTAACTTTTTACTCACATATAACTTTTGAGAAACATAATGAAAGTTTCAGCAAATGCCACACAAAAGTTAGGTATTATTTGTAAGGCCTCATATATTTATAACAGTGATAAAATCAGTACAACCTGTTTTAGGTCGTTAGTGCTTCCTTTACTAGAATACTGTTCCCTGGTATGGATGTCTGATTCTGCTGGAGATTTATCTCTTTTGGATGGAATGGTTCGTGGTGGTAGGGTTTCTGTTTCCTAATAGTAGCAGTTATGACTTGGACCATTGACAGATGGTCTCGTTTGTCACTTTTTCATAAGTTGTATTTCAACAGATCTTTCATATTCTCAATTGATCCCTAATCCCTTTTATCTGTTGAGAGCAACCAGATTCACTGAACAGCAGCACCAATATACAGTAAATGTGCCTTGCTGTCAAACTTGTCAGTTCCAGAGATCCTTTATTCCTCACACTGTTGGACTGTGGAACAGCCTCCCAGAGGATGTCATGCAATTGGACTTCAGAAGTTCAAGAGAAGATGCAATATGTTACCACTCTAATACTATTTCCCTGTGAGCTTGTTCCATATGAATAGGTTTTATCTTCTGAATAATAGTAATAATTGACTCGCAAATTAACATCTCAGTAGTGTAGATGAACAATCTACCTTGTCAGTCCCGGCTTATCAGCAGCATTGGTTAACGATGTTTCGGTTTTGTGACACTTGGCTAAAGACATCATTAACCAGATTTTTGGTGCCGGTAAGCAGTTTATCGACATCAGTAGGTGGTTTATTGGTACCAGTAGGTAGTTTATCAGCGTTGGGAAGCGACTTTCGGCGTCGGTAAGCTGTTTATCAGTGCCAGTCAGCGCTTACAGTGTTGTAAATGCCATTTATTACTGTAATTATTGTGGTGTTCTGGTTATGGGCACTCGGCCGGGAACAGAACCCTAGTTGTTAACTAGGGACTGCTTGTAGTACAATTTAGGAGTATGATAAGTGGAACGAGTAAATATGGGGTACCTGACAGAAATTGAATGTGTTGGTATGATTTTTCACGGCAGTGGCACAGGACACTTTATAAAATAAATATATCAGTATTGTATTGATGTAAGTCTTGCTGAATATTCTTGAATGTGGTTTGGCCATGTGGAGAATTTATTATTGTACTGAATCTCAGCTCAAATAAGTTGTTGTGAGTGATACATCCACCACTAAGAATGCCTCATATTTTGATGCTTATGACATTCAATTTTCATCACACTTTGTCAGGAGAAAATATAGTCATAGTCCCGTATCTACCTGCATTGTGCCCAATACCATTATGTCTGTTTCCCGAGAGAATATTTTCAAATTGATATTTGGCTAGTGATAATTCTGTGAACTTTACTTTGTGTGTGTGTGTTTTATGTAAATGTCAAGTTAGCTCCATATTTCTCTTCTCTTGTTGTGAACTAACAGCTGCTTAATAAAGATGATATATCCTGACCAAGCAACTCAGTAAATAAGAAGTTAAACTTTTATAAGATTACTCAACAGTTTAATTTAACATTCGACTTACTGGATTCATTTTGTGCCACACATGCCACCTACCTGTGTACCTGTCATGTGCAAGTGTGGAGGCAGCCATACTAAAAGAAGTGTGAATTATTAACAATATATATATAGAGAGAGATCTGTACAGTGTATTGTGTAAAATGTAATTAAGCCCAAGTTCAAAATGATTTAAAATACAAAATTGATACCTAACTGGTGGTTCAGAGGAAAATGGTAAATTTTCATCACAAGCCCATCCTGCAAAAAGGGTTAGTGCTGTCAGTACACCTCATGTTGTGTATTGTAGGCCTTACTAAAGGTTGTTTGCAGCATCCCTTCAAACCCCTAGCTGCATCCACTTTTTAGCCTTTTACCGTACCTCAGGTCGTCTTCCATTCTTTAATCTTGCTGTCCAAACACTACTGAATGGCTGAAAGTGCCCCAGTGCTTGGCTTTATAGCCAAATTTCCATAAATCGTCATCATCATCATCATCATCACAAGCTCATCACTTTTAACATAGCTTATTCGCACATCTGTATGAATCTAGGTAATCAGTCCCTCAGTAGAAGAAAATAAGATTTGCTCCTGATAGCTTGCCACATGTGCATATGGTTCCCCAAGCCACAAGTGACTATCTCACTTCTTACGTCGGACTAGTTTATAGCTCACAGTCTTTCCTTAGCCTTTTGGATTGTTCAGGATTACCTCTCTTAAAGCATTGTCATAATCATTAATTATCCTAAATTATTTCTTTTTAAGTGTGCTGTATATTAGTAGAAAGCTTTCAAGGGCTATATTAGTACAGTACAAACGTTCAAGTGAGTGTTGTCAGTAGGGTGCCAGTAGCATTGGAGCCTGACTTTTTTTCAGGTTTCAGTTGGCTTCATCCGCTATCATCGACAGAAATGAGGCTATTGTGAAATTTTGTGTACCATGAAAGTTCTAGTTGAAGCTAGGGAAAAAAAAAAAGAGTAGATAAAAAATCTAACTGAAAGATAAGTTTTAGAAAAACATCCAAATAAAACTTACTACTACATTTGTATGACTTCTTGTAGAATTTTTTGTAATAAAAAAATAGAAAATTTTAAAGTACTGCTGTACATCTATATTTGGTTGTGTAACATATTTTGCTCGAAGTTATTTTTGTGGAATTCATTGATACACTAAAAATTGAATTGATTTGGAATTGATATTAGTAACATCATCCTCATCATTATTATTAATGTTTTTACATCAACTTTCCCGTTATTTGTGGAGACTACAATGCTAAGCACAGGGAATGGCTTGAATCAAATTCCACAGATCAACATGGCCGGTCTACTCTTGAGTTTTGTGTATCCTCCGATTTTGTCCAGCTAATTGAGGAACCCACCCATATTTCTGGTAATAGATTAGACCTCATATTCACAGTTGTTCCGGCTATTGTGAAGTCCAAGGTCTGCAGGTATATAGGGACTTCCGATCACTGTAACATTGAGATGGATATATCTGTTAATCACTGTATTCCTATTTCTACCATTGGAAAAACAGTTTGGCTGAAATCTAGAGCCAATTGGGATTGCATTATTGAAGCATGTCAGGCACTTAATATTACAGATGCTACATCAGATCCTGATCCCAAGAAGAACTTAAATGAAATGCTGATTCCTATTTTAGTAAGGTATGTCCCTAGAAAGGTAATTAAATTCAGGACAAATGACCAGCCATGGTTTGATAACATATAGAAGAGCTTACCATAACAAACAGACCAAATTCAACACAAGACAAAATCATTCACATGAAAATTACACCATTTTTGTTGTCTCGTTTATCGTATAGCTGAGAGAAATTACAGCAATTATTTAAAGAGGAAACTTGAAGGAATTACTCAGCCTCATCTGTGGTGGACCAAATTGCCATCGTCTGTCTTTGGGTCAGGCTCATCTTCCATTCCTCCACTACTAACGGATGATGATAGATTGGTTACTGGTCTTAAGGAAAAAGCTGAACTGCTTCGTAGAGCTCTTGAAGCTAAGCAGTCAGCTGAGGATGTCTCTCTCCCTGATATTTGTCATCTTGAACCTATTTTTACAAAATTTGCATTTTGCTCTAGGGATGTTAAGAAAATTCTTGACAATCTTGATAGTTGAGGTGGAGAAGACCCTTATGGGTTCTTCCATTTGTTTTTTAAAAAAGTTTCTGGTGTGTTGTCCCCCAAGGTTAGTAGATTCTATAGATTTTTATGTCAACATAGTATCTTTGTGGATGAGCACAAGCTTAGCGATACAATGCCTGTTCTAAAGAGTGGCATATCTACAGACTGCAGTAACTACAGGCTAATTTCTATTCTGCCTGTGCTTTTCAAAGTTGCAGAAAAACTTATTTTTAAGCCACTATATAAGTATGTGGAATCTAAAGGATTGTTTGCTGATAGTCAATATGCATATCAGAAGCAGTTAGGTACCTGCGATGCTCCTTGTAATTGACATGCCATTTGTAAGAGAACCTCGATAAGGGTCTTGAGTATAGAGTAATTCAAATAGATTATAGCATTGCTTTCAATTTAGTAAATCACAAAGCACATCTTTATAATCTTCAGAATCATGGAGTGGGTGGATATGTTTTAGGATTGCTTCAAGATTTCCTTACAGGTAGGCAGCAACAAGTTGCTGTTGATGGGATCTTAGCGAAGCAAGACTAAGTCTGGATTTCCACCAGGTAGTGTTCTTGGACCACTGTTACAAGTGATATGGTTGTTGGCCTGGAAAACAAGATAGTTCAGTATGCCGACGATGCAACACTTGTGGGTGTAGTAAAATCTCCACTTATGAGAAATGAAGCTGCCCTCAGTCTCAATCAGGACATGGAGCAGATCAATGCATGGTTTAGTTGGTGGGTTATGAGGCTGAACTCTAGTAAAACAAAAATACTGTTGATAGCAGATCTCACACAGATTTTCCACCCCAACCTCCCCTCCAAGTCGATGGGACTCTGCTGAATGAGTCCGAAGCTTCAACTATTCTAGGTGTAACTTTTGGCTTTCATCTTACTTTTGAGAAACATCTAATGAAAGTGTCAGCAAATGTCACACGAAAGTTAGGTGTTGTATGAAAGGCCTCTTATATTTATTACAGTGCAATCTGTTTTAGGTCATTTGTCCTTCCTTTATTAGAATGCTGTTCTCCGGTATGGATGTCTGCTTCTGCCAGTGATTTTATCTCTTTTAGATAGATTGGTTTGCGGTGGTAGGTTTCCATTTCTTAATATTAGCAGTTATGACTTGGACTGTTGATGTGGATGGTCTCTTGTTTGTCAGTGTATCATGAGTTGTATTTGAACAGATCATTCACATTGATCCCTGATCCCCTTTTTCTATCGAGAGCAATCAGATTTGCTGAACAGCAGCACCAATATGCAGTAACTGTGCCTCGCTATAGAACTTATCAGTTTCAGAGGTCCTTTGTTCCTCACAATGTTGGACTGTGGAACAGTCTCCCTGAGGATGTTGTGCAATTGGAACTTAAAAAGCTCAGGCAAAGATACAATACATTACTACCCTAACACTATTCTCCTTCATCCAGCTACAGTAATCCTTCAGTTATCCGATCACCACTATCCGGAACTTTGACATTATCCGATGCACCCAGACAAAGGACCAAGGCCCCAAAGGTATATGATACAGGTAGTGCTCGAGTTATGATAATTTGACTTATAATAATTCGCTTTTACGATGGGGTTAGCAATTAATATCGATACGACAATACAGTATTTGGAAAATATGTATTTTTAAATTTCGCGAGCAACTGGCGCAGGCAACAGCGTACAATCCGGCAGCGTACGGTGTACGATACATTGGCCCAAGAGGCTGGAATAGGTACATTAATTCAATGAGCCGACCTCACTTGCTCTCGTTGTGTCGGAAGTCAAAATAGGTCAGTGTTCGTTTGCAATTTTTTTGCGTTTGTAAATACAGGTAGTGCATGAGTGACAATAATTGGTCTTACGATAATTCGAGTTTACGATGGAGTTAGCAGTTAATACCGATGCGACAATATTTGGAAAATATTTTTAAATTTCGAGCGGGCAAAGGCAACAGCGTCTCAGACAGCAAAAGAGACCAACTTACAATAGACCAACTTCTTTTTCGCCATTTCTTTATTCTATCTTCTAGTTAAAAAAGTAAGAGAATGATAAAAGTATTGTTAGTAACCTTATACTCTTGCGAAAATGCGTACAGCCATAAACAACCGAATGAGAAACTGTTGTTTTGCTAATAACTGAATTGGATAACAGCTGTTTTGCTTGTATTTCAACCATCGTACGGTTAATTACCGTAGTTATGTTAAAAATGACGTTAACCACTGATATATTTTTACACTATACTCTTATCCACTTTGGAGAAAAGATCAGCAAGGAAATATACTGCTACAGTAAATTTAAGCTGCAAGTTGTAGTTGAAGCTGAGAAAAGAATGTTCAAGCTGCTAATGACTATAAATTATCGTGCATTGGCAACATGGATGAAACTCGACCGCAAATAAAATTAGAAAGTATTTTAATCAAAATTACTGGGCATGAAAGAACACATATTACTGCTGTTTTCACGCCGATAAAAGATAAATACGAAAAACTCGTAGTATGATGATGAAATCAAGAGAAAATAGTGAACGGAATCTTGATTTTTTTTTTACACAAAACAAACATGCCCCCAAACAGCCAGCCGTCAACGTCATCTATTAACGAAAAAAAAATAGCTAAATTAATTTCATAACGAGACATATTTAAGTTATATTTCAACTTAAAAACACTTCGTATAACGAAAAATATATATGTCCCTTATAAATAAAGTATGTAGAGACTCATTTACGCTAACTAGAAGCAAGAAATGCGCTCTGAACCGAGTTGAATGCGGCGAAATAAACACCGCATGATCGATTCCCAAACCAAAACATTTGATTGCTATGATCGCAGTTTATAATGCAAAAGCAATATGAAAATTTATACAATTGGATACAGTGTAGTAAGACATAACTTTTTAAAAGATCCGTGGAAAAGATGCACATTCGTTATTTTGATGTACTGTATGTATAATACGTGTTATGTGAAAATAGAATAGAGTATAATGTAGGCTAGGCTACCATATATGATATACGAAAGTGCAGGCTAGGCCTTGTTTGTTATTCAATTTCTCTTTATACTGACTTATCATGTCAATCTGCATTGAACCTGCAGAATTAGCCGACACTAATAACTACTATACCATATATGTATAAAGTATACTGTGTAGTGTAGGCTAGGCTACCATATGTGTATAGATGGTATTGATTACCCTAGTGTAGGCTAGGCCTTATTCGAGTTACGATTTTTTCAACAAACGATGGGTTTTTTGGAACCTAACCCCATCGTAAGTAGGGGAATACCTGTATACATGTTTCAAAAAATTTGAAAAAACACCCTCTGATAGTTGGCAATGCTGTACTGCCTCAGGAAAATGTTGGTAACATTGCTTGCACATAAACAGACTGAGAAAGGAATTTGGTGGGTGGGGGAAGCCTCAAGAAATTTCTAAGGTGGGGTAGGGGAGTTGGGTTGGATAGCTGGGCAGAGCACCATGGGGGAGGAGGGCCAGTAAGGCTGTGTAGGGGAACTCACTCAGAGAAGGGGTTGTTTTGGAAGGTGGGTGGAGCTGGGGAGCAATTTCCATGGCTGGGTGGGGGGAATGAGAAGGCTAGATAGACATCTCACTTGCTATGGCTTGTTTTGTTTAATGTTTTTATGTTTATAATAATTCATATTTTATTAAAGGATATGTACAGTACTGAGATACGTTATAGAGAGAGAGAACAACTGAAGTAACGACACACTCTCCTTCACTTTTTTATTTATATTTTACACTATTCTCGTTTATATTTTTACTGTATTTTCTCAATTTTTATTTTAATAACCCAAAAGATCAATGCAGTTGAGTGTGTAGGGTGCGTACATACATACACTCATTCGCTGGCATTATTGACCTTGCTAGAGCTTTTCTATATTGCTTTTATGCTTGATTTCTCCACATTTTATTAAAGTATATGTACAGTGTTGCTGTAACAAAGCAAAAAAAAAAAAATATACAACAGAGAGAAAGTATCTATTACATTAAAGCCTATACAATAACACACACACACCTAAATTTGTAATGAAATACTGTACAGTAGATCAAGCAAAGCAAAAAGAAAAATGGCAAATGTGACACTGTGCTAAGAGTGACACATACACCCCCACACTATGTAAGAGACAGTGACTTCAGCATCGATGAAATGACACTAGTAGATGTAAACACACACAGGCATACAAGTAAAGGTTCCGTGATAATTTGAGGTGAAATGAAAAATCATTACAGTAATTCCAGTAAAACAGAAAATGGTCAATTACTTTTTAGTAGCATTGTTAAAATGAATCTGCTGTGGATGTTCATCTTTAAGAAGTGCCATACATACTAAAGATGTAAACATGGCATTACAGTGAACCCCCGTATTCGCGGGGAATGTGTACCACACCCCCACCCCCCACGAATAGCTAAAATCCGCGAGTACTTAAAATCCCTCTGAAAACACTTAGAACTGACCATTTTGATAGTTTAAACACAAGAAAAACCCTGTAAAAATGCTTATACCTGAGTATGTTAATAGTTTTATCACAAAAAGTGCATTTATTCATGAAAATTATATGAAAATACAGTAATTAGTGAACATTTCTTAGTGAAAAATACAGCGAATGGGCGAATTTTCCGCAAATAATGGGTAGATATGTTCCACAGAGAAACCCGCAAATGCGTGAGTTCAGGGATTGTGAGAACGCAAATACTGGAGGTTTACTGTATACACAAATACAGTTTCCATGATAGGGCGAAATGAGCAAAACAAATGAAGGATCCGTATACACGTGTCTTTCGTAACATGTGACCCTTAAAATTTCGTCCCCTAAACATGATCTTATCATACGAGATACGAGTATATATCATGTATCGTGAGTTGCATTTTAGATAGCCCAGAGAACATTTGCTAACCTCTTACCGCAGTAATCCCATCTTTTTGGTAAGTAAATGGATTCAGTAAGTAAAATATGAGTTTCATTGCCATTATCTTCATCTTAAATACAGCTTTAATAGCTTATTTGACTTAAACAAATGATTACAAGTGTAACACCTGTCCTAGGTCAATAGTTTGCACACACATATGGTATCTCATGTATGGTAATACAAAATGATAACAATGATAAGAAAATAGGTGTATAAAAACACATTAATGATCTTAAAATCATAGTAGGCTGTGGGTACACACAAGCTAGGCTACATACGAACTGAATTGTGACATTTTATGAGAGAGAGAGAGAAAGAGAGAGACAATGTTCTTTCTGAGTGTATTTATGCAGTATATTTTGTTACAGTTTTGGGAAAAAAGGTAGATAATTGCCTTTTGCATAAAGTTTTCAGTTTAAAGAGTGTTGATAGTTTTTTATAAGCATATTGGGTGTTTACAGTTAATGTGGTATTGACGAGGTTAGGTGAGGAAGGGTACAGAGTTACCTTTGAACACCCCTTAGACTTTTTACTTGTCCAGTGCCCTTATCTGGATTTTACCATGATCTGATGGGTCCTTGGCTCTATTAATCCAGATAATTGAAAGATTACTTTCCTTATCTGCTGCTTTGCTAGGTAACTGGTCTTCACCCCTCCTCATTGTATGTCCAAACCATCTCAAAGACTTGTGCAAAGTATTTGAAATACTTTATACGAATTATTATTAATAATGCCTGTTCCGTAGCTGGAATAAGATTTTGATAACTTTTACTGGATGCTTATTTTATAATTAAAAGATGGGCTGAATCATTAGTACAGTGTCATAGCTTTTTAAAATCTAATTATAACCCTATACCCAAACAGCTCATTTTGGACTTTGAACTGCTGGATAGAGGGAGATGTGGTTGCATATCCTACCATTCAAGCACCATTTGCTTCAACTGATACCCTGTCTCCAAGTCTTTTGGCAAATTCCAGTTGGGATGTGCAGATGCAACAAGGAAACGACACAGACAGTCTTGTTTCTTGAACTTGTGTATTCTCGTTTGTAAGTGAGATCATTTAAGTCAAGGAATTTGATTTAATTTACTCATTAGATTTTAGGTTATTTCAGTCACCTAAGTTACTGGTTTATTTCTGTCACTTTATTTTCAAGATCTTGAGTCATTTAAGTTACATAGTTTTACGATATTTTGTAGGTTTGTTTATTGCTATGTTGGAAAAATGCCTGAAATTTATTTTATTTTAGTAGAGCTTTATTCAATGTCTCACAAATATGACCCCACTTATCTAGTTATTTTTTTATTTTTTTTTTTACTGAAAGAATCAACCTGGTTTATTATCAGATGATATCCTATTTTTCCTTTTTTTGTCGGATTTATTTAGGAATTTTAGGGATCATTGAATGATATTGAGAGCTTATGCCATTTATCCATGACTTATTAATATTAGGTTATACATTACAGTAAAACAGTACAAGAGTTGAAAGAGAGAAAATCATTTAGTAAGGGAAATTCATTGCAGTCCTAATTCAAGGTGGATACTGACGTTGATCATCTTAAGTGTAGGTGAGACGTAGCTTTAGTAAATTTTATTTTATTCCAATATTGTAGCAAATGTGTATAATATTCATGGGCCATGAGTAATCAAGTTAGCATCTGATATTATGTACTTGTGCTTACAAGCATGTTATGTATTTTATGTTTTTCATTTTAATGAGTGCTGTTTGTTTTATTGTCTCATTTTTTAATGTTATAGTTGGTGTTCCTGAAGCCATTCACAATTTCATTTTTTTTTTTTTACTGTTCTCATTTTATAATAAACTTGAAGGTTATCCTTTAGGTTATGAAGAGTTTATATATAATTCTATAAGCTATGAGGAAACAAACATTTTCTTTACAATAATACAGTAATTGTCATGTAGTTTACTGCAGCACTGTATTACTTTTTTTTTTTGAGAAGGAAATTATCATTGTGTTACAGGCATTTCGGAAGACAACAGTAGGTTTTCATGAGTTGTTGAATGTGATAGTACTTAAGTATTTCCATTTAATTAACGTAATTTATAGATTTTTTTTAAGAGAAAGAAATACAGTACAAGACAAACATGCAGACTTGAAATTATTGCAGAGGTCATAAACGGTAGACATATTATGTCGAAATAAGTTTGAAAAGCTTAGAATTTTTTAAAATTTTAAATATTCTAGGAACGTTGACGTAAGTTAAAGTATTTAGATCCTCATTCATGTTTTGAGTGGATTTCAGTCTTATGCAGGTTTTACTTTTACTCACTAAGGAAGCTAATGTTTGTGGCAATTTGTGAGTCTACTGTTGTACATTATCAATATTTTCCCTTTTTCTGTGGAAGGCACCAGGCTTGAAGTAATGAGTATAGTGAATTTATTTTTGTCAAGATTGCTTAAATATCCAAGCTCTTGAAAATGCCAAATAAATGAAAGGATGCCAAGTTTGTCTTATGGGATAGTTTATGTAGAGTATCTGTTGATTTATTTTTGATATTGGTATTCTGATAGGTTCATATTTCTGTTATCACTAGCAATAAGTAGTTTTTTACATCTATGTTACTGCTATCCTGTTCTGTCTTCAAGAAGAGTCTTCTCTGCATGTACATCCAGATTGTATACATAAATATTCACTTTTATGTATACACGTATGTAGGTGTAATTGTATAAACATCAGTTACTAAGCCTCCCAAGTATTCAGTGTAAACCCAGCATAATGAAAAATATTATGCATCAGGTAGAATATAAACCTTGGCTTTGCCTTATATGAACAGTAAGTTATTCTGTTTCTGAATTAGTGTTTTTTTTTTTTTTTTACCTTAATAGGCTGTCAGTTGGGTAAATAAACAGTTGTGTGCCTGTAATGTATGTAATAGATATAAAAAGCATATCTAAAAAACATTACTCCCACATTCAGTGGGAGTAATGTTCACAGAGTTGTATTGGTCAAATGTTGTTTTGGGTTCTGACATTCCTAAATCCCCTTATACTGTATGTGATGAACATCTTGTCATGACTTGAAGGTAACACTCTTCTTTGTGATGCAATTATTGGGATGTGTAATGAATCCAAAACATATCTTGAAAATTTTGATGTGTGATCAATCTTTTTTTTTTTTTTTTTTTTTTTTTTGCCTTTGCCTTTTTGCCTTTGTGACTTTCTGTCTCTTGTTTTTTGAGTCATGGAATTGAGAAGAGAAGTAGAAAATGGATTCTCATTAACAGAAAAGTTACCTGAAGGTTTAAGTTGATCGTAAGAATCTGCCTCCACCAGTATTATGACGACTTGGTGTAGTTCTGCATCCCAAAATTACAGCATAATTTGTTTATACAGTAATGTACATGCACATGTATCTCTACACTGATGTTCACTTACATTCTGTGCAAAGTGAATAATTATTGTTGCATGCTCAAACCTAGTTTGAAGTTTCATCAAGGGGTTTTAGTGTTGTACAGTTCTTTTCTCTATTGGCAAAATTTAATTAACCCATTGTTTATGTGCACCAGCAAATGTTTTAAAATGGCATCGTTATTATGTGTTGGCATTCTCGAGTTGCTTGTTACTAATTTTAGATTTATATTTAGGAGAGAAAAATTATGGAAATTTATATAACCGTCCAAAAAGCTGTCCACTTTTAACTTTTAAGGGTTATTGTGAGTAATCTTGCCAGTTTTTTGTAAGTTGATAAACATATTGTAAGGAGATAATTTCTGCATTAATTATACACATTATTTTATTTTTAAGACTGATGGAAAGTCATATATTCCATACAGAGTTTATAATTTTTCCCATGTATAACAAAGATCTGTTTAGACTTTTCTTGGATATATTTTGTAGGTAGTGGAGACATTTGTGCAGATTGAAGCTCATTTCCAGGAATCTGGTATAATAAAAATTGAAGTTTTTGCAGAAGTGTGTACTTTTCAAAAGAAATTTTTGTAGTAAATTTGTATGAAATTGCAAAACCAAATTTTAATATTATGTAGTGATGGGAATTATTACGAGATTAGAACTTTCAACTTTAGTCAGGTAGTTTAAGTATCATATGGGTTTGGTGGAATGTGTAATACAGTCATGGTGTACTAAATTTCAAGGTTTCTATAGAACCACTTTAAAATTGTTTAGTTTGTCAGACCAGCAAGTTTAATACAGCAAATTGCAACTTCTTTAGAGTGTTTTCAAATGGCATAATCCCCAAATGCACAGATTGCAGGTCAGTACTAACCGTTCAGCATGTCTATGGTATTATCCAGATTGCAACCAACAGTGAAAGTCAGTCTCAGAAACAAATCCAGTAAGAAAATTTTTTCCAACAGCATTTTCAGTTTATGCAGTCATGGAGTTTGTACAGAATGGCAGTTTATTAAATATTTCAAAAACAATATATGAGCTAGCCCAATAATAGTCACTAAATAAGGTCCTGGTGCATTTCAACTATATCATAATACAGTGATTATGAAGTTGCTAACATGGTGTCTCAATTTGGGTATTCAACTTGCTGAGGTTATATTTGTGAAGATGCTGGATGCATTTAAGAGATGAATTGGATCTACAAATATTTTATCTCAGGTTTGTTAAAATGTGAAATAAGAGTCAATAATAGTAATGGATCTACAAGTATGATGTCTATGTCCAAATTATAAGAAAGACTTGCTTGCTAGTCAGGACAGTGAGGGAATATCCTGCTTAAATTTCATAACACATGTTTAAGTTCTTGATTATGGATTTTTTTTTAAATGGGTTATAGAGAAATCCAAAATTTGTCTTTTCTTAGGAAGAGAGTTAGATGTAACAAGTTGTACCTAAATGACATGGAACGGTTCCATGATATTAATGTAGTGCATAGAACTTTAAAACTAATGTGTGGCACTTAAGGCTCTATATATATATATTGTGTGTGAGGTAAGATCCATAATGACAGCATTTTACAAAACACAGTGTATTAAAACATATATAAGTACAAAGCTTATAGATTTTTAGTGATCAAGTCCATGGCAATTTGACAAAAGCTATAAGCTTTGTACACAATATATTTTTAATAAACTGTTTTGTAACATGTATTTCACTTTGCATCTTACCTCACATTTCTGAGAAGTACGACAGTACTTTTATATTTCGTATATATATATATATAACTTTTTTATGAATATTATGAGTTTGGGCTCCTTGGTTTCTTATGCTCTGCCTTAGGATGAAGGGCTTGTGATTATCAGTAAGATTCCCTGAGTGTCATATTTTCGATTCTGTCAGTATCAGTTGAATAGTCTTGAGGTTTTAAAAACTCAGTGTTAACTTGTGTGCAGCACAGTGTAGGTAATGATTTTTATATTCCATTGTGACAGTTGTGGATTAAGTTTTACAAATCATGATTGTGATGGCCAATCATGAAATAACTAATGAAAACAATTTGCTTACCCCTCAATTGCCTTAACCTAGTCTCTACAATTTGCTTACCCCTCAATTGCCTTAACCTAGTCCTCTACTCTACTACACCTGAGTGTAAGATGTACTTTGAGGTTTGCAGAAACAGTTCAGGGTATATATTGTGCTTAAAATCTCAAAGGAAGCAAAATTGCTAATTTCTTATAATTTAGACCAAGAAGTACTGTCACTTAACCAATCCAAAGTTTGTGTGATGTGACCATATCCATAAGCATTCCATTTTTACAATTTGAATTTATGACTAGCAAAAATGGTGAATGTGGTTTTTGCATTTATTGCATATTTTTGGAAATGGCTGTGGAGTTTGTTGAATCAGGGCATCATGA
This sequence comes from Macrobrachium rosenbergii, assembly GCF_040412425.1. Classification (NCBI taxonomy): domain Eukaryota; kingdom Metazoa; phylum Arthropoda; class Malacostraca; order Decapoda; family Palaemonidae; genus Macrobrachium; species Macrobrachium rosenbergii. Next base: position 75,285,399 of record NC_089742.1, on the reverse strand, counting down.
TAGAATTACTAGTATGCTTATCTTAACAGAGTGTTTCCTTGCCTTTGCTTGTGTCTCACTCATGATCATATATTGTTACTTTCCTCTATGTATGGTAATAAGATAATGAAATCAAAACTTCATGAACTTTATTCGGTGGTTGTAACTATAATGTTCTTCATTTAATTTTTTTTTTTTTTTCGGCAAATACATATGGATTTCTTCCAGTTCCACAAAATTTGGCATCTGTTATTTTGGTAGTGATGCCTTTGTCATGTCTATATGTGGATGATTCACAAGAAGTTGAACATGAGTGACTAGCTGTAGTTGTAGATTGTTGTTTGGCTCTTGTATTGTTTTTGGATTATTTTAGATTTTTTTTTTCTTTTTGCCAGGTCTAGGGAATTGTTTCTTGGCTTGGTTAAATGTAGGTAGTTAGAAGACTGTATTTTTGTATGTTAGTACAATAAAATTAGTGATCATTGTTGTCATTTGTGACTGATGCATCAAAATTAATTGTAAAGATGCAAATAATCTTTTAAGAAATGGAAAGTTTTATCATGTTATGGGATTAGTGTTTTTATTATATGAGGTTCATAAATGAATTTGTGCCTTTACAAAGCCCAGGTGAAATTAGATGAAGTTTTAGAAGTTGTTTCTAGCATTGACACAATTATAAAGTAAACAAGTATTGATGTATGCTGTTTGTATTATTTCTACTATATTATGTGTAAGATCAACTTTTGTGAGTCTATTACACAAGTGTTCTTTATTAATCAAAACTTTACCATGTTTCAAAGGAGGAATAGGGCTCATATTGCACAAGAAGTCAGGACAGAGAAGCTCGTTTGGAGAATGTACCAATGAGGGCCATAAGTTAATTGGTGAACCCTTCAAGAATTTAGAAAAAAGAAATTATTGTCTTTAGTGTTTGGAAAGTTTACAAAGAAACTTTCTTGTGCCTTTGACCCTTGCCTCTCTACAAATGACCTACAAATTGCCTTGACTCTTGGTTATTCAATGAATTCGTTTTTTAAGTCTGACCATGCTATTGTATTTTATTCATAAGATTGAAGGAAACTTACCTTTAGAAGGGTGTAAGTGGTTAGTGTGTGCGATTGTTCGTATATCTAATGTAATTTTTTCCCAGACCAATTTCAATTGATTATAACACTTAACACTATATTACAAGTAACATTATCATCCTTTAGCTGCCGTCCATGATTTTAGATATTGATATAAGCTTGCAGTGCAACCAGTTTTGATATATTTGCATACCCTAAATACAGTATTTTGATATGAGAGTATATTTGTTGATACATGCTATTTTCACTGGCCATTAGTCTTGCTTTTCCTGCCCCTTTAAAGCTTTACTCATGATACTACATATGGGGACTACCACCCAATGATGCTACAGTTTTGGAGTGCAACATTTATAAAAATAAATTTGAGCTTTACAAATATTTGCTTATTTTTTGCAATAATGACATTGCTTTTATTTACCTTGAAATTCAGTGAACATATCATTAACACATTGTGTATCAGTGTACCAGTATCATGTTGAAATCTCTTTTAGCAATAGTAACAAAGGATGCCTTTCAAGTTTTCATGTTTATATTTTTTTCAGCCCCTTTGGGTGAGGGATGACTTGACTGTGAAATGGTTAATTGTAAGAGACAGCAGAGACTGGCATTTTAATGTCATAATGTAGAATTTTTTTATTGATATTTATGAAGAAATAATTTTTAAAATTAAAAATATGGGTTACTTAAAATCTTTTAAATCTTCTTTTCTTAAACAACCAAATATCTTTCATTAAGGAAGTTTAGCTTGTTTTGATATTTTTTTATATGTTCATAAAAAAATTATTCTGGAAGATACTGTATAAAACTTGACTGAATAGATTTCTGTAACAGTGATACGAGCAGCAAGCATATGGCCAGCAACACTACAAACATGGTGAATTTGGCATTATTGCTCTACATAGTTTAGAAAAAGTTTTATTGTATTGTTTTTGTTAGAGTTAACAGTGTTGCCTTAAAAATAATGCTAGGTCTATTGGTTTATGAATGACAAATATTTATTACAAATCAGTAATGATTCTGAGCTTTAAATGTTATATAATTTTTTGTTACTACTGTATAAATGAAGTCATCATTGCATAGCAAGACAATATATATAACAGTTATCTCACTGTTAATCAACATTCCATTTTTATTCAAAACTCCAACTATACTGAAAGCACAGTGTGAAGTTTTGACAAATTAAAGTTATAAATGCCTTGTTTTCCTTTTTTCTGTCCTTCATACAATAAGCTTGACCTCTATTTGTAATTTATGAAAGTGTCATCCTGGCTAACCTTGACTTATGAAACTGTTTGGATGTAAATAAATAAACGGTTCTGTTAAGCATTGTTAGTCATGAAGTATATGCAAAATGACCAGCCTTTTCATTTTGTTGGAAAAAAATAAATTATCCAGTTTGCAAATTCCCCTGACCCAATGCCATTGTAAATTACATTTAAGACAAGTACACCTGTAAACACCCCGAGGACATGCGAGTACATACACGGTCTTTGTAATTAAATAGTGAGTGGAATATGAATTAAATGGACCTTAATGGCTCTAAGTTTACTTTGTATATATTGAGAAAACTATTTGCTAATCATCCAATAAATATGGAAATCTAGCGTAAGAACCTAGTTTAGGAACTGTATAATTAGGTTTATTAGAAAAATATTTATCTAAAAGTATGTGAAGTGTTTTAAAAACAGTTCAAGTAATTGCTTTGTTGTTATTTCCAGAAGCTTCTAGCACGTTCCGAGAAATTGTAGTCTTGAATACAGTGATTTATCCAGCTGGTATCTGGTTACTGGACAAGGTAACTTGTACTCATAGAGAGTTGTGATGAGATTTCCATAGAGCCCTTAGGAATCGAGGGAGAAAGATTGTGTGTTAACGTAATAGTTGAGTAATGCTGTTGCAGCCTGCAAGTCGAAGCAAGGATTCAGTTGTTTCTTCGCTATCAAAAGAGGCGCAAGCTATGTTGTCATTCATCTATTTATTTTACTTGCTGTTTCTTTAATACGGCTCCTCTTGAAATTCGCATCACAGCAAGGACACAAATGCAGCAATGACAATGGTATTACAGAATATTGGAAGAACCACTAAGAGAAAATTATTAATATGTGCAAAACAAAAGGAATTAATTTATGTTAGCAAACATAAATTATTAATGAGGATAAATCATAATAGAATCTTATAGGAATGAGGCAAGAAACGTACATTTAAATTTGATAGTGAGTGAAAACTCTCACATCTCCCACTAACAAAATGAGTGCAATGACACTGCACATGAAAATAACTGTTGAATAAATGACTATGACAGGAAAGAGTGAGAATTAAATCATTGAGGTCTGCACACCACCTGCACATTTTGTTCTTTCAAGCAGTGGCAGCAGCTCTTGTTGGTTGTGCTCCTGTATTAGATAAGCAGTCTACCTGGTAAGGTAGTCCTGCATCAGGATTATTAGGTTCTGATTAGATGGTTCACTTTCCTCACCCTCTTGACATAAATCTGCATCAATCTAACATCAGTAAAATTCTGGGTAAGAGAAAGCTCTATAGGATACAAATGACTGATGGAATAATGTGCTACAATTTCATCACCCCTTTTGAGTTTAAGTCCAACATTTGGTCATGTCCTACTGCAAGTTCTAAAACTTGACCCAGTAACTAGTGAGGCCTAGTTTTATTGAGCATTTTTATGAGGACTACATCCCCAGCACTGATTTTGTTTTCCCAGTAATGTTAATGTAAGTCTTTACATTGTTCTCTTAGACTAAGGAGAAAAGATTCATACCATAAATCTCTAAAATGATCAAACATTTCATCTATGGAGGATAATGTTGCAGGGGGGTTGATTCCATAAGCAATTATCATCTGGTTCTCTTAATAGCAAATGGGACCTGGCATTGTCTGAGAAAACAATTCCCCCTTAAATTGGGACCACCTTGATGTGATGAGGGGCTCTCAAGCTTAGGGATTTTTTTTTTTTAATCCCTAGGTTTGATCCCAAGTGTCCCATGTATACTGTATATAATGATATATTTTAGGTGTAATTTTGTGGATTTTTCCACTTGTCAAAATTTACCAAACCTAATGAATGGGAAAACATATCATGGCATGGAGTGGAGTTGGATCTGAAGCTAATTAGTGGGAACTGTGGTAGAACCATCATCTACCTGATAATATTCGGATCCATTTTTTTTTTTTTCAGGTGGAACTATTCTGTGGAGCTGGACCACGGATTCATAGGACTCTCGGCTTTCTGTCCGGTTAGCCCATAATGTGATTAGGACGGGGATGACTGTACTATTACAATACACTGTCCTAGCAAGCGGGTTTTGCTTACACCTGGGCCATACTAATCATGATATGCCATCCCCTTTTCAGGGTGGGGTAAGGACGCGGACATTTGGGAGTCAGTTCCCACTGGTGCCATTAGTGGAAGATTGAACTTCATAAAAAGCCAATGATATCGTTTCAAGATTTTTTTTTCCCCCCCTTTTTTATGGAAAGTAGAATTAAAGATTTCAGTACCCCTGGACCTCAGGCTGCGCCCACAGTATCGAGCTTTGTTCAATGAACTTTGTCCGATGTGACGTCAGAAGCGGAGAAACAGCGGGCAAAGTCAGAAGTTTGCCCGCTTCTGGCATCACACCAGACAAAGTTCGTCAAATAAAGCTCGATTGTGTGGACGCAGCCTCATGATGGTAAAATTCTGGCACAGTCAATGACTATTGGAAGGTCATTCCCAAATCTCCTTAGTACAGACATAAATGCCACAAAGGAACACCCTGTTCCAAGTAAAATATCAACTCCTACAGACTCAGAGTGTTTAGAAAATCAAAAAGAAACGAATAAAAACAAACTGGTAAACTCCAGTATCATATCACTGGAACTGCACATACATAATGGACAATAATTCTAAATTAGATACAAGTAATCCTCCTAAAACCCCATCAACACAAGACAGACTCATCACCGATGAATGAAAAAAATCAAAAAGAAATAACTATCAACTCAATCCAACACTAGTTCATTTTGAACATATTTTTGGACCAGACAATTGGTCCAGATTTTTAGTATTAAAAGCAGAAAAACAAATCTCACCAGCCATATTAGAGAACAAATTATTAAATATAAACCCCACACAAGATATGGAATGTAGACATCAAAAACAATGAATGGCTAATACAAACAACAACCAAGGCCCAATCAACAACCTTTCTACAAATAACCAACATGTATGAAATATAAGTAAAACCGTAACCAGCCATGAAACCCTAAACTATACACAAGGAACAGTAATGCTCCCAGACAATGATGAAAAAGAGCTACTATCAAATCTTAATAGACTCCCTTAAATTAAGATACAACATACATGACTTGGAATTATATACTGTCCCAAGTAGAAAAGATGCAAATAAACATATTAAAATAGTCAAAATAAAATTTACAAACCGGGAACTGCCACGAAAAATAAAATTTCTAAGACTAAATAGAGAAGTTTGCCCCTTTGTCCCTAAACCTCTCCAATGTTCTAAGTGTCTAAAATATGGCCATTCAACAAAAAGATGTAGAAATAATGCTATATATGCTGTATGTTCTGGAGATCATACAACATACTGGAAATGCAAAACCTTCAAATGTGTCAATTGCAAACTAAATCATCATGCAAAATCTAAAGACTGTATATTTTATCAATATTATACAGAATTACAAATGTTACTGGACATAACCAGTATGCCCGTTAACAAAGCCAAACTCGAACTGAAGGTGAGAGGAATCAATGATCCAGTAAAACGCTATTCATATTCAAATGTTGTAAAAACTCATAATAAACAAAGAATCTCAACACAGAATAGCTGAGACACATCTCTCCCCCTACTCTACTACCAATAAAAGCCCAAGTGTACAGTTGCAACAGACCTCTCTTACATCACAACAGGCCTCCCCAAAATTAATCCCAGTTAATCATTCAGAAACAAATTCCTATGATATGGAAAAATTAACAGAGGTTAATAACCCAGATCTGGATACTCATAATGCACTAACATCATCCACAGAAAGCTTACTTGACAAAAATAACCATAATAAAAAAAGGAAAGTAATTGACAGAACTCCCCCTAAGGGTAAAAAACCTAGCATTCCGTTCACAGATCGATCTAACAAAACACCAGTCTCGCCCACCATTAATCTGAAACAGATTACATTAACTGCACCACAAGTGGAAATCCATATTGTTCCACAATCCAAGACAAATATAAATAATGATTCCCCAAATAAGGATAAATCATCTAACTCTTCTGTACTCTCATCACCAAAATCAACGAAGAAATCTTCAATTAAACATCCCACTGAAAAATCAGAAACCCCCAAAATTCATCAAATCACAATTACATCAAACCAACCCTTAACAAGACCAAAGAATTATAATAATAATAAGTCCAAAAATTTAAATCAAAATCTTATACCAGCACATCGGAGATCCTATATACCTACACCAGAAATTCACAACAAAAATAATTGGGACCCAGAGATCTGAACCATTCCTTCAACACTCGGAACATGATTTATCTTGTGGATGTTACGAGTTGTTGTTGTGGTTCCCCAGACTCTGTTATGCCAGGAAGCCTGCACCGTGCAAGAAGGACACCACGCTTACTGGATCTGACCATAACTGTGTGGTAGTGTGGATGTTGTGTTGTTGTCTAAGGGCTGCCAAGTTAGGGCAATCTACTAAGAGATGTGTAATTGTGTGGGGACTAACTTGGCAGAGTGGACATATGTCTGTTTGGGTGTTGTCTATGCGGTGTTTGTAGGTGTTTAGTGATTGGTGATGACCACAGCGAAGTCGAGTCAGGTGTACTCTCACCAATCTTGAGAGCTCTGTTTCTGTGCTGCTTATGTTGGGTGGGGGGGTGCCGAGTATTTTGTTGTTGGGGAGGTTATTAAGTGCTTGTCTGGTGAGGTGAGTATGGATGTGCTTTTTGTTTTGTGTGATGTTTGTGGGTGGTGGTATAGAATTCAAGATATTTGTATAGTGTCTGTGTGGTGAAGCATTTGCCTGTGTGTTGGAGGGTGGTCGTGAAGGTAATAGCATGGGCTGTTTGTGTTGTTTATGACTGATGCCAAGAATTGTGTGCCTCTCATGTCTAAGTGTTGCCTGATGGTGAGAATCTTGGTTTCGGCGTGTAAGTGTTCTATTGGTGTGGATTGTGTTGCAAGGATGATTCCAAGAGCTGTGTTTTGTATTATTTGTAGTTTGTTTAGTTGTGTTGGATATGGCAGGGTGCCATAGTTTATTATGGAGCGGATGTATTGTTTGTATACTGTGATGAGCGTTTCTTTTGTTGTCCAAATGTTGTGCCTGTTAGTGATCTTAGTGCATTTAGTCTAGGTCTGCATTTCTTGATGATGTTACTGACATGTGGAGCAAATGACATTGAAGTGTTGTATGTGACTCTAGGATTTTTGTTTCATGTGTGTGTGGAATTGTGGTGTTGTTCAGCGTTGCTGTGGGTCTGTACTGAGGTTCTTTGTTGTGACTAGTGAGTAGTGTACTTGTGGATTTTGTTGGTGCTACCTGTAATCTGTTTTGTGAGCCAGTTTTCAAGTTGTGTTATGTAAGTCTGTAACTTGTGAGCATACATACGTTTTTGTCTGCATGTATTGATATGATTGTTAGATCGTCTGCATATGAGATGTATATGATGTTACGAGTGTTTCATCATAATGTACAATCGTTCACCTAACAAAAATGAAAATGTAACCCGAAATTTCATAAATAACTTTACTAGGTTCCGAAAATGCCTTTTCTCATTCCATCAAGATGGCGAACTATGCTCGGAATCCTTAAAACTTAAAAGAAACATGATCAAAGCTTAAACAGATTTGCTAATAAGGAAATATGAAGAAGAACCAATCAATGCATCAAATATTCAGCAATCAAACTTAAGTTAAAAAGAAACCACAAAGTAACACAAACTCCCTTAAAATGTTACGGGATATAGCTAAATCAGCAATTAAATTACAAAATTTAACACCAATTCCACCAAACAATGACCAATAAAATAATTCAGTGGAACATGAAAGGATTTTCTACTCGGCTTCGGCTAGGTGAAATCCAGATAATACTAAAGGAACGTAAACCTATTTGCATATGTCTGCAGCATATTGGCACAACTCCAAATAACTTTAGAAACTACAAATTAGCTTGCCACTCACCAATAGTGGATGGCAAGCTAGGAACAGCTATATAAGTTCATAATGATTCAACTTAAGAACCTTAAATATTACATCATTGTCATATCAAATAACTGCAATCAAATTGCATATGCCAGACAATCAAATTATCTCTATTCTAAATCTATATAATCAGCCAAATTTCAGCTCAAACTTCAGTGATTTACCACAAATGCTAAATAATGTAAATGGCCCCCTACTGACGGTAGGCAACTTTAATGCCCATAATCCATTATGGGACAGCACACATGCTAGTAACTTGGCCGGCACAAACATTGAAAATTGCATAAATGATCAGAATTTACACTGTCCGAATGAAAGTGATAAACCAACGTACTTCTCAAAAACTCATTTAACTTTCTCCTCGATATTTCATTATTCTCACTGGAATTACAGTAATCGAAAAATTGGAATGGAATGTCCTAGATGATTCATACACAAGTGATCACTTTCCAATTGTTTTGAATTATTTGAACAACAAAAAACAATCATTTCCCATAAAATATAACATGATGAAAGCTGATCGGGATAAATATAATTTACAAACTAGATATATCCCTCCCTTTCCACTAAATCAAAACACTGATGTCACAAATGATTTCTTTTCCCGTTTTGTAATCACTGCTGCAGATAAATGCATCCCCAAAACTTCTTCCACTCCTAATATATCCACCGTTACATGGTGGTCTAACAATTTATCTCTCTTAAATCACACCACACACACTTTGGCACGTAATTTATACAGACTAAAGTCTAGATTAAACACCCTTAATAAAGGCCCTTTTAATATGAACAAACTAAACAAGATAATAGTCATAAATATAACTATTGATCACATTAAACCACTTTACAATAAATTTAATGCAAAGTTTTGAAAAACAATAATATTCGAAAAAGCTCAATCATGGAAAAATTATATTTCGGAGTTGTCACCAAATACTTCAATTATGGAAAATATGGTACAAAATTCATAAAATCAATGGTAAACATATAAGACCACCTAGCAGCCCAATACAATATACAGTAATGGCAAACTAAATCATAACCTACAAGATATTTCAAATATATTAGCCAAACATACAGAAGATATTAGCACTTATTCTAATTTAGATGAACACTTCAAAAGAATTAGAACACAAAAAATGAATCATACACTTAATTTTGAAACTGATGAGGACCTTGATTATAATCAAGAATTCAATATGAGTGAATTTAATTTTGCCCTAAAATCATGTTGATCATCAGCTCCGGGTCATGATAAGATTTCTTTTGAAATTATACAAAATTTAGCTACACTAGCTAAAGAATTCTTATTAAAATTATATAATAACATATGGCTAAGGCATGTCTTCCCAACTAAGTTAGTTAGTTAGTTATAAATGATTTGTTTAACCAGACCTCTGAACTCTTTTAGGGTTCTTCTCGGGCTGGGAAAAAAAGTGGGAAAGAGTACATACAAAATTAAGTAGTTAAATGAATAAATAATAAAAAAAAGGGGGGAATTAAAAAAAAAATTAAGTAGTTAAATGAATAAATAATAAAAAAAGGGGGGGAAATTAAAAAAATCAAAAGGGAAAGAGAAAAAAAAATGGAGGGAAAAAAGGGGGAAGATTATATTTAATTATCAATTTAATTTTGTTTAAGAAGAGAATTATATTAATTGAAAAGTTATTACCTTCTGCTAGAATATCCTTTATTGATTTATTTTGTAAATAAGTATTTCTTTCATGATGCCATCTGGGACAGTCAATCAAGATATGTTTGATTGTTATTGGGATGTTACATCTTTCACAAGTTATTGGGTTTGTGTGCGGAGTTGACATCAGATGACCATGTGTGAGTCTGGAGTGTCCTATTCTGAGTCTTGTTAAAATTACTTCATTAATTCTTTGCTTTTGGGTAGAAGATGCCACTTTTTAACTTTGTTCTTAATTTGTTTTAGTTTGTTTTGAGGGGGTATATTTGTCCAATCATTTTGCCAATCCCTATAAATTAAGGGTTTAACTGATGCTAGCCAGTCTGATATGGGGGTTTTCGTAGTAGTTGGGGGGATTGTACAAGCCAATTTAGCAGCTTTATCTGCTTTCTCATTACCCTCAATGCCTACATGGGCTGGGATCCAACAAATTTGAATTTGAAGGCCGTTTGTAATTAACTGATGTATTTCCCATTGGATATTTTGGACAAGGTGATTATTTGATTTAAATGATCCTATTGCTTCAATTGCACTTCTTGAGTCGCTAAATATGAGTGTTGAAGGAATTCCTTTTTTTTGTTATAATCTTGGAGACATGCAATAATCATACCCATCAGTAAACCAGGAAAAGACCCTAGCAACCCCACTAATTATAGGCCAATATCTCTAACAAGTTGCTTGTGCAAACTGTTGGAGAAAATGGTTAGTTTGAGATTAATAAGTGTTATAACAAAAAACTCAATTTTATCACCTACCCAATCAAGATCAATAGAAGATCATATTAAAAAAGGATTTGAAAAGAAAAAGCTGACGTGGCTATTTTCTTTGATATGGAAAAAGCTTATGATACCACATGGAGATACAATATTATGCACAAACTCCATATATCCGATACTCGAGGTCACCTTCCAATATTTATCAATCAATAATTTTTTAATTTTTTAACAAATCGTACTTTTCAAGTACGCACAAAAAATACATATTCAAATTCCTACATACAAGAGGAGGTTATCCCTCAAGGCCGTGTTTTGAGCTGCCTCTTATTTGCCCTGGCAATAGATGATATTACTGGGAACCTGCCTGAGGGTGTTCAAAATAGTTTGTATGTGGATGATTTTGTAATATGTTATTCAAGCTATTCTCTAATACATGCTCAAAGAATACTTAATATAGCAACAAATAATATAACCACTTGGACTAACTCTGTAGGATAACCACTTGGACTAACTCCATAGGATAACCACTTGGACTAACTCCGTAGGTTTCAAGTTGTTGGTAAATTAAACAAATGGCATTGTCTTCTACAAGACAAAAGATGGTTGAAACAACAAACCATCAAGTTATATCTTTATAATGAAGAGATAAACATGTGCAATAGTGTTAAATATTTGGGTAAAATTTTTGATCAACATTTAAATTGGAAAGATCATATCAAATATATCAAAGCCATAGGGTCTAAAGCCCTTACATTATTAAAGAAAATCTCTCACACAAAATGGGGTGCAGGACAAGATACAATGTTAATGTTGTACAATGCAACAGTACTATCAATCATAAATTATAGCTGTCCAATTTATTCAACTGCCTCAGAAGCAACTCTAAAATCTCTAGATGCTTTACATCATGAGGGAGTGCGTATATGTACAGGAGCCTTCCGCTCATCTCCAACTGTCTCTATCCTAGCAGAAGCAGGCCAGCTGCCTCTAAAATATTAAAGAGATCTAATTACTTTAAGAAGAGGCTTATCCCTTCACGCAGGCACATCTGTATCAAATAAATTTCTCAATAATCAAAATACAAAAAATAACACATATCAAAACTCATTTACTAAAAACTAATCATATATTGAATTTACATGACATGATACCCAAATTTACCCAAGAAATAAATCAGATCACACCATGGACACTAAAATGGGCAAAAATATGCACATATTTATCATATCTTTCAAAAATATATATGTTCAACACAGAAATGTACCATCAACATGCCATGGAACACATAAGACAGAAGGGTAATCCCTTCATAATCTACACAGATGGATCCAAAAATGAAGCTGGGGTGAGCTCATCAGCCTATTCAAGTGATGAAACTTTCCAAATGGGTCTTCCCCTAATATCATCAGTATTTACAGCAGAATTAACAGCCATACAATTGGCTCCCCAGATGATATCAAAAAAAGGATTCCCTTCAGCACTCATATTGAGTGACTCGAGAAGTGCAATTGAAGCAATAGGATCATTTAAATTAAATAATCACCTTGTCCAGAATATCCAACGGGGAATTCATCAATTAATTACAAACAGCCTTCAAGTTCATATTTGTTCAATCCTAGCCCATACAGGCATTGAGGGTAATGAGAAAGCAGATAAAGCTGCTAAATTGGCTTGTATAATCCCCCCAACTACTACAAAAGCTCCCATATCAGACTGGCTAGCATCAGTTAAACCTTTAATTTATAGGGATTGGCAAAATGATTGGACAAATATACCCACTCAAAACAAACTAAGACAAATTAAGAACAAAGTTAAAAAGTGGCATTCTTCTACCCAAAAACAAAGAATTGATGAAGTAATTTTAATGACTCAGAATAGGACATTCCAGATTCATACATGGTCATCTGATGTCAACTCCGCACACAAATCCAATAACTTGTGAGATGTAACATCCCAATAACAATCAAACATATCTTGATTGACTGTCCCAGATGGCAGCATGAAAGAAATACTTATTTACAAAATAAATCAACAAAAGATATTCTAGCTGAAGGTAATAACTTTTTAATTAATATCATTCTTGTCTTATATAAAATTAAATTAATAAATAAAGTATAATTCCCCTCCCTTTTTTTCTCTTTTTTTTATCTCAATTTTTTATTTTATTAATTTTTATAATTTTTTTTATATATTCTTTCCCTCTTTTTTATTTTTTTCCAGCCCAAGAAGAACTCTAAAAGGGTTCAGAGGTCTGGTTAAACAAATAATTTGTAAATAACTAACTGAGAAAATAATTGGGAGTACTAATAACCTCTAGGTTGTTTTCAGATGAGCGGTAAATAAAAGACCTAGAATTAATAGCCGATTAAATGACGCCAGTGACTTAACAGCTCAAAATAGAATTTGGATCTGCCAACTGTTTTATAAAATCAACTTTTGACAGTCCTTATAAGCCTCTCCCAGTGAAAGAAGCAGATATTTGAGGAGCAGGCCAAGTATTCTGACGAGGTGAAAGCCATACACGGGCATTTAACCAGACAGTAAGGCTGCGTCCACACAATCGAACTTTGTTCAATAAACTTTGCTCCTTATTGGGCAAAGATTGGTAAAGGTTTTTATGCTGGTGTCCAAACGATGACAGTTGACCAGTGTGAGCCTGGTGCTGACGGCAGCAAGAGTGATTGATGTATGAGTAAATGGACCACTGTACATGCAAAAAGAAAATTCCCGTTTATTGTTATTGCTATGTATGCTAGGAAAACAGCAGGAAGGAAGAATATTTGGTGTGAGGGTGGTTGCAAAAAAGAAGCAAAGACTTGGGAAGTCATGCACAGCACTTCATAATTTTTTACATAAAGATGAAATACATCTTTATTCTCATCCTGAGGGGCGTTTAGAAACCGAAAATCACTCTGATGGGACAATTTCACCAGGTGAGTAACAACAAACTAGAGCAGAGTTGATAAGTGTCAGGTGTTGGGTCGTGATATAAGCACTGATGGAAGAATGTGAGAAATAGATTATTTCATGTGACCGGTAATGAATAATGTGAATTGTTTTTAATGGAATGGTAATTAAAGGTGTATTGATCATATGTAACAATGTACACTAATACATATAAGTAGAGTACTGTACAGTACACAATAATAGAAATAAATTTATTTATTTAGTTTTAAGTCTATTTTCCACATTGACACTAACAGAGAGCGAGAGAGAGAGAGATGCTGATTACTGTCCGCTAGATGTACAAAGTCTCTAAAGAAAACGCTGAAAATTGCTAATAATTTATACATTAAGCACCCACTTTGCTTTGAAATGAATTAAACACTATATAATTACCAATATATCATCAAATGTGGCCAAAGTGAGATTAACATCAGCCAAAAAGTTACAAATTCTGTTAATCTGGCATCGCTAAGAGAGAGTGAGAGAGAGCATTTGTAATAGTGTACAGCACTTACCTCACTGTCAGAATATATTTCCACACTTGGTAAATCCTCCCTGTTGTCAAGATTTGACACTGACGTTTGTACTGCATCACTGGAGTTCAAAAATAATGATAAATCAAAACATCACAATTTTGGTGTGTATAGGTCTTCCTTCCCAGCTCTTGGTTTCTTCAATATATTAAGTTTACACATTTCTCTTCGATGCTGACTTCGAAGAAGTGTTATTTTTCATTTTACCTCTTTTGGCTTCATATTAACATCAGTTCTGTTGAGCTCCCATGTTATTTGTACAATTGATGCAATCCGTTCATCACGGTCTCTATATACATCACTCTCACATCCCAAAGGCATGGGTGTTGATGATATGACTCTACCAAGCTCAAAGTTAACTCATGAGACCAGTAAACCTTGGACATGTTTAAATGTAGGGAATAACAGAAATGATAGTTCACTGACATTGATGAACATCGTAACTTCATACATTAGACGACGACTTCTCTAAACACATCCCCAGTCTTAACTAGCAACAAGCAAAGCCTCAATACTTAAAAAATCATACTAAAAATCTTATACAGAACTTTGCATGCTGTTTCTCTGCTTCTGATGTTACATCCAACAAAGTTCGATCATGTGGAGGCAGCCTAAGTTGTTTGATGAATTCAGAGAGAGAGAGAGAGAGAGAGAGAGACTCCTTGTTATGAGGTCACAAGGATTCTCCTCACCTTTGACATACTTGAAGTTGATTGAGAAACCATATTTCTCTTCTGTGTTCCTCTTGAACATTAAAATACAGTACTATCTTTGATATAATTGTGTGTGAATATACTATTCACAGAAACAGTCTGCACAAAGCCACTGTAACACAATCTGAGAATCTACTGCAACTGTAACATTTTGAAACTAAAGGTGAATGAGTTCAGAACTGCTGGGAGACATTTGAGAGCTAGATATACTCCCAGAAGGTCTAGAGTTGGAAATGTTTTAGCTTTTAAGGGAGCGACCCTAGATTAGTAAACATTTAACTGTGAGACTCCATCAAGCACATTGTAAACTGCAAAACCATAACTAGGTTTGGAAGCATCACAAAAAATGCACAATGAATTTATTTGATTTTCATTGATGCAAGATCGAAGCACAGGCAATGAGGACAAATGCGAGAGATCAGAGCAGTATTTTTGCCATTCCTTCTGTAACTTCTCTGGCACGGGTTTATCCCAGGGCAGTTTTAAATTCCACATTTGTCTCAAGATTAATTTCCCTTTGGTTGTAACAAGTAGGAGGAGACCCAAGGGGTCAAAAACTTTGGATATTTGAGGCAGAATTTATTTTAGCATTAGCTGAAGGGTCTAGCACATTGTCAGCTATTCAAATGGAATCACTTTCCATGAAATATTTTGGGCCCAAGACCTTTTCATATTCACTGCTATGGGTGGCAAGACTACCATCTTTTGCCATGGCTGATACAAGTTCTTGATTGTTGGTGTTCCATGATGTAAGACAGAAACCACCTTGTTGCATACGGTTGACAGACTCGGTATAAACTTTCTTAAAGTCTGGTGAGTTGCCAGTGATGATGAGATTGTCCACATAAAATTTCGGTTTAAGTATTCTTGAAAATTCATCATCGCCAACCTGGTTTGCATGATGTTTGATGACATAGTTGAGAATGAATGGACTAGTATTGAATCCAAAAACTACTGTTTTGTGTCTGTAGGCTACTAATTTGTATCCTTTCAAAAAGAAACAAAATCTATTTTTATCTTCTTTTGCTGACATTATCTGCAGGAATGCTCACTTGATGTCACCTAGCACAACTGTCATTTGATCTGACGCACTGGGACAATTTAACTATGTTGTCCATTAAGTTGATCCCAGCATATGCAGCTTCATTGAGAGAAGGAGCATTGTTGGTTTTCAAAGAGCAATTAAATACAGGCCTAATCTTAGTGGTGACATTGAGTTCATCTTTAATGACTGACCTATGAGGAATCCAAATTTATTTGCCACAGTCTTGAGGCTTAACATTGATCCTTTCAATGATTCCATCCTCAAGTTGGTTGTGAAAGATTTGTTGGCAAGTCAATAATCCTTTTTGTTCCAAATTATTAAATACTGTACTTGGTTCTGAACTGTAAGAGCAACTTTATGGTTGGAGGAGACCTTGTCAACAAGGTCATCCTTCTATGGAAGACTGATGTAATATTTGTTGTCTTTGTAGGTTGTGCCTTGCCTAAATTCTTCAATCTTGGCAAGATCATATTGTGATGATGGCTCAGTAAATTCTTCAATCTTGGCAAGATTATATTGTGATGATGGCTCAGACTCCTCTTGATAATCCAAGGAGTCTAGGCTGAACATTTGTTCGACAGAGCTGTCGGGAAATAAGGTCTCGGATGGAGAGTAGTAAGACTTTCTGGGCAAAAGTACAAAGTTGTTTTGAAAAGAAGGAACAATTTCCACCTTAGGAACCATGCCCCGATTTTCTAGGTCAGGATTTGTTGCAACTTGTTGGTATGCACTGATAGGAGTCACTTGGTTGGGGGTAGAGGAAATGCATCACATTTCCAAAGGGAACAAGGCCCATTGGTGTACTCCCACCAGAAACTAGCATGCACTGAGTGATGTGAAGGTCAGGGATTAATTGCAATATATCTACTCCAACTACACCCTCAAGGGGTATACTTTCACCATTTGAACCCAGAGATGGTTCATCTAGAGAATAACCTTTGTGACGATGATGTTGATAGACACATCTAGCTGAGAAACATGTCACACTGAATGTCAAATTCAGGGTCGGCCAACACAGCAATATGATATTTTTTCCCACCAGTGATAGATACACACATCAGGCATTCAACAAACTGACACTCGGTAGCACCCAAAAAGTAGCGACATCATAGAGGGTAAAATGCATGCTCATAGGCCTCCTAGGCTCCTTGGCAACAGACATGGATGGATAACTTCTCTGTATCTAGAAAGCACTTAACAATGCGAGAGGTGTTACACCATGAAATTTTATAGACAACACAGGAAGCAGAAAAGGCTGGTAACAAGTCTTGCTGTGATGAACATTTATTTATACACAGATTTGTGGATGCCCCAATGTTACTGTTCTTAGGGCATAGTGCAGAAATGTGAGCATATGATTTGCAAATACAATACATTGAAAACTGAGTTTACTGTCCTTACCCCGACAACTGGTTGAATCATGTTTGCTACTACAGTAGTGCACATTTTGCATAAGCCCAGTGAAGAGCACCTCCTTTGACAGTCAAATGATTTCTTAAATTTGATCATTTGAACTTTACGTCGCAAAAGTACGAAATTCTCTGAAGATATAATTACTCTTTATTTTGAATGGGGTTAAGAGACATCTAATTTTGCGACGGGAGAAGATAACAAGTTAATTGAAGAATCAGAGATTCTCAGGAACAGGTACTTAAGCTATACTCTGAAAATAGAGAGGATAAGTAAGTTCTTTCAATAATTTCTGCAAACCACCAACCCTTGCTTCATTGTTATTTCCAGAAACTTCCAGTACGTTGTTCCAAGAATTTGTGGTCTCGAATCTAGTAATTTATCCAACTGGTATCTGGTTACTGGACAAGGTAACTTGTACTTAAAGAAAGTTGTGATAAGAGTTCCATAGTCCTCCTTAGGAGTCAAGGGAGAAAGCAGGTCGAGTGTTAAAGTAAAAGTTGAGTAGTACTGTTGCAGCTTGTAAGTCAAAGCAAGGATTCAGTTGTTTTTTGCAATCAGAAGGGTGTGAACTATGTCGTCATTCATCTGCTTTTTTACTCAGAGCTTTATCTTTACTACGGCTCCACTTGAAATTCACATCGCACCGAGAACGCAATAGAATATTGGAAGAACCACTAACAGAAAAGGATTAATATGTGCAAAACAAAAGGAATTAATTTATAATGTTAGCAAACTTAAAATATTAATGAAGATAAATGATAACAGAAACTTGAAGGGAATGAGGTAAGAAACGTAAATTTAATAATAATCATTTGTGTAAATTCTCACATGATGTTTGCATATATGTCTGTTACTATCTTCACTGTCTGAGCCTTTTCAGACCATTTATTGCATATTTATGCCATAAGTTGCAGGACAAGCTATCCTTAAAATGGTGTGCAATACATTTTCAACATTACTTGGGACTTTCTTGCATTTGTGTACATGGCATTTTCTATTATTGGCGTTCATTTCTTGCATTGTGCATGTCATTTCTGATGTTGGAAAGCCTTGCGTACATTTTTTGTATACAGTACTGTATATAGCTTTTGACTTTTAGGGATTATTCCTTGTCTCTGAATGTTGTTCTAATTGCATTTCTGTATTTTTTTTTTTTTTTTTTTGGTTCCTTTACTTACACTTCGTATGTCATTCTGAATTTGAATTTCAAGAGCCAATTCCTACAGTTTTGCACATCATTTCAAAGATTGTTGGGTCCCTTCCAGCATTTAAGATGTTTTCATTGTGATTTTACAGGGATGAGTTTTTGTCTTTTAGTGCAGGCCATAGTTTTTTTTTTTTATTTCAACCTCTTTTCCAGCATTTGATGTCTTGAGGGGTCGATTCTTTCCTGTTTGTGAATGACATCATTAATATTGCAGTGTCGTGTCTTGCAATTTCTATGAAATCATGACTTTTTAGAGGCTGCAATGTAAGATCTTATAATTTTGTGCATTTGAGGTTTAGACTCATTTGGATCCTTCCTTAAAATTTACTGCAGGAAGTTTCGAAATCTGAGCTCATCTATCTCCCTATTCTTACTCGCTAATTAGTACATGGCACTTGGAATTATGAGGGTCAATTCTGTTGTTTTATGTCCTTTTTGGCCTTTCACTGTAATTTCATTAATATGGCTTTAGTATTTATACCCCTTAAGCACTTTCCATGAGTGATATAAATCTGGACTTAATGCAAAGTATTTTATCACCAATTCTTTAAATACCTCACCTCTGATTTGTAGCATAATTTTAATCATGTTATTGTTTTAGGCAGCTCTCCTTCAGAACTGGGAAGACAGTGAAGTCTAACATCAATATGTTCAGCTATTCGTCTTCTTGTTTTCCTCGTGGCCTTCTTATCATGAACAACGATAGTTACTGTAGATGTTATACCCTCTTCTTTTCCAGGTTATCAAATAAGGCCATTTTCATTGTGAGAATATATTATCACTGAAATAAAGTAGATGGTAAAACAAAAGAAAAAAAATTCTGAGTAACTTAGATTTTTTTAAAAATTCAGATGTAGAGAACCAAAACATCTGCCAGTTGTGATCAAACAATGAAATCTAGCTACCAGACACTCAACAACACTTAGCACTCTCATTAAACTTGGAAATGGTTAACTTTGGACATCCACAAAACTTTTGAGTATATTTAAAACAAAAAAAGACACCCCTATAGAAGCAAAATGATGTCATTTTTCCTTTTTTATCAATTATCCTTCGTTGTCTGACAATCAAAATTGAGGTGTGTGACGCAAGGGTTACCCTTGTCGTGGAGGTGTGGTTATTTTCTCCATTTCGTCAAATTTGGCGTGATCATCCTCCAGTTGACCCAGGAGTTCATTAACTAGCTCTGTCCCTGCTGCCTGAGTGACCAGCCTCTCCTGTTGAAAAGAACACCATAACTGAAAAATATTATATTCATAATGGGAGCCATTAGTAGAGAGTAGGCCTATAGCAAGAGCAGTCACTTTTGACCACAAATATGTTGTCAGACGTAAGGTATTTAATCTGTGGAAAATCTAGAACTTCTAAGGGTCATACTAAGTAAACAAATCATTAGTAAATTACTGTCATTAACCCTTAATGGGCAGGAATCCTCATATGAGTACTGTATCTTTAACAGGGTTTGGGTGATGGACGGGAATCCTCATATAAGTATTAATATTACACACCATATGATTTGGCTGTATCGAACGGGAAAGAGCTTCCATCACTTCAATGGCCCATAAATGAATGGTGGCAACTTTAGACTCAACTCAGAAAGTAGGCGTCTCAGGGAGATCAATATTGTTCTTGACTTGATGGGGGAGATGTCTTTTTATTTATTTGCTCATATATATACCCAGGGATTCCTGGTGGTTATAGCTCTTATCTTTTATGATACAATGACAGTTATAATTGTAATTTTGCAAAGAAAAGTGCAAATAATTATTGGAAAAAACACGTATACCTCCAAAAGAGTTACTGGATCTCCCCATCTCAGTAAATTTACATAAATATTTTACACCAAATAAACTCAGAATTTGCTACTGATTTTAGTTCTTATCTGTTATGATATTGTGTGAGCTGTAATTATAATTTTACAAAATAAAATAAAATAAATTATTAGAAAAAACATGTCTAACTTGGTAAAATTTATGAGTGTTTTGTAAAAGAAGCCCCACACAGGGTTGTAAATAGTCACTTTCAACTTCCCGTGGAAGGTAGGGAAAATTTTTTAGAATTTCTTTTCTTACACCATATGCATTTGCATATCTTCCCCTTTCCATTGATGTGTTTTTTCCTTAAATTGGCCAACCTTGAAGTTTGCTTGGTCTGGGGGTGTGCATGATATATACTTAGCCTGTCCCTTAAGGGTTAATTGCCAATAACGAAATACCCCCAAATATGTTGCAAGCTTTGAAGTACTTAATCCCCTGGAAATAATTTGCCTTTAACCCTAGAATGGTAACCTGGGGAGATATTCACCCAACTGAATCTGGCAATGATGTAGTACCCCCAAGGGGGTTGGGGAGGGACTCCAGTGGCTCAGTACCTTCAGTGCCTTATCTGACTTGGTTGGTGAAGGGTGTGGTCCCCGCTCTCGGCTGGTTTTGGCTAGAACGCATTTCGGAGAATTTCTCCCAGGGTTATTGTGCCCGTATGTTGTACATACGGGTGGAATTCTCCCAGTGTTACTATTATTGTATTATTTTGTAAACCCTTGCCTAATATTTTTTTTTCTTTTCAGGCAAGATTTAGTGAATAAAAGTTAGTGAATTATAAAGAAAAGGCATACACAGATGAAGAACTGTCTGAACTTATGAACACAACTGGGGCTCTCTCAGTAATTTGTGCAGATAGAAGTGGTTGTGAAAGTGATAATGATGAAATTGATGAACTTGAATGTGACATATTATTTTGTAAACCCTTGCATAATATTTTTTTTCTTTTCAGGCAAGATTTAGTGAATAAAAGTGAGTGAATTATAAAGAATAAGCCATGACCAGCAAAAAGGCATACACAAATGAAGAACTGTCTGAACTTATGAACACAACTGGGGCTCTCAGAAATTTGTGAAGATAGTGGTTCTGAAAGTGATAATGATGAAATTGATGAACTTGAATGTGACCTGTTATATGATAGTGATGAAAACCAAGAATATTTACCTGAACCAGGAGATGAGAGTTCTGATGAGGAAGAAGATGACGTGATGATGAGCATGAAGAAGAAAAGAGGAAAAGGGTAGCCTCTACACCAGTCAAACGCCCCGTCGCACCTCTG
Source organism: Macrobrachium rosenbergii (assembly GCF_040412425.1). Taxonomy (NCBI): domain Eukaryota; kingdom Metazoa; phylum Arthropoda; class Malacostraca; order Decapoda; family Palaemonidae; genus Macrobrachium; species Macrobrachium rosenbergii. The sequence continues at coordinate 75,263,743 of NC_089742.1, read as the reverse complement.
TTGACCGTTCTCTATCCCCATTCCTACCGACGCCCCCCACCTATCGCCACCTCAGCTACTCCTGCTGCCACTGATAGGGAAGAAGGCGCCAGCGTGATATTCCGCCCATCGTCACATTCAAGACTACAACGATTGCCACCCCTAGTAAGTTTAGGTGGAGTTGTCGGCCGCGAGACCCCAAGTAACGTAAGGACTCCCACAAGGAACATCGTGAGCGCCTTTACTCCTGGCCCAACTCCAGGGGCGGCAAGGAATGCAGTGTCACCAGAGGAAGCTTTCAGTTTATTTTTCAATGATGATCTCATCCAAGTGATTGTGACGTGGACTAACAAGGCCATTGATACATTTGCCTCAACTATAAAAGAAGATCAGCCACTTTTGCTCCCACTGTGCCATTAGAAGTCAAAGCATTGCTGGGTGTACTTATCATCAGTGCCCAGAAGTGCGATGAACACATCCCCACCAGTGAAATGTGGAGCGTGGATACAGGTTGTGGTCTATACCGTGGCAATGTCCGAGGCTCGGTTCAGGTTCCTTATTCGGTGTCTAAGATTTGACGACCCACAAACGCGACAGGTTCAAGAGAGGTTGACAAGTTTGCTGCTGTGAGGGAAATATGGGACATTTTTATTGAGAGATGTGGCAAACTGTATGTCCCCCATGAAAACCTCACTGTTGATGAGCAGCTACTGGGATTCAGGGGCCGCTGCCCCTTCCGTATGTACATTCCCAACAAGCCGGCCAAGTATGGAATCAAGCTCGTTCTCATCAATGATAGCAAGTCCAAGTACTTGGTTGGTGGCATCCCATACTTGGGGAAGCAGGGGACTCAACCAAAGGGCGGCCTTACACTCGGCCATCAGTTTACCCGAGAGCTAACGAGGCCTTACCATGGAAACACAGGAACGTCACAACTGACAACTGGTTTACCTCTGTTCCCTGGTATCAGATCTCCTAAATAACTGTGGCATGACTCTTGTTGGCACAGTGCGCCAACAAGAAGGAGATACCGAAGGAGATGACGGACAAAGCTACAAGAGAGCGTGGATCAAGTGCCTTCCTGTACACAAAGGAAATGACTCTGGTGTCATATGTGTCTGATACATCCAAGACAACAAAGAAACTAGTGTTGCTCCTGTCATCTCAGCACACTCAGCCCAACATTGGCACTAAAAGGAAAACCGGAGATCATTGAATTCTACAATTCAACAAAAGGAGGCGTTGATACGTTTGACCAGATGTGTTCGGGAATTCCTGTTCACAAAAACAAGACGTTGGCCACTCTGTACTTTTTATGGAATGGTGAATGCTGCCAATGTAAACTCTTACATTTTATACAAGGAGAATATGGAAAGAGGGGGCAACAGAAAAGTCATATCACGCCAGAAATTCATGCTGCAGCTCGAAGGCCCTAATCACCCCATGGGCCACGTCACGGCTGGATTTACCCTGCCCCGATCCTTGCAGTCCTTGATCACCACTGTCTGCAATGTACCATCACCAGGCAGTGCTGCAGGATCACCAGGGACATCTTTCTCAGCCAGCAGCGGTGCATTGGTGCGCTGTTGTGAGTGCCGGTCAAGTCCGATAGGAAGACGCGCCACAGATGCAACAAGTGCGTCAAGCCGATGTGTCCTCGGCATCTGTATCCAGTCTGTGGTGACTGTATCTAACAGGTGAGTGTATATATAGTACTGTATGTGTTTCATTGATGTACTTTTGAGTCATTTGAAGCATAATTTGCCATACTGCAAGTGTTGAATAGAAAAAAATTAATTTGGTATGTACTGAAAAAATTTACCATTTTTTGTCTGTCTCCCCATACAGATTGTATACGAGCTTGGGAGATGGGATTCAGCCAGTACGTAGTCCCATGACAGTAGAGAGTTCTACACCAACAAAAAACAAAATTGAAATCATTTTTTTTTGTCAATTTAATTAGTAAAGTACTCCAAGAAAAGTCTATTTTTTTCTGTATTTTTGAAAAAAAATAAAAATATGATTTACAGGAGGATTTCATTTATAATAGCCTCAATAAGAGAGAAGGAGTTATATTTCATTCGTATGTGTTCCAAATAACAAGATTTTCAGGATAAGTATTTTATTTTAATTATTTAATTACCGGGTGAAATTCACCCAGGGTTACCTTTCATGTTACGGAAATGGAGGGTTACCGTTCTAGGGTTAAAGGTCACACATAATAAAAATAATTATTAATAAATTGCCATTTGAATCCATCAATATTAAAAGATGCAACAAAAATGTGTAAAATGATCAAACTTTTTAACCTTGCTTAATATTATTTTTTTTTTATGTGTAGACATTTGTGGAGCATTTAAACCTTTTTGAAGCTGTTTTTATCAAACTTAGAGCACTACCGCTATAATTTTAAGTAAGAGACACCAAAAATATGGAGGTTTCTAATAAAACATTTCAACTCCTGAAAAAACTGTGACCTTGACATTTGAAATTTAAGCTTCAGCCAAATTTCTCTCAGGAGCTTATCCTTCAGATGTAGAAGATTCTTTAACAAATGTTTTCACAAATATTCACTGGGGTCAGTTCCTTAGTTTGTGAACATTTGACTTTGACCTCTGACTGATTTCTCTCTATCATTTAAAGCACCAAGAACAGTGCTAATTGACCTTTTTCTCCAAGTTTTATCACATGCCTTTTATTAGCTTTCACACAATTCTGCCGACAAGCAAACAAGCAGATGGACAGACGGAGACAAAGGGCTCCGGCCATTTATACCCTCTACGTCAGAGGTAATAAGAGAAAAGGCCAAGATTTCCTAAAAAATTATGAAAAATTAGTTAAGTGTACAATTAGTTTATGTCAGCATAGCTGTATAGTAGTGTTTAATACTGGATCACACTTTGCTACACTGGATAATAAATAATTCTGGCTACATTATGTTCCATAAGTGGAAAATGGTCATTTAGTAATCATCTGATGAAACCGCAATAGCATAAGTTCTTAAGTCTCACTAGACGTTAAATGCAGCGCCTTAACCTTATATAGTGCTGAGACAGTTCAGAAAGTTGAAGAATTTTCTGATAGCTGCCTTTCTTCATGCTCCCCTTAAGGGAATTTAACTTTACCACAAGTAATCAGGAAGGTATGAGCGACTGTACTTTATGACCCGACTTGGTTTTTATAACAGCATTTAATTCTTAGGAACATCAAGGAGTATTTCCTCATTCATTTGTATAAATATAACATTAAATAAAACAGGATAGATTGTTCCTTGTTAAACAAAACAGGATAGCTAGCTTGTTCATTGTTATTTTCAAGATTAAAAAACTTAGCAGAGCTATACTTTTTGACTATCAATCAGATCAGAAATCAAAGGAAAGATATGGTGCTCTCATCTCATTAATATGATGACCTAATTTTTAATTATCACATTTATTCAGTCAGCTGCAACTCCTAGTTGTACAATCATACAGATATCTTCATGCACTGGAGGATCAGGGACCACAGTAATTAGTTTAAGAGGATTTGAAAAAATGGGCTGAGGAGGGTTAACTGCACAAGAGGTGTTAACAGTCAACTGGTATGGCCAGTAAGCACTAACTGTAAATCAGGAGGAGATTAACCAATTGGCCTTAGCAAGTCATGTCTGTCCTAGAGTCAGAGATGTGATGGTACTATTCATTCTATGATGCTCACTCTCTTTCTACTCGCAAGTCCTGCACAAGTTTTACGCGATGAAGCCACTCACTATATACCCTTTCCACTCTAGTTGTCATACCTTAAATTTGACATCAAGAAAGACTTCGACTTCATTCGCTGGTTACATAGTAAAAGTCACAATATGTAGTTGTGAAATGTGAATAAACTATTCCTGCTTCATCAAGAATCTAACCAGAAACCCTTTGGTGAGGGTGTCCTACCCCTAGCCCTAGACACTGGGTTACTAGTACACAAACATACATATGCATATACTGTACACATACACACACACACACACATATATATATATATATATATATATATATATATATATATATATATATATATATATATATATATATATATATATATATATATATATATATATATATATATTTATATTCTTGCGTCGTAACAAGCGGAAAATCGTCGAAAATCGTCTAAAATCATAAGAAAACCTTATTTTTTTTGAAAACGATGTAAACTTGCATTATTATTGAGTTTACATCAAAAAAACCTTCAAATTATGATTATTCTGCCGTTTTGGGGCCATATTTCTTCCGTGAATTAGCATTTATTTATTCGTGTCGTCGTAAGGAAATAATTTTTGATGAATATATTTGAAATTTGTCGTAACCTCGGAACGCCGAAAATTTTAAGCCAGAAAAATCGTCGAAAATCGTCTAAAATCATAGAAAATATTACTTTTAATGCTATGGGTATATATTAAAATATATGTAAACTGCATTATTATATAGTTTTATATAAATATAACCTTCAATATTATATATTATTCTGCCGTTTTATATATATATATATATATATATATATATATATATATATATATATATATATATATATATATATATATATATATAGCCATATAATATATATTCTGATGAATATATATATATATATATATATATATATATATATATATATATATATATATATATATATATATATATATATATATATATATATATATATATATATATATATATATATATATATATATATACATATATATATATATATATATATACATATATATACATATATATATATATATATATATATATATATATATATATATATATATATATATATATATATATATATATATACATATATTTACGACGTATGCCAAATATATTATCAGAAATATATATATGTTTATATATCCCGAAGAAATATGGCCCAAAATGGCAGAATAATCATATTTTTGATATATATATATCGTTTTATATATAGGTTTTATTTTTATTTTATATGTTATATTTATATATATATTTATATATATATATATATATATATATATATATATATATATATATATATATATATATATATATATATATATATATATATATATATATATATATATATATATATACATATATACATATATATATATATATATATATATATATATATATATATATATATATATATATATATATATATATATATATATATATATATATATATATATATATATATATATATATATATATATATATATATATATATATATATATATATATATATATATATATATATATATATATATATATATATATATATATATATATATATATATATATATATATATATATATATATATATGTACATATATAATATATGTACATATAATATATAATATATATATATATATATATATATATATATATATATATATATATATATATATATATATATATATATATATATATATATATATATATATATATATATATATATATATATATATATATATATATATATATATATATATATATATATATATATATATATATATATATATATATATATATATATATATATATATATATATATAATATATAATATATACAGTAGACCCTTGACTCACGAACACAATCCGTTCCTAGACCTTGGTCGTGTTTGAAATTGTTCGTGACTGAGCTAATCTCCCCATAAGGTTTAATGGGAATAATATTAGTGGTTCTCAACTCCCTACTTAACCAATATATATTATGTACATTTTGCCTTATTTTACACAGATAATGTAAAAGTCAGTGTAAAAACCTTAATATATCTAATAATATAATTTAAAATGGTAAACTAACACTATAAAAACGTTTGTAAAGTGAACACTTACTATGACTGGCAAGACTTCTGGCTTGACGGACAAGAGAAGAGGAGGGTGGTGGGTGGGGAGGGAGGTTATTGTGTGGAAGGAGACCCCTCCCCATCCAGGTCGGGGGAGATCTCGTTCCAGAGATTCAACTCTTCTAGGTTTTTTGGTGAACTTTTAATCACAAACTTATCCAATGTCTGTTGCCTTTTCCTTCCTTGCATAACTCTTCTGAAATGGCTCATTAAATTTTCATTGAGCATATTCACGATCCTGTTTTAACAATTTTGTCCGGATGATACAATTCAAGGAAGCACTGGACATCATTCCACTTTTCCAATGCGGCTTTTATCACATCACTGCTGACATCTGTAACTTCCTCCCCATCCTCCTCTTCGTCAGTTGATTGCTCCCGAGCAAGTTGCTCCTGCTGCTCTTTGTGGAGTTGAACAAGTTCGTCCGCAGTCAAATCTTCTGAATGTTCAGCGACCAATTCTTCAACATCTTCGTCGTTGACTTGTAGACCCATACTGTTGCCCATGGACACAATTTCTTGCACAATCTCTGCATCGAAGCCCTCAAAGTCACGGACAGTTACGCACTGGGGCCAAAGTTTCCGCCACGCAGAATTTAATGTGCGATCACGTAACTTCAGTCCATGCGTTATCAATGAGGGTTATGCAGTGAAAAACATTAAAGTGCTTCTTCCAAAATTCTTTTTAAGGTTAATTTTGTCTCTTCAGTTACACGGAAGCATCTGGAGAAGAGCGCTTCGTATATAATTTCTTAAAATTGCTAATGACTTGTTGATCCATGGGCTGGAGAACAGAGGTCGTGTTGGGTGGAAGGAACTTGAACTGAATGAAGTCATGTTCACTGCAGTCAGCCAAGTATGAAGGGTGTGCCGGGGCATTATCCATGATCAGAAGGCACCACAGGGGCAGCTTGTTCTCTGTTAGGTACTGACTCACGGTCGGCGCAAACACTTCATCAATCCACTCCATAAACAAGCTCCGTGTCACCCATGCTTTTGTATTGGCCCTCCACATTACAGGCAGTCTGGCCTTATTTACGTTGTGCTGCTTAAAGGCACGCGGGTTATTTGAATGGGAGACAAGTAGCGGCTTTGGTTTCAAGTCGCCACTTGCGTCTGAGCATAACAAAAGCGTAAGCCTGTCCTTCATTGGCTTGTGGCCTGGGAGCGTCTTCTCTTCTTGGGTGATAAATGTCCTGTTGGGCATCTTCTTCCAGAAGAGGCCCGTTTCATCACAATTGAAAATCTGTTGAGCGACGTATCCTTCGGCCTCCACGAACTCGGCAAACTCGGTCACGAATGCCTCAGCAGCAGCCTTGTCTGATCTAGCAGCCTCGCCATGCCTAATTACAGAGTGAATGCCAGTTCTCGTCTTGAAGTTATCAAACCACCCTTTACTAGCCTTAAAATCATCTGGCGTGGCACTAGTAGAAGGAGTTTCCTTCAGCAAACTCTGATACACTTGCCGAGTTTTTTCGCAGATGATCGGCTCGTTTACACTATCACCTGCCATCTGTTTCTCATGTACCCACTTCAAAATGATTTTTCTGCCTCTTCGAGGGTTTGCGATCTCATCTTGGTTAGTACTGTCACTCCCTTCGCAACATTTGCTTCTTTAATGGCATCCTTGTTTTTTAAAATTGTCGAAATTGTCGACTTGGCCATCTTGTACTCACTTGCGATATCGGTCACGCGAACACCACGTTCAAACTTTTCTATAATTTCTTTCTTTATTTCAATGGTTATCTTCCTCTGCACCCTCTTCTCACCATCACTCTTCACTTTCTTACTTTCACCACCACTCTTCACTTTCTTAGGGCCCATTTATGAAGAAAATCACAAGTTTTAGCGCAAAAAATGCTAAGCTTAATTGTGAACGTCTTGTACACAATGAGATGAGACAAAGAGTGATGCGTGGGTGACGCCGCGTGGGGAGGCTGGAAGATGGCTGGTCCCATGGCAACTCAAACGCTCTCACGTGTGCTGGGCGATTTCGCGCATTTTCAAATGTTTGTGTCTAAAAATTAGTTTGTGAAACAAAGTGAATTGTTATTTTCCAGAAATTTCCAGCATTTTCAAATGTTCATGTCTCAAAAATTAGTTCATGACCCAAACAGAATTTTTATTTTCCGCATTTTTTTTTGTTCGTATCTCAAAGTTAGTTCGTAAGTCAAGGGTGAAATTTTACCTATAATTTTGGTGGGGATCGAGTTATGCATTAGGTCAATGTTCGTGAGTCAAGGGTCTACTGTATAAATATATATATATATATATATATATATATATATATATATATATATATATATATATATATATATATATATATATATATATATATATATATATATATATATATATATAATATATATATATATATATATATATATATATATATATATATATATATATATATATATATATATATATATATATATTATATATATCAATATTTATTGATTTAGTAGAAATATATAAAAATAGGACCAATACTTTCTATTTTGTAAAGCATTCTAGGGATAATAGATATGGGTTGTTTTTCCAAAAACACCAATATCAGATGGGGTATAGTTTATTTATGGGCATATATAATAGGGTATATATTTAAAGATAACCTTTAGTTAGATTGTATAAGCTCATTTTATATGACCTTTGTACTGGCAGGTTTTTGTCATTTTTAAATATATATATATATATAGAGACCCTGGGGGAAGGAGTATTTATATATATAGCATATACGCATTTTGACCCACCTCATATATCTAGAGGCCTCCTTCATTGAGATACAAGCACCAGGCATATCTACAGCCTCCCCCTTTGTTCTTCTATATTTGTTGAACAGCCAGAAATATGCCATTTCAATGGATATATATATTTATTCTGATGCAATTGATCACTGCATTATCTATTCTAACGGTAAGTCTAAGATGATAATTACTATAGTTCTTTATATAGTCCTCCTGCTATTTCATGGTTCAACTCTCTTTCTTGATTTAGTCACTGAAAAATAAAAAATCCTAGTAAACCATATCCCATTTATGAAGTCAAATGGGGAGAAGTACAATTATTGTTGCCTAGTTGTTTGCATAAATTCTCCTCCATGGTGTTAACGTCAGATTCTTGACCTAAGATTTCCCTTGCAGTCAATTATTCATAAGTGCGAGGTCTTTGATATCACCTTTAGTTATATGTATAAGCTCTCTTTCCCAGAATCGGGACCTTTGGAACCAGGTTGAATCTTGTTTGGAGAAGGATTGCATATCAGTGTCCTCAAGTCACACCGGGGAAAGTCTTATAGACACATCACCAGAGGCCCCCAGCAGTTGTGTAATCCAGCAATTTATGTTGAAATATCTTGTGTCCGAAGTGGGACAAAGTTGGAGCATCTTACAGCCTAAGACCTTTGTTAATTTTTTTTTCCCTTTTGTTGAAACTAATTGTTTGAGTAATGTTGTTTATTTAATGGACTCATGTGCTTCAGAATCGATCACTGCATTATCTAGTTTCAACTGGTGACCGAGTCTGAAGATGTTAATTACCTGTCATTTTTTTCCTTTTAGTCCTTAACTGATAGGATTTCATGGTTTAGGAAAAGTTCCTCTATATAAATCTCTTTAATAATTCACTCATGACTAAAAAACCTATGTAAAACCATATCCCATTTATGAAGTCAAATATATATATACAATTATTGTTGCCTATATATATTGCATAAATTCTCCTCCATGGTGTTATATATAATATTCTTGACCTAAGATTCATATATTATATCAATTAATGATAATAGGTCTTTGATATCAAATTGTTTTGCAATCGTCTCTCCCAGAACTTTTCGGACAACAGCTTATAACCAGGCATCTGAATCTTGTTTGGCAACTCAGTTTAGCATATCAGTGAATACTAGTGGTGAGTCCGAGAAATTACTTAGCAGTTATCCCTTAAACAGGGCTTTTTGTAATCCACTATTTACTGTTGAAATATCTTGTGTAATTAAGTGGGTTACTAAATAGTTGGAGCTGTTCTTATGCTTTTAATATTTTCATCTCCAATTGCCATCACTATCGTTGTTTTATTCTTTTTGTGAACTTTGAAACTAATTGTTTGACTGTAATGTTGTTTATTACTCTTATTGATTCAACAAATCGATATTTATTCATTATTATTAATTCAATTTTTGAATGACTAATCCTAATTAAGTTAACTACCTGTCGTTTTTATAAAATATACTCAACTAGACTAACAGACTTGTGGGGTCTTTTGTAATACATAGGCTATATAATTGCACAGTAATTAATACATTAAACTCATCATACATACAATATATATGTAACAATATATATATATATATATATATATATATATATATATATATATATATATATATATATATATATATATATATATATATATATATATATATATATATATATATATATGCCGTTATCATGTGTAATTTCTCGTTTCTTTATATTACTGTATGTATATTTGATACATCTTATGTAGTTAATGAATATATAACATAAATTGTTGTATTTCAAATTATCCAGTTTCAAAGAATTAAAAACACTGGAAATTCAACATTAATTTATTGTCATCCTTTAGATGCCAGCAGCTGAAGAAGAAATGCTCATCAGTGGAGAATGTTCCTCACAAAGATGACTCGTACAGAAACAGGACAATTGATTAGATTATAACAAACCCTAGCCTCTATTCTTTGTGACCACTGATAAAAAATGTTTTTTAAACATGATGAAATAATATTTTCTCATGTAGCCAAGATAGTTTGAACATTTTACATATGCTCTCTCTTTATAGCAACATCGGTTGTCAGGGGAATTCAGGAGCTCCTTCAGTGATCAAATGATCAACACTAGTGCAACAATGGGGTTGTCCTCCAGTCAATGATTTTCATCGTTCTCTCTGTTGTTGTATTCTTATACATGGTTTTCTATTGCAGGCTAAGCTGCCAAATAATATCATGAGGGCTAGAAACATTAGTCTTAGCTGGAAATGATTGTGTGCAGTATAATCTGTTGACATCATATCGGTTTCTTGAAGACAGTTTAAACTTTTCTTTTGAACGTAGAGTCACACGATAAATCACGTTATGAATTTTTTCTTTTTTGTTTGTGACAATTTATAATGGTTGAATTCTTTCTTTCTTTATTTATATATAATTTCATTGATGGTTATTCAATATTATTTTATTAGTCAATGAGCTTTTATCTGGATTCGAAATATAGTTTCTTCTTTGACTCTATTCCAATCATCTGAAATGAAATTTTTCAAAATGTTTCGTCAATAATATGAATTTTTCACTCACCATTCTTTTTATATTGTTAATTTATGATTAATAACCAAAATCGAATAAGAAAATTACATTTCTTGTAAATATCAAAAGAACAAATTCCGAAAAACTTTTGGAACATGTTGCAAAACATTATTATATATATATATAAATATATATATATACATATGTATGTATATATGTATACATAAATAGAGACAAAATCCACAAAGGAAAGAGAAACACTGGAGAGCTGCGAGGCCTTTTGATTGTCATCCTTTACTTAGCAGGCTGAAGAAATATAAAAGTAAGTTTACATAGAAGCAGGGACAGGACAATTAAAAGATTATACAAAGGAGGTGACTGACCACCAAAAAAATGTTTTTTTAAACAATAACAATTTTTGCAAGATGAACAATTTACATATAAATTATATTAAGCGTACGAATACATAGAAAAAATATAAGGTAACTAATTTGTAATTAAGTCAGTGATTTTATCTTTTAGGTCATTCTTGAACATTTTTCTAATGCAGGGCTCCAAATAATACATGACAGGGCTAAGGTTAAAATTACAGCTGGAAGTAAGCTGTACAGTATAATAGCAGACTCCAAAAGGTTTCTTGAAGAGAAATCTTTTGATCTGGCAATCAATGAACTTTCAGTCCAATTTATCCTGTAAGAGTTTCCACTTAAATTAATGATCCTAATCCTTTGTAAAACTTATTGAATATTTATATTCCTGTTTCAAGCAGTTCTGATAATTCTTCAACTGTATTGGATTCCAGGTACATACTTGTTTCCTTTGTAATCCCCATCTGTCATTTATATGAGCTTTCTTTGTAAAATCTCTTTTATATTCCTTAGTCTATATAATATATACAATCGATAGGCCTCACAGCACTCCATATTTATATATATATATATATATATATATGTATATATATATATTATCATATATATATTTATAGGAGATATATATATATATATATATATATATTATATATATATATATATATATATATATATATATATATATATATATATATATATATATATATATATATATATATATATATATATATATATATATATATATATATATATATATATATATATATATATATATATATATATATATATATATATACAGTAAACCCCTCATATTCATATTGGCCTCACTATTCAGCGGATTTCTCTGTGGAACGTATATACACATTATTTGTGGAAAATTCGCCCCTTTGCAGTATTTTTCACTGAGAAATATTCGCTGATTAATGTATTTTCATATCATTTTCATGACTAAATGCACTTTTTGTGATATAACTATTAAAATACTCAGGTATAAGCATTTTTTTAGTTTTTTTTGTGTTTAAACTATCAAAATAGGCAGTTCTAAATAGTATTATATATATAAAATTTTATATAGGGGTGTATATATATATATATATATATATATATATATATATATATATATATATATATATATATATATATATATATATATATATATATATATATATATATATATATATATATATATATATATATATATATATATATACATACATATATATATATACATACATACCAGGTGTTTTGAAATCAGAGCCCCCCCCCTCCACAGAACAAATGGAAAGTTATGAAGTTTTCTGCTATAGCCTATCTCCAAGTACATTATTTCAAGTTTCTATTAAGCTATTTTTCATTTTACATTTCTTGTATTTTCAGACTGAGTGACGGAGTTAGATACAGTCATGGCTAATGAATCGGAGGAAATCAGATGGATTGACTGAATCAAGGCTATAACCTTCAGAGAGGCCAGGGATGCTGGCGCATCCTTCATTTCACGTTCCTGGATAGCTAAATACATTAAAAGAGATGAATCCTTTGTTAAAAGAAACTGGAACAAAAATCCATATGACTGTCATCGCAAAAAGAGTGAGATTCTTGGAAGGCCTGAAGTCCTTTCTCAGGAGTCAAAAGACATCATAGCTGAGGCAGTGGGTAGACCAAGAAAGTCTTTACGTAAATTGGCGCTTGAACTAGAAACAAAAAGGGGAAAGAAGAGAAGTTATAGTGCTGTATATCAGAGTTGAAAAAATCTGGTATCAAGCCATTTCATGTTATCAGCAAGCCCAACATCACTCAGCAACAGAGAGAAGACTGTGCATGGTTTTGTGGTTCATTTCTTAAAGACTGGGATGAAGCTGACTTTCTCCATGTTGCAGCATCAGATGAATTCTTCGTTTACACTGTCAGGAAGCCTAATCATAAAAATGACATCATTTGGGCTGCAAAGTTGGATGATATCAGTGATGACGGGTGCTATCGCCAAGTTGTGAAATTTCCTGAATGTTTGGGAATTTTTCTCTGTTGTACAGCCAAACGGTTAATCTCAAAGAAAAAGGACAGTCATGGAATGGCGAATACTTCAGAGAAACTGTACTTATTGGTGTAGTATTTCCTTTCCTCAAAGATCCTGAAAATGTGTTATCTGTTGAAGCAGTCACATTTTTGCATGATAAGGCACCATGTTTCAAGGCTCTTCAGACGCAGGAGCTGATTCGAAACAGTAGTATCAATTTCTTCTCGTCAAGTGAATTTCCAGGTAGGTAGCTCCCCTGACCTTAATGTGTGTGAAAACATTGGTAGTATCTTAAAGGATCGTGTTGAAGCGTGCACAGTGAACTATGATGGTATAACAAGCCTCGACAACCTTCCAAAGAGAGGTGACCGAAGTGCTCAGGGAAATGGAGTTTGAGTCTCAGCTTTTTTGTGATTTGCTGAAATCATACCCCTCAAGAATGCAGGCTGTGGTACAGGCAGATGGAGGCCACACAAAATATTAAATACTCAAGAGAAACTTAAATAAATACCTCTTCTGAATTACTTTTGTTTTTGTCCATATCAATTTTAGTTTATGCTGTAGAAGGGGGCTCTAATTTCTGAAACACCCTATATATATATATATATATATATATATATATATATATATATATATATATATATATATATATATATATAGAGAGAGAGAGAGAGACATGTATGGGGGAGAGAGAGAGAGAGACATGTATGGAGAGAGAGAGAGAGAGACAAGTCTCACATCTTCAGTCATCTCGCACAAAAAAAAGACAGTGTCTTAGTTTGAACAGAACTAATTTTAGTGATTTTGCTTGAAGAGAGGAGGCATTCTGAGAACAAACACCACCAACCCCGACAGACCATTTTGACACTTTATGGTTAATAACCTTTAGTTGAGTGAATAAACTTTACATTTTTTTTTATTTACTAGGTGTTTTAGTCACATCAGGTATAAAGCCATTGACCACTAGCATTTACACATTGTGCAACAATATATAAAGCAGAGAAATAGATAACTTCAGATAGAATGGTCATTTCTCTTAAGCTAGTTAGCATTAGGCCTATCATCCACACCTAAGACAAGAGGACTGACAACAAATGAAAGGTTTCTCGAAGTGAGCACGTAACAACACCAATCTTAAATACATTAAGAATGGCGAAAATCATTATAACGAACTCAGGAGGCAAAGGCTCTAAGGAACGTAGCTGAAGGCCTTTACTGATATATATGATAGATATTTTCAGTGTCAGGAAATGTTCCATGACTACCAAAACATGTATACTTACTCACCTGTTCATTTATCAATTATTTTCATTACATACCTGTAAAACTTGCATTGCAGTATTCTTAGCCAGAGCGTTTTCTTGCTGATTTTTGTGATAGTTATACACCAATTTGTCCCATGAGATTTCAGATAAGATCCTTTCATCTCTCAAGTCATGTGCCCAGTCAGCTCCCTGTAATTATCAAAGCACATCCAATTGCCTATTACAATACCACCATCATTGCAATAATAATAATAATAATAATAATAATAATAATAATAACAATAATAATAATAATAATAATAATAACTAAATTTCAAATATATATGTACTGACAAACAAGCTTATATAATGGAATTTTACTTAAATGGGAACATGCAAGCAATTTTTGTCATTTTAATTATTGTTTCAGTTAAATATGTTATTGTCATGATAAAATTAAGTCTCACATATACTTACCAAGTAATTACATAGCTATAGTTTCAACTCACAAGGCAGCTTAAATTTTTGGAAATCGCAGTAGCGATTCTTTTGTTTTCTGTAGGTGACTAACCTCACCCACTTTCGGGGAACAAAACAACGTAGCAAAGAGCTTCAGTTTGTTAATGCCCTTATGTCCATGTGAGGGGAGAAGGGAGGATTCCAATTCTGTAATTACTTGGCAAGTATATATGAAATTTAATTTTGTCATGAAAATAACAGATCCTCTGATTCTCTTGGTCCTATGCAAGTAGTATCTTAATGCTCTCACGGGGCAAAGAGCTCTCTCTTCCTCTTCTGGGCCCAGAGTCTCCTTTAAGTTCTTAGGGGTAAAAGAACATGGCCAGGGCTTGAACGGGGTCTCGTTCTTGGCCAGAAAACTGAGGGTAAAAAAACAGACTGCCTCTCCTTGCAAGAACCCAATCCTCTTATCAATAGCATGAAGCTCACTGACCCGCTGAGCAGCTGCTAAAGCCACAAGGAAGAGGTTCTTCCTAGTAAGATCCCTTAATGATGTCAAACGAAGGGGCTCAAAATGGGAACCAGAAAGCCATTTCAGGACTATATCTAGGTTCCATGCAGCCAACTCCGATTTTCTTCTGTCTGGATGTGTCGAAGGATTTAATAAGTCTGAAAGATCCTGGTTCAAAGATAGATCCAAACCTCTGTGACAAAAAACAGAGCCCAGCATGGCCCTGTAACCTCTAATGGCAGACAGAGGAAGACAGGCCTCTAGAGGATCTCAAATAAGAGCAGAAAATCCACAATCTGCATTATATTATGTCTGAGAAGACGAGATGTTATGTCTTCTACACCAGCTGTAGAAGACTGTCCACCTAGCTTTGTAGACCTTGCTAGAGGATTTGCAGTTGGTCTTGAAAAGCCTTTTGCTCTAATGAGTTTCCTGACAGTGAATCCTGTCAGGGCAAGAGTGGATAATCCTCGATGGAACCGCCTGAAATGAGGCTGTCTGAGAAGACTTGGTTTTTGTGGAAGTAGTCTTGGAAAGTCTATTAGTTGTCCGAGAAGACCCAGGAACTACTCCTTCAGAGGCCAAAATGGGGCTACTAAGGTCATCATCACATTTTGATGGGCCTGAAACTTGTTTAAAACTTTCCTTATCATGCTGAAGGGCTGGAGAACAGAAAGTTAAGTATATCTTAGTTTTACCAGACCACTAAGCTGATTACCAGCTCTCTTAGGGCTGGCCTGAAGGATTAGACTTGTTTTACGTGGCTAATAACCAACTGGTTACTTAGCAACGGGACCTACAGCATATTGTGGAATCCGAACCACATTATAGCGAGAAATGAATTTCTATCACCAGAAATAAATTCCTCTAACTCTTCATCAGCCAGCCGGAGACTCGAACTCGGGCCTACCGAGTGCTAGGCCACAGCTCTACCGACTCGCCCAACGAAGAGCTAAACTCGGAAGGTGATGATTCCTGGAGGTTGCAAAGAGATCTAGGGTCAGTTTTCCCCAAAGTTTCCACGTCAAAGAAAACCAGTGGATCCAGAGTCCATTCTGTGGGGAGGACCTGTCTGTGACAGCTCAGCTTATCTGCGAACACATTTAGTTTCTTGAATAAACCAGGTGATGATCCAGATTTGATTCTGCTCTGTCCAGAGAAGAAGGTCCCTTGCTGCCTCGCAGAGGGAGAAAGAGTGAGTCCCTCCTTGTTTCTTGATGCAAGACAGGGTAGTGGTGCTGTCCAAGTGGACTGCCACTGTCTTGTTGAAAACCTGTTGCAAAGGATTGAAGGTCCAAATGAACTGCCTTCAATTCCCTGAAGTTAATGTGCAGTTTTCTCTGTTCCAAGGACCATATCCCGGAAACTTTCTTGTTCCCCAGAAGAGCTCCCCAATCTAGATCCGAGGCATCTGAGTAGATGCCCAGGTCGGGGCTCAAAGGGGGGAGAGACTTTCCTTCCAAAAGTCTGCTTTCGGATTTCCACCATCACATGTCCGTCTTGATCTCCAGAGTTACAGGAAACACAAGAGTATCCAGATGAACTCTCCTGTCCCAGCTAGCTCTCAGGAAGAATTGCAGCACTCTCATGTGGAGTCTTCCTAATCTGACGAACTGCTCGATGGAAGCCAGGGTTCCTAGAAAGCTCATCCACTAGTTGGCTGAGCCAGATTGGCAAGAGAGAAAATTGCTCATCGGCTGCAGGCAGGATTCGACTCTCTTGGTGGACAGAAAAGCCTGGAAACTCAGAGAGTCGATCATCATCCCCAAATAAAGAATTTCCTGTGCTGGAGTCAGCTGGGGCTTCTGAGGGTTGACTAATAATCCTGATTCTTGAGCTAAGAGAAGGGTCTTCCACAGGCCCTCCATGCACTTCTCCTTCAAAGGGGACTGAAGGAGCCAATCATCCAAATACAGAGATATTGATGCCTATAAGATGGACCCACTTTGCTAGAGGGGATGGAGCTACTTTGCTAGAGGGGTGAGAACTTGAGTAAAGACTTTAGGAACTGTAGAGAGGCCGAAGCACAGGGCTCAAAATTGATAGACTCTGTCTTGGAAAATGAACCTCAGGTACTTCCTGGAGTATGGATGGATGGGGACATGGAAGTATGCATCCTGCATGTCAATAGTAATCATCCAAACACCCTGGTGAATGGATGACAGGGCTGTCTGGTTAATTTCCATCCTAAATTTCATCTTTGGATGAAGAAATTCAAGGCGCTGATGTCGAGGACAGGTCTCCAACCCCCGATGACTTGGGGACTACAAAAAGACGGCTGTAAAATCCCTCTGTTCTGATGTCTTTGACCACTTCTACCACTCTCTTCCTAGGGAGGGAAGTGACCTTTTCCGACATTGCCGAATACTTCTCCGAGCCTACTGAGTAGGCAGTCAAGACAATTGGAGACTTGACTAAAGGTGGCTTCTCCCTGAATGGGATGGAGTTACATTCCCTCAGGACTTTCTCAATCCATTTTTCTGCTCCCCTTGCTCTCCATCTCTCCCAAAAAAGGAGGAGTCTGGCTCCTGAAGGACCACGGAGGACAGATTATTCACTTCCGGGAGGAAGGCTTGGAGGAGGTCTTCTTAACTGTCTGGGCAGAGAAGTGAATGTTTGACCGAGGTCTAGACTGGTACCTCTTCCTGCTCCAGTGAAAGGGCTGAGGTTAGAGAGGAGACCGACTTGGCAACAAAAGCAGCGAGGACTTCTTTTATAGGTGCGAAGTAATCTCGTTCATGGTGGATTTGGGAAAGAGATGATGGTGGTCTAAAGGCGAGAAGAGAAAGGCTGACTTCACAGGAGGAGTAACACACTTGGTGGTGAACGAACACCAAAGCTCCCTCTTCTTAAGGACCCCAATAGCAAAGAGAGTGGCCAGCTCCTGGGAGCCGTCTCTGATGCCCTTGTCCGTGCACGAGACAACATTCAGCCAGTCCAAAGCACAATCTTCTGGTAAGACACTGTTGTCTTTAATCTTCCTTGCAAGAGCTCCTACTGACCAATCTAAAAAAAAATCAAGACCTCAAACACCTTTAAAAAACTCAAGGCCTCAAAAACCTTAAAAATGTTCTTGAGCAGGTGATCAAGCTCCGCTGATGAGAACATCACCTTCGGTGACGAGAATGCTGACCTGCGGGACGATTCAATGAGACCAGAAAAGCTCCCTGGGAGGAGGCAGCAACTCCCAAAGAAGAAACCTCTCCTCTGATGTAAGATAAATACCTCCTACAAGAAAGACAAGAGGGAGGAAAGTTAAAAATAAGATTTTCCTCACTCTCTCTTCTCTGAGAGCCAATCTTCAATTTCACTCTAAGCCTTCCTTGAAGAGGAGGAAAAACCATCTTATGGATCCTGGAAGAATCAACAGGCTGGTTACTCATCACGGAGGCCAAAGCAGGAGAAACAGGGGCCACGGGAGTAAAAAAGTCTGGAAAGCTTAGCAGCAAATAAGGCAGCAAGGCTGCAAAAGCTGAGGGAGCAGTGTCCTGGTCTAGGTCTTCCTCTTCCGACGAAATCAGGGATAAAGACAAGTCCGTCCAAGCCTTAGCTGAGGAAGGTGCCTTCTTAAGTAAACACAAAATGTCATCAAGTTGGCGCTGGATGGGCGCCAACGATGGATCAAACACCGCGGGAGAGGGGGGACCCAAAGCAGGCAGCTGACGAAGAGGAGCTGGGTGCCCGAAAGGTGGCGCTAGGTGCTTGGAAGCTAGCAGTGAAAGGTCAGGAGTTGGCACCAGGCGTTTGAAAGCTGGAACTGGGCGCTCGGGTGCTCATGCATTGCTGAGCATCCAGAAGCGATACACAGGCACTCGTGAGACGACTGACTCTCAGATGAGGAAGAAGGGCGATTACAAGTAGAGGAAGAATGCTTGAGAGCCAAGGACTGGCACTCTACTACAGGGAGCCCTGGAGAAAAGCACACTGGATTGTCCCAGATACTACAGGAAGGCTGCGGGTTACGAGAAGGTTCTCTGAACCTCTTACAGGGCAGCAAAGAAGAGAGGTGTGATCCGATGTGTGCCTTTTCAATGGCCGAGACTCATCCGCAAAACGCCACTGGCGCCTCATTAGGACTGGATGCCTCCGAACTAGAGGACAAACGATGCACTTCCATATTGACGCCTTTCCAGTGGAGCCTGGGAAGTAACAACAGGCTCGACTGAGGGAGTGACTGCCCATGGGCAGACCACACCGACCTCCCTTGGACTTCCAGTGTGCCTCCTTCCAGGTTTAGGCGAGTATTACAGGGACCTTTGTCTAGGAGGGTTGGTGGGACAAGCAGCCACCTCCTCTACTAACACAGCACTGGCACTCCTATCACTCACTTTTTTCCATCAGGACCTTAATGGTGCCCCTAACTGGGCCACAGTGTTCACATTAAACCAAATTTCTGGTCACACCTTGATTCAAGACTGGCAATGGGATCGGGGTCGGAAGCGTGGGAGCCAGGCAAAGGAGTAGGTGGTACAGTCAAAGGACTGGGGATGGGAGATACGACTGGCACAGGCAAAGAGATAATAGGAATATCATCAACAGAAGACTTAAGAGTAGAATCCTGACTAGCTAAAGTCTTACTATCTGCTCCAGAAGCTGCCTTTCTTTTCCTGTCTCTTTCTAACTTGGTCAAATGTGACTTTAAAACATTCCATCTTTTATCGTCCATCCTTACACTCGTTACAAATTAAATCTATAAAAACACTGGCCCTCTACAGTCAGTACGAAGGGTATGTGAGTCATATGAGGCCTTAGTCAATCTTGTATCGTAGCCTTTGCTGCAACAACGAATACTAGCTGAACTTGAGTCCGACATGTTACTGTGCAAAGTCTCAAACTAGGCAAATAATTTTAATGCAGTGAAAAAAGTCTCCAACCAGTGAAAATAAGTCTTAATCCAGAAAAAAAGTCTTAATCCAGATAAAAAAAGGTCTCAAAACAAAACCTAACTATCGCTGAACGTGCCAAAAGCTACCAAAGGTAAAACACTTCACCAACTGGGAAAATATCAACGGGTCAGTGATCAGAATTCCAGAACAAATTGCTTCTTACAACCCATGCTCAGTCATAAGCCAGAAGAAACAAACTGAAGCTCTTTGCTAAGTTGTCCCTCTTGTTCCCCGAAAGTGGGTGGGGCTAGTCCCTACATAAAACAAAAGATTTTCAAAATCTTAGCTACCCTGCGAGTTGAAACTATAGCTATGTAATTACTTGGTAAGTTATTTATATGAAAAGGTATTTTGTTTGTCGATATAACTGTAAAAAAATAAACATGACTATCTAAAGAACAGGGTTTTTAGGAGTCAATAAGCAAAAGTATCTTTAGCTAATTTGGTGGGTGAAAACCACACACTGAGAGAGCTTTACCTCAAAACTTCATCATTTAGTTTGCACAGTCTGTTTTAGAAATAAAGATTTCAATATATTTTTTCTCAAGTAACAACACCACAAAACATGTTTAGAAACAAAAAAATACAGTATATACAGTATATATATACACACACACACACATATATATATATATATATATATATATATATATATATATATATATATATATCCTTATACAGTATATACCTCTATTTACAAAAACGTCTCCAGTATATATATATGGGAGCCATATATATATTAGCGGAAAAAAGTTTTTTCAAAAAATCACAGCACGCATTAGTTTTTAAGATTAAGAGTTCATTTTTGGCTATTTTTGTCATTGCCTGAAGTTTAGTATGCAACCATCAGAAATGAAAAAATATCATTATCATATATAAATATTGAAATATATGCCAGCACAAAAAAATGTTCATATATAATTTTATACAAATATATATGAGTAAAACGGTTAGAGCTAACGGGTTATTTTTTTCTTTGTATTGTACACTAAATTGCGATGATTTTGGTATATAACAAATTGTAAAAGATCAAAGCAACACAGAGAAAATATTATCACAAAATGATGCATGAATTCCTAACGCAGCGGACGCAAAAATGTTTTTTTTAAATTCACCATAAACCAAAAATATTTTTTAAGACTTCCCGTTTTTTTGCAAAATTAAGCTAATTGATTGAATATTACTAGACTTTAAGTGTTTTAGCTTACAATTGAAGTTTTTTACCATTTCATATATAAAGTTAAATTGACCGAAAGTCAATTTTTCTAGTTATATGGTTTTATGAAAATATTTCAAAACTGATAAAAGCTACAACCATGAGTTATTTTCTCTTTGTATTGTACATGAAATTGCGCACATTTTTTTGTAAAAGTTTATGTAACGACTAATATAAAATGGTGCAAACATCACGACAACGTGACGAAAAATTTTCTGAGATGTTGCATGAATTTACAGCGGACGTAAGGAAAATGTTTTTTTTTCAAAATTCACCATAAATCAAAATATTGTGCTAGAGACTTCCAATTTATTGCAAAATGAAGATAAATAATTGAATATTACTAGAATGTAAGAGTTTTAGCTTACAATTGCGTTTTGCGTTTTTTTACCATTTCGGTCGAGTTAAAGTTGACCGAAAGTTGAAATTTTGGCAGTTATCGTGATTTATATGAAAATATTTAAAAACTGATAAAAGCTACAACCATGAGTTATTTTCAGTTGTATTCTACATGAAATTGCACACATTTTCATATATAAAAGTTTATGTAACGACTAATATAAAACGGTGCAAACATCACGACAACGTGACGAAAAAAAATTTCTGAGATGTTTGGCCGAGTTACCGCACGGACGTAAGGAAAAAAAGTTTTTTTCAGAAATTCACCATAAATCGAAATATTGTGCTAGAGACTTCCAATTTGTTGCAAAATGAAGATACATGATTGAATATTTCTAGAATGTAAGAGTTTTAGCTTATAATTGCATTTTTACCATTTCGGTCGAGTTAAAGTTGACCGAAGCTTGAAATTTTGGCAGTTATCGTGATTTATATGAAAATATTTCAAAACTGATAAAGCTACAACCATGACTTATTTTCTGTTGTATTCTACATGAAATTGCGCACATTTTCATATATAAAAGTTTATGTAACGACTAATGTAAAACGATGCAAACATCACGACAACGTGACGAAAGAATTTCTGGTGCGGATGTAAGGAAAAAGTTTTTTTCAAAAATTCACCATAAATCAAAATATTGTGCTAGAGACTTCCAATTTGTTGCAAAATGAAGGTAAATGATTGAATATTACTAGAATGTAAGAGTTTTAGCTTACAATTGTGTTTTTTACCATTTCGGTCGAGTCAAAGTTGACCGAAGGTTGAAATTTTGGCAGTTATCGTGGTTTATATGGAGATATTTCCAAACTGATAAAAGCTACAGCCATGGGTTGTATTTTCCTGTATTTTACATGAAATTGTGCACATTTTCATATATAAAACTTTATGTAACGGCTAGTATAAAACAGTGCAAAAATTACGACAAAATTACGAAAGAATTTCTGAAATTTTCGGCAGAGTTACCGCGCGGGCGTAAGAAAAAGTTTTTTCAAAAATTCACCATAAATCGAAATATTGTGCTAGAGACTTCCAATTTGTTGCAAAATGAAGGTACATGATTGAATATTACTAGAATGTAAGAGTTTTAGCTTACAATTGCGTTTTTCGACCATTTCGGTCGAGTCAAAGTTGACCGAAGGTTGAAATTTTTTGTAGTCAACGTACGGTACGTCCACTTGGCACCCAACAGACAATTTTAGTCGACGTATGATACGTCCAGTAGGCGTTTAAGGGTTATATAATATGAACCAATTTATATAGTGATTTATGATCGAGACGTAGCGAAAAACCTGCTAGCCGTCTGTGTGCCTTTGTGATCAGGGTATAATGGGTAAATATTGCTGACCTCAAGGAGCCATACAACCGCTGACAGCCTGGTTTGAGTGCCACAAAGGGTGTCCATACACGATGTTCCTATTGGCCTTTCTTGAACATGGGAGCCAATCATTGAAGACCTAAGGGTTGAGGACAACCGAGTGCAGGTTCCGTTTAAAAGCTGTCCCCTCAGTTTAGCATGAGTGGGCAATAGGGGCAGGTGACTGTTAAGCCAGTGGTGGGTAACACATACTGGCTTAGAGTACCCCAGCCATAATTGCATAAATTAACGTAACGTAACATTAGCTACAGGGCCCAGTGTAATTTTAATGATAATATATGTGTTAACTGTATCCTATGCGTTTCATTTGTATTGGTGGAACCATTATAGTATATGACCAAACTCGGATCATATTTTTGGTGTCAGGTCTAGCGTGTTGCCAATACATAATACATAACCACATAGTTGTGAAAGTGAAATAAACTATTCAAACTAGAAAGACAGCACACGGCATGGGGGGTACCAGTGTTAGCAGTAACAGTGATGCCACCAATAGCAGTACCAGGGTAGTGGACAGTGTGAAAAAGTTGCCAAGTACTATCCAACGTGCATTAAAAGAGATGCGCCTATCAGCAAATGAAATCAAAGATAGAAGAAAATCCGTCAACCCACCCATGATTTCAGCAGATGCCATGTCGTTTTCGCAACCGAGCCAAGTGCGATCAGTTGAAATCATAAAAAAAACTGCTGGTGCTAGATGGATCAGTGCCCGAGTTTGATAACTCATGCCATGGGGAGGGTTTCCTTTCAATTGAGGCCTTCATGAAGTGTATTGAAAATGCCACCATAGGCTGGTTAGAGAAAGAATAGCAGATGGAGCAAAAGGTGACGGGGAGTGCAGCCCGCCAAGTAAGAAGTTGGGATGTCAGTTATTCAGCTGACTGGAGGACTTTCAAGCAGCACCTCTCTCAACAATTTGCCCTTCACCAGGACGAGAAAATGGAAATGTTGGAGACATATAGGCCCAGCTAGGGGTGGGGGAATTGATCATAGCATTCTGTGCTCGTATTAATGAAGACGAGAAGAGTCTCATCCCACCATGAAGGGAAAAGAAGCCTTCTGCTGACACATGCTGAGGGGAATTCTTCCCACCTCCATAGTGGGATCCCCATACGATGACGATAAGCCCTTGCAGGCCTTATTGCCAAAGGTGTAACTACTGCTGAACCATGAATGACAACAGCAAGCAAAGTAGGGGGGCAAGCCACCTCCCAACCACTGTTTGCAACAGTTAAACAGCCTGGGCAAACTGGGACTCAGCCAGCCCACCCATAATCCAGGGGGCTGGGCCCTGCAGCAAGGGACCTCGAAGAGGCAAGGGGAAAACAGGTGGGAAAGGGGCAGCTGGCCTTTGCTGGAGATGTGGGAAGGGAGGCCATCTGCAGGCCCAGTGCCCCTCTTCCACTGAGCAATGATGGTGTTTTCGATGCAATGCGACAGACCACCTTGTAAATGCCAGTAGAAAAAAATTATGTCGGCCAGCAGAACAACACTCCCCCTGCACCAAGGAAAGAAGGAGAAGGTGGCATGGAGGGGGAGCCAGGGGAGGGCCCGGCTACAACCACGCCCAGCAGGGCCAAATAACGACTGTGACCCCGGCAGAACAAGGGACACCTTATTGGGGAGGGGGGGGTAAGCCAGCCAACCCCCTGAGAAGTACTGTAGTGGAGAACCCTCCACCAAAGGTTGCCGCTCCTACCCAAAAGCTGAGAGTACCAGGAGGAGAGGTGATGCAAAAGCCTTCCTCCCGCCCTCAGTCTGTGAGAGAGACTGCGGTACAGGTGTTGTCGGTACAGGTAGGAGAATGCCAGGAAAGAGCTTTGATCGACACTGGTCCAAGGGTGTCTTTGTTAGAAGAACACCTAGTGACCATGTTAGTACAGCCCATGAGGGGTTGTCTAGTTTCACGTACAGCTGGTGGCCATCAGCTGGTAACCCAAAGGACTGTGAAGCAACAGGTAACCATCGATGGGGGAGCCCTGATGCATACCTTCTATGTAGTGCCAGCATTACATGTAGAAGGAATCACAGTAATATTAAGAATTGATTTCGTGTGAAGGAGCAAAATAACAATAACCGGCAGACGGGGAAGGAATCAAAGTATTTTCGAGAGGACAACAAATCTCAGTAGGGGGGAGAGACAGAGGTGCATAAGAGTTCCCCCTGAGCTCAAAGGGGGGGAGGGAGAATACCCGCCACCCCAGAGGCAGGAGATGTGGCACCACCTCGAACCCTCTTGTCCCTAACTGTGACACATGCACAAAGTATACCAGAAGGCACATTAATTATGATCAAACTCCACCAAAAATGGAAGACTTTATCATCCTGGGTTTGAGTGAGGTGATGCAAGGCGAAGCAAGTGTGCCCTTTATTAACATTAGTGATCAGCGCATTGTGTTAGAAAGTGGGTAGATATGCAACCTTGAACCTTGCGAAATAGCAGATGCCTCTCACACCCTGGTGACCTTGGGTAGAACGCTTCAAGGTCGCAATGAAGAGTGCCTGGGTAGACTCCTCCGAACAGCTGGTGGGTCCACCACTGCTACTTATCAGAAAATTGTAGAAGGTTATCAAGATGTAATCTCAACTGGCAACGAAACCCCAGGTCAGATTAATAATTTCCCTTTTGTTATAGAGGCCAGGAATCACCCATCCATAAGATCTAAGCCTTACAGGATTCCAGTTTGTTACCAATGCATGATGGGGAACAAAATTAATAAATTAAGGGAACAAGGGACAATTACAGAAAGTGAATCTCCCTGGGCCTCACCAATCATGATGGTTAAAAAGAAGGATTGTTCTCTTAGGCTATGTGTTGATTACAGAAAGTTAAACAGTATCACAAAAGACGATTCATTCCCATTGCCCTCTATGAAAGAAGTGTTGATTAAGGTCAGAGACTGTAAATTCTTCACCACATTGGATTTAAAGTCTGGCTATCATCAAATACCTATAGGCGAGAGTGGCAAAGAAAAGACAGCCTTATAGCAAATGATCAACTGTTTGAAAATAATTACCTCCCTTTCAGAGTAAAGAATGTCCCTGCCCATTTTTCACGTTATGATGTCCATACCAGCTTTGCTATTAGGGCACAGCGTGTTTGTATATTTAGATGACATAATCATAATAGGGGCTACAGTAGAAGAACATAAGAAAAACATTGCTGAAGTCTTACAAGCTTTAAAGCAACATGGTATGAAAATAATCTAACCAAATGCAAATTTTTCCAGCAGAAGTTGAACTTTTGGGGGACATCATAACATCTGAAGGCCTTATGCTCTGTGCCAATAAAGTAGCTGCAATTAAAGAATTTCCCCAACCAAAGAATTAAAAGGAAGTAGCCAGCTTCCTTGGGCTCGTGGGCTATTACCGTAAATTCGTCAAAAAGTTTGGTAACATAGCGAGACCGTTAGATTCGTTGAGAAAGCAGTCAGATTTTCATTGGGGACAGGAGGAAGATATAGCTTTTCAAGAATTAAAGATTTCACTCTCTAGCAATGAACTACTGGCTTATCCAAAGTTCGATTGACCACTTCTAGTAACCACCAATGTGAGCAGTATAGCTATTGGGGGAGTGATTTCTCAGGTTGATGATACAGGGAACAAAAAACCGTTTGTTTTACATCACAAGCATTAAAAGAGGCAGAGAAGAATTGACAGTACCTTCAACAGAGAGGCATTGGCAACTTTATGGATGTTGGAGAGACACTGCTACTTTTTGCTGGGGCATAAAGTCAAAATAAACACAGATCATAGGCCACTGAGAGATTTATTCAAGAAAGGGGATTTAACCACTCGACAGGCTCGTTGGACTGAGCGGCTGTTAGAGTTTGATATTGTGGGAATTGAGCATATAGCAGGGAAAGCAAATAAAGTGCCTGATGCTCTCTCCAGGAGTGCCACAATTGGAGCTACAACTCGAGCCACAAAGAGAAAGGAACAACAACAGAAGAATTAGTTAAATACCTCAGCGGCATCTGTGGTTGAAAACTGGAGGGACTCAGTAACTCAAGAATCAGGGGAGAAAACGGAGGTGTGAGTCGAACCAGCTGTGGGAATGTGAGAGATGGTTCTTCAGGGGGAACCACGCGTGGATGCCCTGAGAGTGAGAGAGAGAGTGTGACTGATTTGTGTGGATGAAGCGTGGAAGAGGTGAGAAGGGGTCAGAAGTCAGAACCCTGGAATGAACAAGTTAAGGCTTATGTAAGAGGTACGAGTAACAAGTTTCCTGATTTCCTAACGGAGCCCAGAGATATGTTCTTCATCAAAGAAGATATCTTGTTTTGTAATTACGAGAAAAGACTGGGCAATATCTGATCTCGCATTGTTCTTCCTCCCTCTCTGGTAGAGAAAACCATCCACATAATACATGTAAGTCCCTATGCATGCATACAGGTATAGAAGGTTCCTAAAGAGGGCACTGTATTGCATGAATGGGTCCTTTTCCAAGACTGACGTATACCGTTAGCAATCAATCGTACGTCAAGTGCACACACAAAGACTTCCTCCCTCTGCATGAATGGAAGCAGCATTAACTTGTAATTAAAAACTAGTCACCCATGCATACCACCAAAGGGCTTCCCCTTTCATAATGCCACTAATCTGGGGCATTGTCAACTAGTAACCGACCTTAAGCATTTTACCTTTTTTCTTTTCCTCTAACTTATTGCTTGCACTCTGCTTCGGGCAGAGTACCATTTCCTTTAGTACAATTAGTTGTACCGCAATTTAGTGTTGTTCCCCGGAACACTGGCTCCCTAGTGCCACCCAGAAAGAGTCCTGTGTGACTGCACAACCCACACCTGTATCTTGAGATACTGAGTGCCAACAATAGCAGGTCTTCCCATAAGGTTTTCCTAACCAAGGACAGCTCCATTAGTGTGACCTTTTGCACGGCACACTCAGCCACTGCGCCACCTTAATGAAAAGGTTCCATTCCACTGAAGTGTCTCCAATTTTACGAGACACTTCTCCAAATTCCCAGACCATTTTCCCTATCCATCTTAACCTACCAGAACATTACCAAACCTTTATGAATATGGGGAAGGAGGTGGGTCTCACGGGAAGGGATCTCACCAAGTGGGCATAAGAACAGCTGGATGACTTAATCAAGGGAGAAGCAAGAAAGAGAAGAAGAAAGGAAGGAGAAAGAACAACAAAGGAGGTATGACGAAGCACAAACAGAAAGAGAAAGGGCAGAGAAGGAAGAGCAACAGCAGTATGAGCTAGCTCTAAAAGAAAAGGAGATTGAACTGAAGAAGGCTCAAAAGGACAATGCCGAAGCTCTAGCCCACCAACAAACCTTTAATCCCACACCTGCTGCACCAAATCTGCCAATATCCAGTATTAACTCTCTGATGCCCGAGTGGATGGAGGATAAGCCAGAGGCATGGTTGGAGGAAGTAGAAACACTCTTCAACAACTACACCACCACCGAGATGGAGGGCCTTACTGCTTTCCAAGCATATGGAAGGTAAAGCCAAGGCTGCCCTCCGCTCGCTGGATAAGGGTAAGAAGGGAAACATGGAGGACGTTTGGAGGGCCATAACGAAAGCTTATGAGATAACCCGGGAGAAATGGCAACAGAGGTTTAGAGGCCTTCCCAAAGAAGTCAGTCAGTCTTGGGCTGAATGGGCCTACCACAAGACCCGAGCTTGTTCAAGCTGACTTGTTTCCACATTGTGCACAGAGTTCGAGGGACCTGTTTAACAGGACAATGCTGGAAGATTTCTTCCAGTGTGCTCCTGGGACCTTCACTATGCACCTCAACAACAGGCAGCCCAAAACACTCATGGAAGCCTGTCATATGGCAGACGATTGGAAGACCAATAACCCATCTTCCAGCACGTCTCACTGGCGCATAGTACTGCCCTGATATCACTCTGGCTCTGCTCGCCTGAAGAATGTACTCCTTGCAAAACCTCCAACATGCACCTACTGCCATAAAATTGGACACTCCAAAGCTGAGCGCAGTTTTAAAAAGGGAGCTAGCAAGTAGCACCCTACAAGGGAACCCAAGAACCCCCTCTCCATCCACCTCCACTCAATCCTCGCCACCAACGGTAACCATTGGTAAGCAAGCCCATCTAAAGGGCCCATGCAGAGACTGTGGTGCTACTGGACACAATAGTGCCAGATATCCTGCCTGCCCAAAAGCATGGTACCTCTACTAAGCAAGTCAACCTGATCAGTTCCACGTCCAACAAGGTATGGTCGCCTGATATTTCTCACCCTGAGAGGGTGGGGACTCAGTCCATCTCAGTGGCACCCCTTGATGGCACAACTAGAACTATTTCAAGAGGCTCTGACCTCCATCTGGGACAGGAATCTCTGTCACAACCCAACTCAAGCACACCAAGGGGTTTTGCACCCCAGGTCCTTCGTCAGGTGCACCTGACCACAAATCTCTGCTATTGCCACCTGAGAGCCCTGAGCAGTGCCACTCACCGTCCATCTCAGACAGTAAGCACTCACAAGCCTTGAACCCTGTGCCTGGCACTAAACTTGGTGCCAGTGCCAGATCTCGTCACAGATCCTCCTTTGGGA
>NC_089742.1:75003624-75228624 GCF_040412425.1 Macrobrachium rosenbergii | reverse complement strand
TATAGTTCTTTTATTTTATGAGGAGAGTGACCATATAATTGTTCTTTGCATTTTGGGAGAGTGACCATATAATTGTTTTTTGCATTTTATTGTGTTGAATTGTTGTCATATTGAATTGTTAGTTGATTAACTGAGAAGATGAAACCCTTCAATGTTCAAGAGTTTTAACAAACCCTCCATCCAAGGTTATCTGAAATCACTCTGACTAAAGCACAGTGGTGAGATAGCAGCTGCATATGGTAGTCAGGTGTCACACCAACATAGGTAAAAGGCACAAATAAAATTCGTACAATCCAAGCATTGATGGATACTGGTAAAATACATGAAGAGCTCAGGCTCAAGAATTGTTGAACACCCAGCTGAGGCAAGAACTTATAGATAAACATGGGCAAAAGAAAGAAAAGTGATGCAGAAGCAGAAGCTTGGGCGATAAACGAAACAAATTGATTAAGCTGAAGATGCAGGCTGAAAGAGAAGAATGCAACAGAAGAGAAAAAATGCAGGCAGAAGAAAGAGAAGACAGAAAAAACGAAAAGAAAAGAAAGAGAAGAGAAGCTGCTGAAGAATTAAGAAAAATAGCAGAAGAAGAAGAGAAATAGCTAGACACAAGAGAGATGGAAAGGTTGAAAGCTGCAGCTGGTGCCGTAACACCTTCTAATCCTACTCAAGGTGATTCCAGACCCTGTATTTGATGTAGTAAGAGTGCAGAAGTTAATTCCAAAGTTTACAGAAGAAGCTCCAGATGAGTTTTGATCACTTTGAAAAAGTGGCTGCAGGAATGCTGGGATGGCCAGAGAGGATAAATGGTCGGTCTTGTTGCAGAGTGTTCTCATTAGTAAAAGGAAGAAGTGCCTATTTAGCCTTATCAGCTGAGCAGTGTAAAGAGTACAAGGTACTTAAACTAATGTGCTACAAGTTTGCCAGATGACCACTGAATATTATAATGAAAGATTCAGATCTTTGAAGGATGACCAGATAACTTTCTTGGATTATCACGTACAAAGTGAGAAGATGTTTTAAGCGATGGTTAGGCTGCTAAAAGTTAAAACATTGGAAGATCTTGAAGAATTGGTGTTCTTAAACAATATCTTAGGGGAATTCCTGAACACATAAGAGCCTATTTGAGAGAGAGGTGAATAAACTTGACAAAGCTGCTACATAGCGAGACTTTAACATCATAAGCAGCAGAAGGAACTATAATGTCAAGTACCGAATCCAGCACAGGTTTTAGGTCTCACCCAAATTTCAGGAGCAGATTGTGGGAATCCTACAAAGTGGTAATACCAAGTCATTTCAGGGAGTAATATCCCTCCGGCAAGCTAATGTAAAATCATATAATAATGTTGCAAGGCAATTACAGAAGCCTAATGTTGTCTGCTACAAGTGTGGAAGAGCAGGACACTTCAGTCAGGAGTGTCATCAGACACGATGGCAGCCCAAACCAGTTGGTCAGAAGTAGTAAGAAATGTCAAGGTGATAATTACAAAGAACAATGTGGGGAGGAGTCAAGCTCCAGTAAGGAACTGAGACTAAACAAGCTGAATGTTTAGCAACCAGTGAAATGTAACTTCAAGCAGTGAGTGGCTGAGCAGTTTGGAGGCACTGACCTTATATCTATGAATAACGCTGACAACTCCAGGAGGAAGTGTGCAGGTACCAGTCAGGTGTTCTGCATTACAGGGAGCAACCATAGTGTGGTAGTCGTAGTGCTCACCCTCAGTTGGAGGGAGAATCTTACAGAATTCTGTTATTTTGAAGGGTATAGGAGGAGAAGAGGTAGCTCCTATAATGCAAACACACCTGTCATGTGAATTAGTGACGGAGATGTGGACACTGCTGTAAAGGACTCACTGGCTGTTGAAGGTGTACACATGTTCTGTTAGGAATCAAGTTGGTAGTGTGCCATTGTTCCTTGTCCTATAGTGACAGATAAACCATTGAGGATTAGTCCTATGGTAGATTTGGAGAGAAGAATAACTACATCTATTTCCTAGCTGTGTGACTACTAGGGTATGAAGGGACTATGCCTCCAAGTGAAGAGACTGAGGATTTACCCACTCAAGAAGGATCATTGAGCTTAGAAGAGTTGTTCAGAAATGATACTTCCCTAGTGCTGATCAAGAAGAGGTTTCCCAAGAAGAAGCTGTCGTCCCTGAAGACTCTGAGTAGTCAAGATGTTCCTGAAGATAACAGTGAAACTACAGTAGCTGAGTTAGCAGATATTGAGAGCTCAACCCTTGAAGTTGGTCAGGTGACCAGGGAGAAGCTAATGGACCTACAGAAAAAGGATGTATCCTTAGCTGAGCTGTTTTCAAGAGTTGTTGATCAAGAGAGATGCAACAAACTCCTACCTGTGTTATTATCTGAAGGAAGTATGCTGATGAGAAAGCATAGACCTGCAGATATACCAGGAGAGATGCTGAATGGAATTGAATATCATCAAATTTTGATCCCACGTCCATTGAGGAAGCAAGTAGTAGCAGTAGCTCATGAGTCTGGACATATGGGAATCAGGAGAAGACCATGAAATACTTTTTCTGGCCTGGACTTCACAAAGATGTTAGCAAGTTCTGTCGGGAGTGTCGTACCTGCCAGATAGCTGGAAAGCCAAATGAAACCATTCAGAAAGCCCCCCTACAACCTATAGAAGTTAGAGGAGAACCCTTTAGCAAGGTGATTATAGATATGGTTGGACCACTGCCGAAGGCGAAGAAAGGGTCATGAGTATCTGTTAACATTGCTGTGTCCTGTGACAAGATATCCTGAGGCAATCCTGTTAGAAACATATCTGCCAAGATAGTTGCTGAGAAACTAGTGGAGTTTTCTCAGAAGTTTGGGATACCTGGAGATTGTACAAAGTGATAGAGGAACCAATTTTTGCTTCAAACTATTTCGGGATGTGATGAACATTGGGAGTGAAACAACAGTTGTCCACTCACGTATCACCCAGAGACTCAGGAGCCTTGGAAGTTTCACCAGACATTGAAAAGTATGCTGACTAAGTATTGTTCTGAGTCAGGCAGAGACTGGGATGTTGGTGTACAATTGATGTTATTTAGAGAGTACAGAATGCTTATCAAGAAAGCATGGGTTGTTCACCTAACGAGATGATTTTTGGTAGAGAAATTGAGAGGACCGTTGAAAATTCTTGCAGAAAATTGGGAAGAAAATCAAGTGAAATCCAAGGAGAGTATGTAAAGAGGCAGGAGAAAGATTGGAAGGGATTAGAAATTCTCTTTAGAAAATCTGAAACTGAGTCAAGAGAAAATGAAAAGGAGATATGATAAGAAGACTAAGCTAAGAAGTTTAGTGTTGAATTCAACAAGTGTTAGTGTTTTACCTGTCAAAGAGATTTCCCCTTTCAACAAGTTTCAAGGTCCTTACAAGATAATTGAGAGAGTTAAGTGATAGAACTTACGTAGTGAAACACCAGAAAAACGAAGAGCGAAAAAGGAAGATACATGTAAACCTCTTTCAAACACTTCTCCAGAAACCAAAATGGAAACTGTGTCAATAACTTGAACAACTTCAACTACAGAAGGCGATGATGGATATGGTGGGAGCTGAAAGCAAGATGAATAATTCTTCAATTTTGGAAAATTTGGAGGATAAGCTGAAATACACTTGAGTGTTGAGCAAGGTGGCGAGTTGTGCGAAGTGATTAGAAGCTTCACAGAACTTATTTGCAGATGTACCTCGGTGTACTGATCTGATCAAGCATGAGATCAAGAGATCCAAGAGAGATGGCAGACCATTCAAACAGAGGCTTATCAGCCTATCACCTTATCATCAAGAGATGTTTTGAAAGAAGTTGAATATTTGTTACAGCATGGATTAGCAGAACCCAGTTCAAAGTCACTACAGTTCTCCATGTGTGTTAGTGAAGAAACCTGATGGCTCATTTAGGATGTGTACTGATTATAGGAAACTGAATTCCATCAGTGTGGCTGACAATTATCACTTGCCTCTTATAGATCAGTTACTTGATAATGTTGGGCAAGCCAAGTTTGTCTCCAAGATAGACTTGTTGAAGGGATACTATCAAATTCCCTTAGATGAGAATGCTAAATTGCTGTCAGCTTTTATTACTCCTTTTTGGACTGTGTCAGTATACTGTTCTGCCATTTGGTCTGATGAATGCACCTGCAACGTTTCAGCAGTGATGGATCCAACTGCTAGGGTCATAGAAGGAGTGAGTGTATATCTGGATGACATAGTCACTTACTCTCACAACATGGGAAGAACATCTGAAGATCCTGAGGGAAAGTTTTCAGAAACTAAGGAAGCAGGACCCAACAGTCAACCTATAGAGAAAGTGAGTTAGGGGAAGCAACTGTGCAGTATCTTGGGTTTGAAGTTGGAAAGGCCTTCGCTCAGTAGCGTAATGTAAGAGGGTATCCATAAGGCTACCCCACCTACTACTAGAAAACAGTTACAGAGATTTTTGGGCATGGCAGGGGATTCTATCGACGTTTCTGCCCGAATTTCTCAGCTGTATTAACCTTAACAGACTTAACTAGTCCCAAGCTAAGTTTGTTTGGACTACAGAATGTCAGAATCCTTTGAAGGTAAAGCCATTTTAACTTCAGAGACCAGTTCTTGAACTCCAGACTTCAATAAAATTTGTGATACAAGTTGATGCACTCCTGACTGTGGAATTGGAGCTGTACTGCTTCAGGAAGATGAAAGTGAACTTTTGCATATTATGTTTCATGTCTTCGAAACTGAAAAAACATCAAGAAGTGTATTCCACGATAGAAAAAGAAACTCAGCCTTAATCACAGCATTGAAAAAGTTTGAAGTGTATGTGAACGAGCCTAGGAATGAAGAGATTTTTAGTGCGTCTGATGCGCGAAAATCCACGCTCCGCATTTTTACAGCGGATCAAGAATCACAACCAGAGACTCACCGGTGAGTCTCTGTGCTTGCAACCCTATAATATTAGGTACAGCATATCTCGGGTAAGAACAATGTAGTTTGCTGATTACTTATCCGTTAGTGAATCGTTGGATTCAACTCCCAGATAACCAATCTTCTTGGGGAGGAGTCTTATGCTGTGAAGTTTCATAATACAGTAATCTCCCGTGTGTATGTGTGTATTAGCCGTATGTGTGATCTTATGTTCAGATCTTGGCGTATGCTGTAAAGAGCTAAGCGTAAATTCACGATGATTAAGCGCTGTATGGTTTGAGAGGGCAGCGTGTCGTCGAGCTGAGAAAGAGACTGAAGTGCGTTGTTCATTGTATAGAGGCAGTTTGTTAGTCAATATTCAAAACTTGCTGAGACTATCACCTTCTCATTACCGTACAAGGCACTATGGGCCGCGATCAAAAGCTTTGTTGGCAGGTGGAAGATTCCGTACAAAAAGTTGCTAATGTCGTTCAGGAATGTTATTAGAGCGATGTTTCCATTCTTATTATAATAACTAGAGATTCTCTTGTTCTGAAACTATGTAATGATAAATATTGAGTGTTAACTGCTAATTCCACTTGTCTCTAATTATCATTTTAAAGAGTTTAAAATACAAAAACATAAAATCTGGGACCTGTTCTTTCCACCCATAGACTGTGCCTCTGCATCACAAAGGGGCCCACACTCCAGAAGACCAAAAAGCGTTGTGGAAAGGAGCTGCGTTTTCCGCTCAGCGTCCTCTCTCTCTCTCTCTCTCTCTCTCTCTCTCTCTCTCTCTCTCTCTCTCTCTCTCTCTCTCTCTCTCTCTCTCTCTCAGGATTACGAATGTCCCGTTTTAATGTAATTGATATTTTGGTAGACGATGGTCACTCATATTCTTTAACTGATTAATTCCTTAGTAAATGTGTCTGAGTTATCTGAACAGTGTATTTTATTAAGTGTGTGTGTAACGGCGCCTGGTTAAAGACATGAAGCATTTGGTACCAAGGTATTGTAATATAGTTATTGGGTTTCAGTGCACTGAAAATAATATCTGCAGTGGTTATATGTAAGGAATGCCTTTTCACTTTTTTTAAATATTTTCGTGTTATATATGTTTTATGCTTTATCTTTTGAAGAATTTTTCTTTTATGCATATATGTGATGTATTTGCTATTACTTTGTAACTTTTGCTTTACATTTTTTTATATTTAATCTTTTGCA
Source organism: Macrobrachium rosenbergii (assembly GCF_040412425.1). Lineage (NCBI taxonomy): Eukaryota > Metazoa > Arthropoda > Malacostraca > Decapoda > Palaemonidae > Macrobrachium > Macrobrachium rosenbergii. The sequence continues at coordinate 75,222,510 of NC_089742.1, read as the reverse complement.
GAGTATATTTCTGTGTCTTTTTGTATCCACATTTTAATATGATTGATTTATTTACTTGCTTATTTTGTTTAGCACGTGGGAATTGAATTTACTTACAGTATATTTCTTTCAATCAAGTTTTGTTATTTAACAATTTAAATCTTTCTTGAATAATTTTTGATGAATTAATAAATTAATTTTCTGATTTAATTTTGACTGATGATTAATTCAGATTTAATCCAATTTTGTTTTTGTTTCGAGTAATAATAGATTTCCCTGAGACTATTAAATCTATTTTAATCTTTGAATTTAGAAATAAATTTTTGTATTTAAAATATAATATCAGAGTTTCACATTCGACCCACCAGTAATTTGATTTGAATTAGGGATAGAGTGGTAAGTGAGATGTTTTCAGCAAATGATGAAGTGAGCTCAGACCAGGAAATGAAATAAATAAAATACTTGAACACTTTTATAATGTTAATGGAGTGATGCCCTTAGATTTTACCTCACACCTGTTTAACGAACTTTATGCTTTCTTTCGCAGTTGATAAGTTTTATAAAGGGATCACTGTTGCCTTTAGAAATCAGTCGTCTTGTATGTGTGATGAGGTTCAGGTGTCTGGCTTTTGTGAGGTAACTATAATTGTTGAATAAATGGTAAGTTTGGTAATCAAATATCAAGCATTAGATACCAGGTTTGATTTAAAAAAAAAGAACAGACATGGACACTCCGAGAGTCTATATATAAATATGGTGCACTAGACTCCAGGACAAGCATAGATATCAGGTTTGATTTGAAGAACAGACACTGGACACTTCGTCACAATATATATATATATATATATATATATATATATATATATATATATATATATATATATATATATATATATAGTCTCTATATATATATATATATATATATATATATATATATATATATATATATATTTCACTAATTTGCAGATTTTTCTTTGGGCCACATCTCTAAAATTATCACTAATTTGCTTTTTTTCATAGAGCAACACACTTTATTCACTAATCACTGTATTTTTTTATTAAAATATATGTATATTGAGTTATGGTTTTACTTTAAGTTTCAAGAGCAGTATAAATGGTTTCTGTAAGTGAAATAACATTTCACTGATATTTTGCTTGTTTTTTATTAAAGGATATTGCTACTGTTGAGAGAGAGAGAGAGAGAGAGAGAGAGAAACTGCAGTTTTTACATCAAAGTCTAAGCACAGTGTAAATGGATTCTTTATGTGAAATAACGTTTCATTGATATTTTGCTCCTTTTTTTTCCATGAAATATGTACAGTATACTGTTTGAGAGAGAGAGAGAGAGAGAGAGAGAGAGAGAGAGAGAGAGAGAGAGAGAGAGAGAGAGAGATGAAATATGTACAGTATACTGTTTGAGAACTGAAGTGTGTTTTTCATATCCAAGCACAGTAACTTGCTGGGGATGAGAACTAAAGGCACTTAAAGCTGTGGCTGGGATGAGCATGTTGAGAGTTGCCTAGAGATGAAACATCAACAGCGGTAAAATATTCTCGTGTACTGTTATAATATGTTTGATAATCATAGTAAACTAAACTTGTAATGAAATACAGTACAATTAATCAGATAAAGCAAAAAACACGGCAATGCTACCTACATTGATCTGTTGTGTATTGCTGGATTTGTTTATTTTTGTGTTTTTTTATGCTTATGGCGTCGTGAAAAAATTCAGTTCACAGGATTTTTCCCTTCAAACTCCCGCCGATTCTACAGGGTTTCACAGAATGGCGGGAACTTGCTGATCAAGGCATGCAGTAAACACGACTACAATATTATTGCATATTTTGCTGAAATGCACGTACCGCCGCAGTGTGCAACGTCAAGTTTTGTCTTGTTGCTTGTTTGAGTGATTTGTTGTGAGTTTCGGGTCCTTGAGCCCAAGTAACTAGAAATAAGTTATCCCATTTAGCAACCGCGTGGACAGGGAAGTGAGATTCTCACGCGATTATATTGCCCTTGTCGCTCCAGGGATCTCGTTTTGAACAGACGTGTTTTTTTGGGCTACATAGTTGTAGCTTGTGATGAGAATGATTGGGTGAGAGAAACTGTTTGGGCGTCGTGTTAATTGTAATTTAATTTCAGTGATTTCTTGAAGCTGAGGGCAGTCATGTTGCCCACGTGTTTCGTGTTGCGGGCACGTGGATTGTGAGTTCATTGTTGTGCTTTCGTTGGAGGTTTTGTGTTTGTTATGTGAGGGTGATGATTGGGTTTTGTTTTTAAAAGTAAATTGTAAAAAACCTGGTACGTCTCTCGTTTGTCCTTATATGGGGGCTAAGTCACTTCCGTAGCACTGGGTTGATCGTGCAGTCTATCGGCGCAACGAAAATCAGTGACGTCTGCCAAGGAAATTCCCGACATTTTCACGGTCCTTCGAACCAAATCAACCCAAGTGCTAGTCCCCCGTGGGAGGTTAGGCGAGGCATGGTAGAATATTTAGAGTTTGGCTGGTAGGGCACTCACAGTTGCCAGCCCATTTCCCCGAGAATGAGGGCGTACAAACTGAAGTTTACCATAGGCCCAGGGGCCTGATAGCTAGCCTAGAATCTAGCAAGCTTCCCTTCTGGAACAGAGGATATAATTTAGCTGCTGTGTAAACCGTATAATGAGACTCATCTGAGGCGAGCGGGTACGCCAGAGTTAGCTAGGAGGACAAGGGGCTGTGTATTATTTTAACTGTTTGGGTGAAAGTAATGTAACGTAACTTAGGCTGGCGTCATTTCCTTCTAACCCCTATGAATTGTTTGCCAAGTATACTCCTTTTTTCACCTACAGATTAAGTTAATGTAAATAAGTAGTCACCCTCCAACACACTCACAAAATGGCAGCCAGCAACAAAGCCCAAATGGAAGCCATCTTGGGCCTCCTCGATGACAATCTGGTAGGTGCTCGAGAGATACTACTCGAGTCACATCATGTCACTGTGTATCAGAACTTCTTGAACAGAATTCAAGCTGACAAACAGCAGTTGAGAACTTTGTATATATCTAACATGAGCAATTTAGAAACATTAACACATGATCAAGTGGGTCAGTCGTTCAATCAAGCAGCGAGAACGACCACGGTACTTATGAGTTGAATTGGGACTCTTACACCCGCAAACCAAACCACAACCCCATTGCGTAAATTGAAGGAATTGCCTCAACCCATGTTCAAGGGAGAGAGGAGCAAGTTCTGTAACTTCCAAGAATTGTTTGATGTACATGTCCAAAAATACACTGACACTGGCGACGTGGCGAAGTTCATGTATCTATTACGATCTCTGGACAGCGAGCCACTTAGAGTGGTACAATCTCTAAGTGTAATGGCGGGAAATTACGAAGTAGCACAGGAGTCACTAAAAAAATATTATGGGATTGACCATCAGACCTTGGTATTACTGTATTGCATCAGCGGTTAGCTGATCTTTTAGTGCCAAAATGTAATTGTAAGGAATTAAAAGCCTTCCGTACTGAATTAACCGTGCTGATCGAGCAAATCAAGAGACTGAGTGAGTCTGCATTAGACCAAGGAATGCTATTGAGCCTAATTTGTCAAAAATTGTCTCAGGGGCGAGTTTATCAGGAAGTCGTTGCGTATTTGCGAGTGTGATTTTGATCTAAATGTATTGTTCACTGCACTTGATTTCCTTATTCGTAGCATGGAAGACGATGCCCTTCAGATAACGAAAGTCAGAATCCTGTGTTAGACTCAAATGCTTCAGGTAACAAAGTATGTCCATTTTGTAATGGAAGTCATTCACCCTTTAAGTGTACCAAGTATCCTAAAGCCGCCGCGAAGAAAAGACAACTAGTCATATCGCAACGTTGTTTTAATTGTTTCGCTAAAGGCCACAGCAGTAAGAATTGTAGCAGTAAAGTAAATTGTAAATTGTGTAATGTCAGACACCACAGTCTCATTTGTGAAGGTCGAAGTAGTGATACAAGACACACCATGGGTTAATCCAACCAACCTACCAACAGATGGTTGCCACCTCATGTATTGTCACAACAAGTAACAAATCAAGGGCAAGAATGACCGGGGAATAGAGCTAATTTAGATTCAAGACACCCAGTCAAATAAAAAAAAATGAGAAACCATGTGTAAATGCCAAAACTGTAAGGAATCAGCCTTCAGTCAAGTTGTCAGTAACCTTGTTGCCTACCGCTATGCAACTTTGTACTCAAAGGAGGTACCTCACACAGCGCGCATGTTTTTAGATACTGGCAGTCAATGCAGTTTTATTTCTAGTTGGCTATCATGCAAATTAAAGTTACCTGTCATCAAGCACATGGCACTGAATATTGCACCACTTGGGTCTCAAGTAGTAAAAGGAGAGTTTGATGTAGTTGCATGTCGTATCCATCTGGGAGAGAGGGTGGTTCGCACAAAGTTAGTAGTGCACGATAACGTGAACACTCCAATCCACAACATAGGACTCGTCAACATAAAGAATCATTTGCAAGAAAAGGGATGGGAAATGGCTGATGTTGAAATTACAGGGGATGTGTTGAAGAATGTAAACTTGTTGATTGGGGCAGATTATTTTAATTACTTTGTAATTGGTATGGATAAAATTGACGGGGTGAGTGTTTTTGTTGCACATAATGGGATCACGCCTTATGTGAGGGTACCTCAGTGGGCTTTGCAAGGAGTTAACATAGCTAAAGTTTGTACCTAGAGGATATGTAGAATCATAGACTCTGAACCTGATGTAGACGTCTGGTGGAGGTTGGACATGATAGGAATCGCGCCACATGAACAGTTTAGGATCTCAGAACGTGCTGCCATTGACAAAGTTACCAAAAGTATACAGAAAACTGAGCAAGGTTACCATGTTAGTCTGCCTTTCCGAGGGTCAGGCAGACCAAGTAACAACTATGATATAGCCCTCGCCCAATTGCATTCGTTAGAGCGACATTTCGCAAAAGATGAGAACTATCGTAGGGATTATGAAAAAGTCTTTCAAACTTACTTAGAAGCTGGCTTCATAGAAGAAGTCCAGAGCACAAAGGTAGAGGGCCATTATCTCCCCCATTTTGGCGTTAAAAAGGAAAGTCTTATGACACCTCTCCGCATAGTTTTCAATGCCTCCTCCAAGGCTAAGGGTGAACTTTCACTTAATGATTGTTTGTATTCAGGGCCAAACATGGTCGAGCTATTGTAAGATTTGTGGATTCATTTCAGAGAGAAGCCATACGCTCTCACCTCAGACATCCCCAAAGCCTTCTACTGAGTAATTTTAGACCCTCGACATATAAAATACACAGGTTTTTTGTGGAAAAAGTAAATGGGCAGATTGTAATGTATGAATTTAAAGCAGTTAATTTTGGGGTCACAACAAGTCCTTATCTACTGCAACGAGTCCTTATCTACTGCAACAGGTAATTAGAACCCATTTAGAAGAGAGGGGAAGAGAAGAATTAATTAGATCCTTTCACATAAGACAATTTTTGGGTACCTATACAACCTTGGAGGAAATGGAGATCTATGTCGAAGTAAAAACCTTGCTAGACGAAGCTAACATGCCACTGACTTGGTGGGCAAGTAACACTGCAGAATTCGATAGAAGGATTGGAGGGAACGAGCCAGAACAGATATCCATTCTAGGGATGTGTTGGGATAGAAGGGAAGATTTGTTAAGTCTAAAACCTTGCAGGGGATTAGAGTTGGGAGGGAGGCAGGAGCTCATGAAACGTCGGGTACTGTCCTTGCTAGTGTCTAATTTTGATCCTCTGGGGTTGGTTAGTCCTGTGTCTGTAAAGGGCAAGATGTTTTTGCAAGATTTGTGGGAAGAGACAGTAGGTTGGGATGACGTACTGAGTAAAAGCAACAGTTCAGATTGATTCATGATCTAAAGTTCAAACAGGGAGTCAAAGTGGGGAAGTGTGAGGTGCATGTGTTTACTGATGCCTCTAGCAAAGCACATGGAGCCATAACATACATACGAAGGGAAGAAGGGGAAAGTAACATCTTGACGTCTACAATGAGGGTGACTCCTAGAAAGCAGGCTAAATTAACAATTCCCAAACTAGAATTGCTAGCCTTAACTGTGGGGTTCAGGTTAGGCAAGCATTTCAGCAGACTGTTAGACATTCAGAATGTAATTGTGTGGACAGACAGCAAAGTTGCCATGGCCTGGGTAGACAGCAGGGAGGGAAATAAGAATACATTTATTTCGAATAGGGTTGGGGAAATTAACTCTATTCAGCAGGAGTGTGGATTTGATCTCCAGTATGTCCCCACCAATTACAACCCGGAGGACATCTTGACCCAGGGGGTAGGCTCTGAGGAATTGGAACAGAGTTGCCTTTGGAAGGAAGGCCCTGACTATCTACGCCAGCCTGGAGAACTAGTGCCACCTGTAAGCAAGGTTGCTGTAACTGACCTAAGCAACATCTCCGTAACTGCCGCCCTTAGCGAACTGCGTGAAGAAGGAAGCCTGTCCAAACCTGCCGAACTCTGGAACCTGGAGGGAAGTAGGGTAGATTTCATGTATATGATGAGAGTAATGCAATATGTATTAAAGTTCATGCACAGTAGCGCTGATCCATTTTTAAAATTAGTTTACCTTGAGCAGAGGCACCATTTCCCAACCGTGTGTGATTGCTTGGAAAATGGTGTGCGTGTGCCTAAACACATAGATAATTTCATTGTCAGTTGAATTTAACTTTGAGAGAAGGTATCATTCATTCTAGTAATCGACTGTTGAACAATGAGTTATGTAAAAGCCAGCTGGTGTTATTGCCTCATAAAGGAAGACTAGCTGTGCTTTATCTAGAGCACCTTCACGTAACACACATGCACTGTGGTGTAAATACTAATGGCCCTTTACCAGCAGGAATGTTGGATGCCAAGTTTGAGATCACTGGCTATGGGCATAGTACGAAAATGCAGAGCTTGTAATATCACCTCCAAGCCTCTTCTACGATGACCGCCGCCTCCCCCACTCCCAGCCAGCCAAGTTCGACTACTGCGCCCATTTGAGAAGGTGGGAATAGACCACAGTGGCCTTTTGAAGGTAAAAGGGGGGTCGGACACCTCCTCATCATCACCTGTCAGGCCAGCCGTGCAGTATACATTGACTACTGCAGCGGGCTGGATGCAGACACCTTTATACTATTACTTCAAAGATTCGTGGTTACCCATGGCACTCCATCGAGGATATACAGAGACAATGCCATGGTGTTCAGAGCAGCCAGCAAGTTCCTGCATGAGTTATACGAGGAGGACGCCACTCAGCAATTCTTGTGTGAGCGCAGGATTCAATGGACATTTCAGACCCCGCAATCTTCCTGGAAGGGAGGTTTCTTTGAGAGGGTGGTGGGAGTAGTCAAGAGGACCCTCGCCACGACACTGAGATGCGCCAGCTTCTTGAGGAGCAGCTGAGGACCCTCATCAAGGAAGCCGAGGCGGTGAATAACAACAGACCGCTGATGTACACCGGCGACACCTGGGAAAACGAGGTCCCATCTCATCCGGGGAGATACGATTCGCCTGTTGCCTCCTGTAGTGCCTCATGAAGAAATGTATGCCAAGTTAACCACCCGACAGCTTCGTCACAAATACTTTTATCTAACAGAGATTCTGGAGAGGTTCAACACCCTCTGGAGGGATGGCTATTTGAAGTCTTTTGCCATGCACTACCCATGCTACTTCCTTCAGTATCCCAGAGGTACTTTTATCTTTCTTTCGACTTCAGATTCACACGTCCTCTCCTGGCTCGAGGTAGATCCCGAGTGCTTGAAAGTCTCTACCTATTTTAAATCTAAGTCTCCTGAAACCTGTATAAATAACCTATCCCCTCCCTGCTTGCTGGGTACCAAAGTCTTAACTTCACCCACATTTACCTTTATACCATCTCATTAAAAGAGACTCCTGCCACTCTCTTCCTTTCTTTTCAGTTCTTTTTCAGTCTCTCCCTTAACCACCAGGCCATCTGCTTATAACAATTCCCATAGATTTTCATTCCCAATTTCTTTGCTCAATACATCCATAATCAGTACAAACAGAAATGGACTAAGTACCGATCCTTGATGTAAACCAATTCTAACTTCAGACTTTTCTGTTTTGCCACAGGCTGTGCTTTTATCCGTTGTTTCAACCAACCTAACCAACTTTTCTGGCACTTTCCTCTTTCTTAAACTTAACCAAAATGCTCCTCCCTTGGAATCACACTGAGTGCCTTTTCTAGGTCCATAAATGCACATCAGAACTTCCAATCACCTTCCTGCTTCTTTTCCTGTGACTGTCTTTTATAGACCGCATCAACTTTACCTTTTCCTTTAGTGAAACCGAACTGCTGTTCATAAATCTGTACAATTGTTCATCTCTTGCTGTGAATTCTTTCTAAAATCAACAAAATTTCTGTTAGCTTGTTTCTTTGCAATTACCATATGTTGACTATAAAACCCACAGGCATAAAATATCTGGCAAATTTTTCTCCATGAAAATGTTGTAATCATCATAAACAATAAAATGTAGAAAACAACAGTGTTCGCTAAGCGAAGAATCATGGAAATCACATTGATGAAAAATAATTTTGGATGTTTCTGCCTTCCCTAACATCATCATCTGGGTGAGTTAAAAGGAAAAGTAACTATCAAGGATGACTCATTGGGATTATAATAAGAGAAAATCTTGTCTGAAATAGTGCAGCACACTTGAAATAACTGCAGTACGATAAAAGTAGGCATACATAAGAGCCTAGAGTTAGGCAAAGTCAAGACATAGCCACGGGCCAGATATTAGGATCTATCATAAAATGGCTGAACTCTTAGAACACTCTTTGAGACAACTGATAAAACAAAACTCGAAATAATCATACATCATAGAAGTTTCTAAACTCTGAAAAATCGTATTATGACATAACAGTGGGGTATAAAGAACAATACAACTGAGCACTGGCTTTGGAAAGGTTTTGAGTTGAATCCCTCTGACACCACCTGTTTTGTACACTTGGAGCTACTATGAAAATATAATCTGAAAATAGCGTATATGCTTCATTAACTTCCATGGTCTTGCATGTATGGTACAATGCAACTGATCTCTTTAAGTCTTTTGATGAACTACTTCAATGCGTACTAAATTTGTAAAATGATATTTTTATGATAAAGTTTTGTACATACTTACCCAGCAGATATATACTTAGCTATAGTCTCCAACGTTCCCGACAGAATTTCAAATCTCGCGGCACACGCAACCGGTAGGTCAGGTGATCTACCTTTCCCGCCGCTGGGTGGCAGGAATAGGAACCATTCCCGTTTTCTAATCAGATTTTCTCTTCCACCTGTCCCCTGAGGGGAGGCTGGGAGGGCCATTAATCGTATATATCTGCCGGGTAAGTATGTACAAAACTTTATTTTATCATAAAAATATCATTTTTGTACATGCAACTTACCCGTCAGATATAAACTTAGCTGATTGGCACCCTTGGAGGAGGGAAAGAGACAGCTAATAACTAAAAAACGGGAAACAACATATGTTGTAGGATATACAAAAAACCATGGTTCTTACCTGATTGGGCAGAAGACTTCATGGATACTGTCTATGAGTCTGCTTGCCTCAAGAGCTTCAGCGAGGATGTGACCTATGACTGACAGCCCTTCTGGATCGTGCCAATGGGGAATGACCCACTTACATGGCAGAGCCTAATATGGATCGTGTCAATGGGGGCTGACCCACTTATATGACAGAGCCCACACCTGAATCATATCAATGGGGGCTATCCCTCTTACATGACAGAGCTAGGTATCAATAAAAATTAACAAGGAGCAACAACTAATCCCGACCACCTGACCAAGCCTAACCTTGTTAGTGATACGAATTGAAAGGGGGGCTTTATTCCAACACCCTCTTCCAACCAACCATAAAAACACACATCACCACACATTAAAAACAACCAAAATAGCTAAACTATATAGGATTAGATTCAGCTCCTGTCCCAGCACCGAATCCGAAGATACGTAAGCTCCTAGAGAGAAGCACTTATCATATGTAACTCTAACATCCCTTAAATAATGAGATGCAAACACTTGAATTACATCTCCAGTAAGTCGCCTCTATGAGAGACTGGAAGGACAACATCTTGTGAAAAGCCAAGGATGTCGCAATGGCTCTCACTTCGTGTGCTCCCACTCTAAGGAGCTTTAGGTGCTCATCCTCACAAAACAGATGAGCCTCCCTGATGACGTCCTTAATGAAAAAAGATTGCGCATTTTAGAGATCATTCTAGAAGGATCCTGACTGAGCACCATAGACTTTCGACTGTACCTCCCAGCTGTTTCTTCTTTTCCAGGTAGAATTTAAGGCTCCTAACAGGGCACAGAGTCCTCTCCAACTCTTGCCCTGTCACTGACGAGAGACCTTTTTAACTCAAGGTTCTTGGCCAAGGTTTTGAAGGATTTTCATTCTTTGCCAAGAAGAAGGGTTTGAAGGAGCATATAGCAGAATCTTTCTTAAAACCAACTCTACCTTCTAAGGCTTGTAGTTCGCTTATTCTCTTGGCAGAGGCGAGGCCAAAGAGAAACAGTGACTTCCTGGTGAGATCCCTGGAGGAAGCTTTTGAGGAGGTTCAAATTTCTTGACATTAGGAATTTTAAGACTACATCTAAATTCCAACTGGGAGGCCTCTAGTCTTGGATTTTTAGACGTTTCAAAAGACCTTATGAGGTTGTGAAGGTCTTTATTTTCAGAGATATTCAGATCTCTGTGTCTGAATACTGAAGACAGCATACTCCTGTAACCTTTAATGTGTAAGGTACAGCGAGGTTGCACTGCTCCCTCAGGTAGAGAGGAAGTCAGCAATGTTTGTCACAGAGGTACTGGAAGAGGATATCTTATTAGGTCCTGCACCATCTTCTAAAGACCTCCCACTTCGACTGGTAGACGCGCAAGGTTGAGGTTCTCCTGGCTCTGGCAATAGCCTTTGCAGCCTTGTGCGAAAAACCTTTCGCTCTGACCAGTCCTTCGATAGTCTGAAGGCAGTTAGATTGAGAGCGGGGAGATTCTTGTGGAATCTGTTGAAGTGGGGCTGTTTGAGAAGATCGTTCCTGAGTGGGGAGCGATCTGGGAAAATCCACTATCCATTCCAGTACCTCTGTGAACCAATCTTGAAAAGGGAGTCAGTTGAGCCTTGGTGCCCTTGACGAAATGAACTTTCCTTACTACTTCTCCCTAGATCTTGAATGGGGGAAAAGCATACCTGTCTATCCCGGACCATTCTAGGAGAAGACCGTCTATGGCAACTGCTCTCGGGTCCGAGATCGGAGAGCAGTAGTTTTCCAACCTTGCATTCCAGTGGGTTGCAAAGAGGTCGATATTCGGCCTTCCCCAAAGGCTCCACAGCTTTCCAAACTTCTGAATGGAGGGACCACTCCGTGGTAAGGACTTGATCTTTTCTGCTGAGTAGATCGGCCCTCACATTCCTTTCCCCTTGAACAAACCTGGTGAGGAGTCTGATCTTCCTCTCCTCCGCCCATAACAGCAACGCCCTCGTTGTTTCGTAAAGGGAGAAGGAATGTGTTCCTCCCTGTTTCCTGATGTAAGCCAGGGCAGTAGTGTTGTCCGAGTTCACTTGAATCACCTGTCCTGTGACTAGAAGCTCGAATGGATGAGCGCTAGATGCACATGAACAGTTCTTTTGTTGATGTGCCAGTTCACCTGGTCTCCTTCCAGGTGCCTGACACTTCTCTCGAGCCTAGTGTTTGCTCCCCATCCCGACTCTGAGGCGTCTGAGAATAACACTAGGTGAGGGCTCGGTAACTGAAGAGACAATCCTCTGTTTAATTTTGAGGTCCAACCACCAACGGAGATCCTCCTTTACGCTGTCCGATATCAGGAACAAACGCTGCTAAGTCCTGAGACTTCTGATCCCATCTCTCTTTCAGGTAGAATTGAAGGGGTCTTAGGTGAAGTCTTCCCAAGGAAACGAACTGTTCCAGTGAGGAAATGGTCCCCAGCAGACTCATCCATTCCCTCGCGGAACAATGTTCTTTCTTTAGGAAGACTGTCAACTTCTCTATGCAGCGATCTCTTCTCTCCCGGGATGGAAAAGCTAGAAAATCCCGAGAATCCATCCGAATCCCCAGGTAAACAATGCTCTGCTGCGGAACAACCTGGGACTTCTCTAGGTTTACTAAGAGTCCAAGGGACTGGGTCAATTTTAGGGTGATTGACAAGTACTCCAGACAACTTTCTTTGATTGTGCTCGAATCAGCCAACCGTCGAGATACATCGAGATCCTCACTCCCTCTAAATGTTACCAGCGTGCCACATTCCTTAAAATGCCCGTGAACACTTGGGGGGCCGTCGAAAGTCCGAAGCACAGGGCCCTGAACTGAAATACTTTTCCCTGAATCACGAACCTTAGGAATTTTCTTGAAGAGGGATGAATGGGAATGTGGAAATAAGCGTCCTGAAGGTCCAGGGAGACCATCCAATCCCCTGGACGAAGAGCAGAAAGAACCAAAGAGGTCGTCTCCATGTTGAACTTCGTCTTGATAATGAAGAAGTTCAGGGCGCTTACATCCAGAACCGGCCTCCACCCCCCCGAAGATTTCGGCACCAGAAAAAGCCGATTGTAAAACCCTGGGGAATGGAGCTCTTGAACCGGTTCTATGGCTTCCTTTTCCAGCATTTGTTCCACTGCTAGTAGAAGAGCCTGGTTCTTGACAGGATCCCTGTAACTGGCTGATAACTCCCTTGGAGTTGTTGTTAAGGGAGGACTTTCCCTGAAGGGGATGAGGTAACCTTTTCTTAGAATAGAGAGGGACCAGTCGTCCGCCCCCTCTCTGTGCCCAGACTTCGGCAAACTTTAGCAGTCTGGCACCTACTGTCGTCTGGAGTACTTGATTTTCACTTCGTCCTTTTAATCGGGAGTGAGGAAGACCTTCCTCTTCTCTCAGGTCTTCTACTTCTGAAGGAGGCTCTTGATCCACCTCGAAAGGGCTCCTGAAAGGGAACCTTCTCCTTCTTGGCGAAAGGGAACAGCAGGTCTCATTCTCTTTGATGACTGAGCCAAAAGATCCTGGGTCGCCTTCTCCGACAAAGAGCGAGAAATCTCCTTGACCGTTTCTTGAGGAAAAGATGGGGCGATAGAGGAGCAAACAGAAGAGGACCTCTGGAGAGGAGACACGGATTTGGTGAGGAAAGAGCTGAAGACCGATCTCTTCTTAAGGATACCAGCTCCGAATAAGGCAGCGACTTCCATCGAACCATCCCTCACCACTTTGTCCAAACAAGACAACACACTGACAAAATCATCCATACTAAGAATTCAGGGTCTTGAGTCCTCCTGGCCAAAGCCCCAAGAGACCAATCCATAAAACTGAACACCTCCAAAACTCTAAAAGGCCCTTGAGGAGATGGTCCAGCTCGCACATTCCCCAAGTCGCCTTGGCCGAAGAAGAGAAAGCCTCCTGGAGGAGTCTACCAGAGACAAAAAAATCTGAGTCTGCTGATGAGGGGAGACCCAACCCCATAGGCTCCTTGGTCTCGTACCAAATTCCAGACTTTCCCAAAAGCCTAGAAGGAGGAAAGAGAAACAGTCTTGCCTGCTTCCTTCTTCGACTGCATCCACTCTCCAACTCCCTTAAAGGCTTTCCTCATGGAGATCGTAGGGCGCATCTTGACAAAAGAGGAGGGTTTTGCTGACTTGGTACTGTCCCATAAAGACCCAGGAGAAGGAGGGGCAGCATGGCAAAGAGAATCTCCAAACTCCTGAATCAGCAAAGAAGCCAGTCTTTTATAATCAGAAACCCCAGCGTCCTTAGGGGATTCCTCCTCTGAGACTTCTTCCAATAGAGCAGGTGGGGAGGAAGGCTTGAAAGAAGAGGAGCGCCTATCAGGTGAAGCGAGCCTGGACGGAGAAGCACTCCTGTCCAACGAAGAGCGCCTGCCAGGAGAATGGCGCCTGCTGCCGGACTGGCACCTGACAGGAGAGGGGCTCTTGTCCACTGACAAGAGCCTGCCAGGAGAGGGGAGCCTATTGCTAGAACGTCTGGCCAGAGAGCGTTGTTTGCTGGAAGGAGGGAGTTTGTCCCGCGAGAGGCGCTTGGAAGAAGAAGAGCGCCTGTCCAAAGGAGAAGAGGGTCTGTGAGGCGAAGTGCGCCTGGAAGGAGAGGTGCTTCCCTCCGATGATGAGCGCCTGGTAGAAACGCACCTGCTGGGAGTAGAGCGCCTGCTGGGAGAAGAGCGCCTGCTTGGCGAAGAGCGTCTCCGTGAAGAAAAAGCTTGCTGCTGAAGAGGAAGCCTGACGGGAGAAGAGCTGCGACGACTCGAAGAAGGACGCTTCCTGGAACTTTTGATGGGAAGAAAGTCATCCTTCCTACGAGACAAGGTATCCTTGGAGAGAGATCCTACAAGCGCTGACAACTGCTCCTGGAGACCGACCAAAATCTGCTTCGTCGACTCCTTTACTCCTACTGGAGAGGACGAGGGGGATCTTCGAGCTCTCTTCCTGACGATAGGAGAATCCTCCGGGAAGCGCTCAGGACTCGAATCCAAAGCCTCTACTCTAGGAGCCTTCCAGGATCTCTTCAGAGGCGTGACTCCTCAGCCGAACTCCAACCACGCCTCGGTGAAGAAGAAGCCAGAAGAAGAAAACACTTCTTCAGGATGCCTTTTCTATGGCGATCCAAGGCAGCCTGGGACGCAACAACAGGATCTGCCGAAGGACGCCTGATCGTTGGGGATGCTCTACATCCTCCTTGCGGCTTTCGACATTCCTCCTCCACTGGTCCTGGGAGTTTGGAAGAGGTCTAGGCCTAGGAGCAATGTGGAGCCGATCAGACGCCCCCTCCACTGCACTGGGGACACTGCACAAATCACTATCACTCCTACCTTCCTTCATCCATAGCACTCATTTGCAATTTCATCCTAAGGATCTCCGCCTTCATCGCAGCCATTTCAAAAGACGAATCCACAGGTTCGGTGAAGGGAGAAGGGGCTGAAACCAAAGTATTAGGAGAGCCTACAGTGTTAATCTCTACTTCATGCTCAGCAGAGCGAGACCTACTAGAGCTTCTAGAGGAAGCCTTCCTAGCTCTATCCTTTTCAAGCTTCTTCAAATAAGAAGTCAAAACCTTCCATTCCTGTTCAGACAAATTCTCACACTCCTTACACCTATTGTCCGAAGAACAATCATTCCCCTACACCTCATGCATACAGTGTGAGGGTCTACCGAAGCTTTCGGCAACCTCTCCTTACACTCTTGCCTAACACACACACGAAACACAGGTGTAACATTGATATCAGACATCTTAACAGAACAATCAAAAAAGCAAATCCAAAAAACAGTCCACAATAGCGTATGCCAAGCCAAAGATCCAATACGTCACCAAAATCAGTCCAAAAGATCCTCAGCAAGCGAGAAACGAAAATCAAAGCAGGAGGAACCAACAACAGATGTTGCCGGAACCAGCGGCAGAGAAAATCTGATTAGAAAAAGCGGCGGGAAAGGTAGATCACCTGACCTACCGGTTGCGTGTGCCGCGAGATTTGAAATTCTGTCGGGAACGTCGGAGACTATAGCTAAGTATATATCTGCCGGGTAAGTTGCATGTACAAAAACATGAAATTTTAATAATAAAATAAAGTTTGTTCTTACTTACCTGGCAGATATATATATAGCTGTATTCTCCGAAGTCCGACAGAATTTCAAAAAACTCACGGCACACGCAGTGGGGCCAGGTGGTTAGTACCCATTCCCGCCGCTGGGAGGCGGGTATCAGGAACCATTCCTGTTTTCTATTCAGATTTTCTAGTGCCACTGTCTCCTGAGGAGGGAGGGTGGGCACTATGATTATATATATCTGCCAGGTAAGTATGAACAAACTTTATTTTATTATTAAAATATCATTTTGTTCATGAGACTTACCTGTCAGATATATATATATAGCTGAATCCCACCATTGGAGGTGGGAAGAGACAGAATAGGATTTAGGAAACAAAAATATGTAGGCGATTGACGCCTTGGTTCCTTACCTGTTAGCATAGCTGACTTCGTGATACTGTCACCCAAGCCTGCTTCTGCTTTACTAGAGTCTCCAGCAAGGTAGTGACCTATATAGCTGGTGAGTTCTAGATGATCTGTCCACCGGGGCGTGACCACAATGGGACTAGATCATAAGACCATACTGTGAGGGCAAAAGGAGCAACGACCAACCACCTGACCGAGCCTATCTAAGTAATAAAACTTAGTATAAGCTAAAGACTGGGATGTCCACCTCCGGTGGCTAACCCAACAACCATAAAAACACAAAATCAAGATTAAAAAATACTTCCTAACCTCTAAAGGATAGGAAGAGTATTGCTCTCTGCCCCCAAGCATGCGGAAACGTATGGTCCTAGCGAGTAGCAGTTTTCAGGTATGTCGTCTTCACGTCCCACAAGAAATGTGAGGCGAACACCGAATCACTTCGCCAAAAGGTGGTACCCAGAAGATCGCTAAGGGACATGTTCTTCTGGAAAGCCACAGAGGTCGCGATAGCTCTCACTAAGTGAGCCTTGACTTTCAGGAGTCTCATGTCGCTGTCTTGGCAGGTAGAATGAGCCTCCTGAACGTATTCTTAAAAAGAATGTCAGAGCATTCTTGGACATCGGAAAAGTCCGGCCTTTGACAGAACACCACAAATTGTCCGACGGGCCTCTGCCTCCTTTCGTCCTATCTAAGAAGAAATTGAGAGCCCTGACAGGGCACAGGACTCTCTCTTATTCTTGCCCAAGAATTTCTGCTATATCCTTGATCTCAAAACTCTTGGGCCAAGGGGTAGAAGGGTTCTCATTCTTGGCGAGAAACATAGGGCTAAGGGAGCATAAGGCCTTATGCCCTCTAAAGTCTATGTGCTTGTTGATGGCTTGAACTTCACTAACTCTCTTCGTTGTCGCCAGAGCAGTTAGGAAAAAAGCCTTCCTTGTCACATTCCTGGGCGATGCCGAATGAAGAGGCTCGAATGTAACCGACTTCAAAAAACTTCTAGGGCGATATCCAGGTTCTAGGAAGGCGTCCACGGATGAGGTACCTTAGAAGTCTCAAAGGACCTCAAGAGATCGTGAAGATCCTTATTGTCGGTTAAGTCTAAAACTCTGTGTCTGAAGACTGCCGAGCACATTTTCAACGTCCTTTAATTGTCGAGACTGCCAGCTTTTCCTTCTCCCAAAATGAAGAAGGAAGTCTGCTATCTGAGGCACAGAGATCGAGGTTGAGGAAAATCCCCTTGCTTCTGCACCCTTTCCTGAAATTGGCCCACTAAGATTGGTACACCAAATTGGAGGAGGGTCTCCTGGCGCCTAGCGATAGCCCTTGCCACTGCTCATGAAAAACCCTCGCTCTCGCCAATTTCGTGATAGTCTGAACGCAGTCAGACTCAGAGCGGGAGGTTTTGTGGTACCTTTCGAAGTGGGGCTGTCTGAGCAGATCGGTTCTAAGGGGGAAGCGCTCTTGGGAAGTCCACCAGGAAGGTCATGACCTCTGTGAACCACCCTGCCGCTGGCCAAAAGGGGGAGATCAACATCACTGGCGTCCCTTCCGGCACTGCGAACTTCCTGATGACCTCCCCCAGAATCTTGAAGGGAGGAAAGGCGTAAAGATCAATCCCTTCCAATCCCAGACGAGGGCATCTACCGCTACTGCTCCTGGATCTAGTGCGGGAGAGCAGTATAGAGGAAGCCTCCTTGTCCTGGATGTCGTGAAGAGATCCACCAAGGACTTCCTCATAATCTCCACAGCTCCTGACACACCTCCTCATGAAGGGTCCACTCGGTCGGCGGAAGATGACGCTGCCGACTGAGAAGGTCCTCGTGGACATTCTCCACTCCTGCCATGAACCTCGTGGGATCGTGATACCTCGAGCATGCGCCCAAAGCAGGAAATCCTACGCCAGGTGACAGGGACCGGGAGTGAGTTCCTCCCTATTTCTTGAGGTATGCCAGGGCTGTGGTGTTGTCGAGTTTACCTGTATCACTCGGCCTGAAGCTTGGCTCTCGAAGAAAAACCAGGGCCAGCAGAATCGCCCTAAACTCTGAGATTGATGTGCCAGGACACCTGTTCCCCCTCTCCAGGTGCCTGACACTTCCCTCCCCCTAGTGTTGCTCCTCATCCCTCACTGGGCGCGGGAAAACAACACTATAGGTCGGGGCTCTGAAGGTGTAGAGAAAACCTCTTCTGCCAACTTTGAGGGGACGAGTCACCACCTCAGGAGATCCTTGACTACGGGAGAGATCCTCAGGGACTCCTTTAGATCCTCCTAGTTTATCTAGTTTTCCGCCAGGAAAAAACTGGAGGGATCTGAGATGCAGTCTTCCCAGGGAAACCAACTTCTCCAGCGAGGAAATGGTCCCCAGCAAACTCAACCATTCCCTCACCGGGCATGTTTCCTTCCCCAGGTAGGATGGGACTTTTCCAAAGCATTGCTGCCGTTCCTGGGACGGAAAAGCTTGAAAAGCCACTGAATCCATCTGAATCCCCAGAACACTATGGACTGCGTCGGGATCAGATGGGACTTGTCTACGTTTACTAAAAGTCCTAGGGACTTCGTCAACTTCAAAGTCGATTTCAGGTCCTCCAGACACTTTGACTGCGAAGAGGCTCGAATGAGCCAATCGTCCAGGTAAAGCGAGATTCGTATGCCCGCTAAGTGAAGCCATCTCGCCACATTCTTCATGATGATCGTGAAGATTATAGGGGCTGTGCTTATCCCGAAGCAAAGAGCTCTGAATTGGAACACTTGTCCCGATACAAACCTCAGGAACTTCCTCGACTGGGGATGTATGGGGACGTGAAAGAAGGTGTCCTGAAGGTCCAGCGAGACAACCAATCTCCTGGTCTAAATGCTCCTAGAACAGACTAGGACGTCTCCATCGTGAACTTCCCCCTTCGCCATGAAAACGGTTCAGTCCGCTGACATCTAGGACTGATCTCCATCCTTCCGACTGCTTCGGAACTAGAAACAGTCGGTTGAAGAATCCTGGGGAGTCCAGCTCCAGGACTACTTCCACAGCTTTTTCTCGAGCATTTGCACTAATAACTCGAAAAGGGGCTGTTGCTTCTCTTGATGGTAGAAGGGCGACAAATCCCTGGGCGACGTGCACAGATGTGGCGTGTCGAGAAAGGGGATCTTGCATCCTCTCTCGATAATTAGGAGGACCAGGAGTCCGCCCCTCTTGCTCTCCAGGCTCCCAAAAAAAAAGAAGCCTGGCTCCTACAGGCGTCTGGAGCGTTGCAGGTCACTTCTTGCCCCTAGGTTTAGGCGGCTCCTCCTCTGGAAAGACCTCTTCCTCAGGAAGAGGATCTATAGGAAGAAGCTCCTCTATGAAAGGGCTTCTGTTTCCTGGAGGTCTGACCCGACAACGACGACAAAGGGACTGCCGGGTGTTTGACGAGTGGGCCAAGAGATCGTGAGTGGCCTTCTCCTTCAAGCTGGCGGCGAGATCCTTGATCAAAGACAGGGGGGAGAGATGGCTCGACAACGGGGCGAACAGCAATTCTGCCCTCTGCGACGGAGAAACTGACTTAGTGTAAAGTTACAGTACAAGGCCCTCTTCTTCAAGAGGCCCTTACAAAAGAGGGAAGCCAGTTCCTCCGAGTCATCCCTGACGGCCTTGTCCAAGCAGATCAAGACGCTAGACAGCTCCCTCAGGCTGATAGAGAAGGAACTTCTAATCTTAACGTCTAGAGTCCCCAAACACCAGTCCAGGAAATAAAAGACTTCCATGGGAAGAAAAAGTCCCTTCAAATGGAGATCCGTCTCCGACAAAGTCCACAACACTTTGGTTGCAGATAGGAAGGACCTTCTAGACGCGTCGACCAAGGTAGCGAAGACCCCTGGGACGACGAAGGAACACTTGAGCCGACGTCCTCTCCGGTCTAGTACCACAAACCTGCCTTGTCGCAAAGCTTGGACGGAGGCAGGGTAAAAGAAGTCTTGCCTTGGGTCTTTCTTCCCTCAATCCAGGTGTTAACCTTCTTGAAGGCCTTCTTCGTCGCCAGAGACGAAGTCATCTTAACAAACCCCAGACGCTCTCATCGTCTTGGACGAAGTTAACTGCGAAGGAGGAGAGAGAGGACCCGAGGTTTGAACTTGTCCCCAAACAAGTCCTTGAGAAGACCGGCTAACACCTGGTAGACCGTAGATGAGGAAGTAGGAGGCTGCTCAAGGTCTGCAGGCTCCGACTCACAAGAGACTTCTCTCTCTTCAATGGAAGAAACCAGAGAGTCTCCCAAGTCCTTGGGAGAACGAAGACCTTGCGGTGCAACATGCAGAAGGGAGCTTCGATTCCCCGCAGTCTTTGATTGCTCTGAAGCGTCACGTTGAACAACCAAAGAGGCGTCCTGATGAGCGTCCTGACGGCGTCCAGCCGCGTCCTGCACGGCAGCAAGAGGAGCGCGTCCTGACGAGCAGCCACAGAGCGTCCAGGATAGCTGCTTGCTGGCGTCAGGCTGCAGCCGATCGCCACGATGGCGATCCAGCGGCGGTCTTTGATTGCTCTGAAGAGTCACGACGAGCAACCAAAGAGAAGTCCTGATGAGCGTCTGTCGGCGTCCATCCGGCGTCCTGCACGGCAGCGAGAGGAGCGTCCTGACGAGCAGCTACAGAAGCATCCAGGATAGCTGCTTGCGGGCGTCACGCTGCAGCCGATGGAAAAGCGTCGAAACACTCAAAGAAGACGAAAATATGCCTTGAGAAAGAGGACGTGAAGCGTCCTCTTCTCTGAAGCTTCTCTACAGCGGGCGAGAGTCCTTCCGAGAGTTCCACCCCTTGCACGGGGAGGACGCCTCGGAGGACGAGAAGCAAACCTTCAGGATATGTGCACGAGCACGATCCTTGGCAGCCTGAGAAACGTCAACAGATCCTGCCGAAGGGACGCCAGATCGGTGGGAAGCCCCCGTAACCCTCTTGCGGCTTTCGACATGTCCATTGCCTGAGTCCTGGGAGTCCGACAGAGGTCCAGGCCTAGAAGCGTTATGGGGCCGATCTGAGAGGACAAGAAGCAGTCCTTCAGGATACGTGCACGCGCACGATCCTTGGCAGCCTGGGAAGCGTCAACAGGTCCTGCCGAAGGGACGCCAGATCGGTGGGGGTCCGCGTAACCCTCTTGAGGCTTTCGACTTGCCCACTCCCAAAGTCCAGGGAGTCCGACAGAGGTCCAGGCCTAGAGGCATTATACGGCCGATCTGACGCCCCCTCCACTGCACTAGGGGGATCACAACACTTACTGCACTTTAAAGAGAAATCACTTTCGATTCCAGAGCACGGATGGTGTTTATAATTTGTAACGTTCAATTTTAGTATAAGTACTGCCAAAAAGTACTTGACAAAAATAAATTAGGCGAAAGTATCACCTTCCGCTCCAAATTGTTGTCTTAAATTTGGATCTAATTGCTTTCCCACCGAGAAGCTCGGGTTTACAGGAGAGGAATAAATATCCTTACTCTACTAGCACTCCTGGAGGAAGACCTCCAGATCCTATCACGCTCAACTTGCGGATATAGGCAACAAACACCTTCCAGCTTGCATCCGGCAAGTCTCACACTCCTTGCAGCAGTCATTTAATATTCACCTCGTGCATACAGTGTGAGGATCTACCGAAGTCTTCGGTAGCCTCACCTTACACTCATTCGCACAACATACTCTGAAGCTAGCAGAACTAGATCCAGACATCATTCAAAGAGCAATCAAAATCAAATCCAAAAAACAGTCCACAAAAGCGTATGCCAATTCACAATCTAATCACGATGCAGCCGTGATAAAAACCAAAAGTCAAATCGAATACTTAAGTGAAAAATAACGAGTTTACGAAATCCAAAGACGGAGGTACTGAAAACAAATGTTGACAGTACCGGCGACAGAGAAAATCTAAATAGAAAACGGGAATGGTTCCTGATACCCACCTCCCAGCGGCGGGAATGGGTACTAACCACCTGGCCCCACTGCATGTGCCGTGAGTTTTTTGAAATTCTGTCGGACTTCGGAGAATACAGCTATATATATATCTGACAGGTAAGTCTCATTAACAAAATTTATTTTATGGTCATAAAAAGAATCAAATTTCTTGTGCAGAACACTTACCTCAAGAACATGTTTCAGCAGAGCTTTTTTAGCAACAGGCTCCAAAGAAAGTTCATTTTCCTTTTTCTTAAATTTGAGGAATTCTTCCTGTGAAAGTCCTCTCCCAATGTCATAGAGTAAGGACCAAACAGTCAGGTAGACTTGGAACTGTATTTCTGGCATGACAAAGACCTCTTCAACGATGCCAACAATAGTTCTATCTACTACTCCCTGTTGGAAAAAGAATCAGTCATCAGAATTTTCATACAACATATTTTAAACACACTGAAAAGGATGTTTCACTTTACTGCTTAATATATTGATTATATAAAAGCCATGATATTATAAAGACTGTCAAAAATTTAGTGGGAAAAAATAAAACCGAATATCTCAATATTCTTACTTATGTTTGTTAAACTGTCAGATATTTTCCTAAAGGTGACCATACCTACCAGTTTTTAGAAACTAAAATTTAACCACGAGGGGTAATTTGACTACATAGTTACCTCAAATTACCAAAAGATGCAACCTAGTATATTTATTACATACTTTAAAAAATGGCGCGATGATAAATGAAAATTCCAATGAAATGTTCTGCACTTTCGCTTTAATAAAGAGCTCAGCTGTCAGAGCTTCAGATTCGGAGAAGTTGCTCTTAGGTATCAGCATGGAATATTACTTTTCTTTAGTTGCATTTGTCATTGTACACCCTTTGTTTACTTCATGAAAATTTCACCAGCCAATACAGTACAGTTCGAGCAAATCCTTATGTACATTAAAAGAATTCATTCTTAAGGCTTGTCATTTTAAAAAGTAGACTAGTTTGCACCAGTAGCTACTCACCTCACATGCTATTCCTCTTCTTATCACCTCTTTATCTTTTGCCCTAGAAAAATTAATTCAAAAACACAAAAAAAAGAAAACGGAAGTGGAAGTGGACCTGTCTTTACAGAAAGCATCTCTCTACCACCCTTTCATGAGAAGAAATGATAAATAGGAGCTTTCTTACTCTCAACTTGTTATTAAACGGGTAACCTATCAAAAGACTTCCTTCATCAGTTAAGTAATAGCGCAGTTTTCTATCAAAATTTAAGATGGTATCATCATGTGGGAGTCATAGAGAATAGAATAGAATTTAGACCAAAGGCCAAGTGCTGGAACCTGTGAGTTCATTCAGTGGTGAAATGGAAATTGACAGTAAAAATGTTTGAAAGGTGTAACAGGAGGAAAACCTCGCAGTTGCATTATTAATCAATTATTAGGAGAGAGTGAAAAGTAAGATGGTAATGAGAGGAGGTACAGTATAAGGAATGAAAGGGGTTGCAGCTAGGGGACAAAGGGTCACTGCAAAGAACCTTAAGTAATGCCTACAGTGCTCCTTATGAGCTGCACTGACGGCACTATCCCCCGTGGGGGTGGCGGTATATTCATACACTGCACACCACACCAGATCCTCAAGTTAGTTCAACTGGGAGGTCTGCTGGGATTTCAGTGACACACGTTGTTGGATATGTCTCAGTTTCCTCTTTCTCCTATGGGTGACTGGTATTTTCAGAGCTGTAAAAAATCATTTTTAGGTCCCTTGACCTTGTGGAAGTGCAAGAACACTAAAGTACTTGGTCAAATTCTCTCAGAATCCTTGTTTGGATGAGAGTGGAATTCTAACGGCTGTAGCCAATATAGATATGTACTGCACAACATGTAGAAGACCTACTCCAGCTAGGGACAGTATTTCTCGCTTTATAAACCTTCGCTACTTATTTTATACTGAAATACTGGTCAGACCTCAGCAGTCAGGTGTGATGAACGCTGAAATGTAAGAAGGTAAGGATGACAAAACAACAAAATAATGTCTGATACTTGATGATTTGCAACATAAAAAATATTTAACTGTAGTTTCACACCTCATGAAATATAGAAGGTTGTCATAAATGTGACTTAAAAAAATCAAGTCTTTAAGTTAGACTACAGATTCAGATCAACAATATCAGGCGATTTTCATTTTATTTATTTATTTTTTTGTCATTTATGTTAGTGTTAACACATTCTACAACTAGACACACTTTCTCTTATCCTTTTCTCTCCCCCCCAACACTCCAGCACCCCTCTCCCCATCCCTGTTTTTGTTCTTTCTGCGCACATTTAATCCTTTGAGAAAAAAACTTGTTTCTCCTTTACATCTTGC
The DNA here is from genome assembly GCF_040412425.1 of Macrobrachium rosenbergii. NCBI lineage: Eukaryota > Metazoa > Arthropoda > Malacostraca > Decapoda > Palaemonidae > Macrobrachium > Macrobrachium rosenbergii. The sequence goes on along the minus strand of NC_089742.1, from coordinate 75,198,264 downwards.
ACTCGGCATTAGATGTCACCATAACAGCCACAATCGGTTGTGGTAACCACGTATCAGGCAGCAGTATTAACCCGATATGTATCCACCCTTGGCAGAAGCTCCTTGGGACGCCAGTTTAATACTAATAGCCCTCGGGGATCAAAGTATTATATACACCCATTTCTATTATTAATACAATTTGTCGACCAAGGAGCTTCTGCCAAGGGTGGGTACATCCCTGGTTAATACCATTAATGAATGTTGGTTTGTGGACGATAAATCACAGGAAAGACTATAGTGGCAAAACTTCACAAAAGCCCTGTGCATCACACAGGATCAGAGGAGATGATGACGACAATTGTCTATTCCATTCCATCTGTCCATTTACTAACGTAAGTTTCAGGTAGATGTGGCATACGCAGAGTTAGCTCCTCAATTGGCTGAAATCAATGTTTCCGATATCATAGACTTACTATGATAAAGATGCAAATGATTTCTTCAGTAGTACATCTGAATGTTTATATATATATAGTACAAAGAACCCATAGACCTTAAATAATAAACATGACAATTTACATCAATAATACCAATAATCTACGTACATCAAACACAAACGAACAAAGGACTCTCAATAATTATGTTTAATTTCACTGTAGGTAAATAAAAAGACATCTGGCTATGCAAGCGCAAATAAAAGGTATTTGAATAATTCCTTGCAAGTAAATTACATGAGTAGGGTGATACTGGAAGGAGCATGAAATATGTTGTCTATGAAGCTGTCTGGGGAAGATGAAAGGAACAACCACCTCAACATCGGTGGGTTGGTGGGAAATTTCAGTTTATGCATGGCAATGGTATTTCCAGTACTTATTATAACAGCTCAGTGACGGGGCAGTTTCAGAGGTATTGTACCAAACAACTTATTGAGCAAAAGTCTGAAATATCTGATGACACCTTAACATAGAAAAGCCTATGTTTTTTTTTAAGCAGGGTATTGAAACGAAACTGCGATAGAATGAATAAATAAAGGTTACAATAAGAGTCATTTTGACTGTATGAAACGAAAATGCGCTTAAAAGAAGGGCAATAAAATCAAATATCTGATGAATAGGCCTCTCGTTCACTTGTCAATGCTTTGGTCTCTAGAGGTCAACATCAGTAAAGGTTATTGTTCCCGTTTATAGATGTAGATATAATATTGGTATCATAATAAAGACATTTTCATGTTCATGCAATGAGGCTGTAAATAGAATAATTTTTCAATCATAAGAAAATCTTACCCAGGTTATATCTTACTGATATAACCTGGGTTATATCAGTAAGATAAAACATAATTATTGAAAACTCATTGTTCGTTTGTGTTTGATCTGAGTAGACTCTTATACAAGCTTGCATTTTGTGAGCTTGTACAGTATTGATATATTATCGATACAGCTTGGCATGTTTATGACTTGTATAAGAAGGTATAAGGGCTCTTTGTATATGCAATACAGGCAGTCCCAGTTTACGGTGGGGTTCTGTTCCCAACGACACGTCGTAACCCCAAAAAAATGCTGTAAACCGGAACATCATAATAATAATGGGAATAAATGGGGCTTTCGGTGCTGTAAGTGCCTTAAAACAGGGTTACAGCACCGTAAACCTGGGTACAGCGCCGTAAAACCACTTGCGGCACTATAAAATCAGGTTAATGGCACCGTGAGCCAAGCACCGTAAAGTTGGCATGCCGTAAACCGAGACCGCCGTAACCTGGGGACTGCCTGTATAAACATTCAAATGTTTTTGAAGAAATAGTTTAATATTTATTGCCATAACCAATGATATTGGAATTTTGATTCTTAACCAATTATGAACTACACGTGCACATGTGCTATACCTTCACTTATGGGTGGACAGATGAAATGGAACCGACTACTGACCAGATTTACCAGTAGGAAAAATCAAAAAGTATTCCAAAGGATACCAAAAATTAGAATAAAAAAAAATTTCCTTCAAAAAGTATCCAAATTGTAACCACTGCTTCAATTTAACAAAATTATGATACCTCTGATACTAATAGTACTCTTATATTTGTACAATTATAACCTGAAGCTGCTTCATGATTCATCTGGCAATAGAGAACTTCTAACTCCCATAGTTCTGTCTCGTATTGGCAATTGGAACACAATTTGTCTGTGTAACGTTTTATTTAGATTCCTCTTGACTACTAAGTGGTGAAAAGTTTTTTAATAATTCACCAAAAAAAAAAAGTTAATAATGAACATTGACAACATTAGCACTAAATTTAAATAGTCTACTACACACCCTGCAGATAAGTTTTACTTACCTTTGGTGTATCAAGAGGTGATGCTGAAATATTTAGTCTTAATAAATTTTACTGATTATAGTCATCAAACAACAACCTGGTAGTTTAAATGAAAGTATTTAAACATTTCTAATACATAATCATAAATGGAAAAGATGTAATAAAAAATGTAACAAAATGATAAAATGAAAATACATTTACATTATACAGTAGTTAAAATTGTTACCGGTTTCCAAAGTTTCTGTAGTTATGATAACAAAAAATTGTAAAATACATTTGCCGTACTTTAATATTAATCTACTTGAAAGTAGCTTGAGCTGAATGAAACACAGAATCACTAGGCTCCCATTCATAGCAGTGAATATCTCCTCCATTTCCTTCAGCTAATAAAAGTTCATTAAATGACTCTGTATAATACTGTAGGTATTAACCCGGTATGAAATAGAAGCAAACCATTTTGGCGTGCAAATCTGGAAGCTTGCTCTTCTGTCGAAATTAGAGCACAAAATTCGAAAATATTAGGATCTTGCAAAGCCATAATGCTTCTACTCTTGGGACCCAACTGACTTGTTCTTAGTTTTTCGACTCCATAAGAATTTTTGTTGCATAAGCAGTCTTAAAACAGGTAATTCCGAAGTTAAACAAACTGCCTCCACCCTTCTTTTCTTAGCATGAGTTTACCCTGGACTTTGACAAAGGTGGATACATACCAGGTTAATACCTGTACACAGCTTGTTTTTATTAGCAGTCTTGTGTGGGCCCTACCCACAACTTGAACAGTCTGTCTGCTACTGATTTTTCCAAGGACCACTCTGTGCTACAGTATCTGGTTCGACCTGCTCAGGGTATCCGCCACCACGTGTCTTCCCTGGAATATATCTGGCGGTCAACACCTTGACTTCTGACCATTCGTGCATCTGGAGAGCTAGATGATTCAGGGCATGGGAAATCATCCCACCGTTTAATCAAAAGCAGACTGAAACAATATAAGACGGTACGAAACGACCTAAGGGATAAACCAAGTTGTTCTGATTGAAGGTTTTAGCCATATATGTAAGTTATGAGACTGTTTTTAATTCATTACATAAACTTTTGGAAAAGTTAAATGTAAAAAACAGAACAAACACGTGGTTAAACAAACATGTGGTTAAGTCGTCCCTTCCAGCATCCCGAGCACAACTGCTGTTATTATTATTATTACTCAGAAGAACCCTATTTATGTGGAATAAACTGTCATGGGCCTTTGACTGGAAATTCAAGCTTCCAATGAATATGGTGTTCATTCAGAAGAAGTAACAGAAGATGCTTTATCGCATTTCGGGATGCGTCTGAGAATACTATCATTTCTGGAGCTAACTGGCTTAACTACATTCCCTACAAATGATTTTGTGGAGCCCTCCACCATTGCAAACCCAGTTTGTTTCTTTTTGTAATGCAATCAGGTATGTTGAACTAATCTGATTTTTCTCCTTTTCCTTTAGATTCCATTGCAAGGAACGTGTGTGGGCTCTAACCCTCGGAACCAGCTTCTCCAAAGAGACGAGATGTTCTATTAGGATTTGCCACTTCTTTATTGGTTGGAGCGGATTGGAGAACATGTTCGAAATCTTCAGGAACTTGTCTACTCTCTCCTGATGGAAAGGCCTTCGACTTCCGAGTGTTTATCATAACGAAGTATTGCACCCGATGTTCTGAGATGTCTGATTTCTTGTAGTTGATAAGAATTCCCAGGGTCCTGAACATTTCCAAAATTAAGTCCCTGTGTCTTCTGGCCTGTTCTGCTGTCGGTACCAGAATACGTGAACATCCAAGTATCTTCGTAGACGAATTCCTCTCATGGACCCACTCTGAAATCAGCTGAACAACTCTGGTGAATACTTGGGGAGCTGTCGCTAGGCCGAAGAAGAGGGCCCTAAATTTATAAGTTATCTTCCCAGAGACAATAGGCAAGAATCTTCTTGAGGAAGGATGAATGGGGGATTTGGAGATGTGAATCCTGTAGATCTAGGGAGATCATGAAATCCCCTCCCCAGATGGTGTCTCCATCTTGAAAGGAGTCACTCAAGAGATATTTATTCAGAGTTGACATATCTATTACTGGTCTCCCACGCCCTGATGCGTTCTCTACCAGATAAAGGCGGCTGTAAAAACCTGACGACTCTCCTTTCACTACTTTTACAGCCCCCTTGTCCAGCATGTTCCGAACCTCTTGCTGAGGAGCCCTCTGCTTGGGGGAGTCTTTCTGGTAAGAGGGGAACTTGAGAAGTATTGGTGACAAGAGTGGTTTCTGCTGGAAGGGGAGGATGTACACTTTCCTGATTGTCTGTACAGTACTGAGCATTTCTCTGCACCAGCTTTCTGCCACTCTTTCCACTTGTTCCCCAGACAGCCCCCAACTATGGTCTGATGAAGCAGATGGGGGAAAAACTCTTTCTCATCTACTGGCTCCCCTTGTGCCCACAGTGTTGCATTTGCCGGACGGGGGTGAGCAGTGGGCCAGTATTGTTGTCTTCCTTCCTCCCGTTGTCTACCTCTGGATTGGGAGCCTTGATGAAACCTCTACCGAAAAGGTTGTCCCATAGATCTAGACTGTCTAACCCAGTTGTTGGAACTGAAAGGTAGTCTTCTGGGTGTTGGTCTAACGGAGAACGACAGTAAAATGCATTTAGCATCTTTCCTCCTATCTGAAATCGCCTGACCTAGATGTTCTTGGAGAAAATATCCAGACATATCCAACAAAGGACTGTTACTCAGATCCGACCGTCTGAAGAAATCTGCCTTTGCGCTACAGAAAGGATAGATTCGCTTCTTTTCAAAAGAATATTAGTCCACAAATTAACTGTATTCTTTGTCATATACTTCAAGGCTTTACCTGATGGAGGGAAGAAGTCTTTTATCACTAACCAAAAATTATTAGAGACAATTCCTTCAATAAGCTTTAACAATGCCCCTTGACAATTGTCAAGCCAAGAGGACACTCTCAGAGTCCTTCCCAAAGTTCATTCAAGATTTACCATCTCGGCACTGGTGAAATTTTATCCTATCTGTTGTAAAAAATCCAAAGTTTATCCTATCTCTTGTAAAAAATCCAAAGAAGTGTTATTAGACAACCGGCAGAGTTCAGTTAACAATCCTGGGAAGTGAGGTTGGCTTGTCTGGAATATACCTTCTTCTCCTGCTATTAAAACACCCAATTCTTTTATTGCCAACTTTACCATTTTAGTTAATCGGAGGCAGATGAAATGCTTCATTAGAAGGTCTGGTTCGTTCTTGGTCGTCCCTACGGACTGGTGACTCAGTGTCAGTTCCCATACCTTAGTTGGAGAAATGCAAGGGAAACCCGATATCTTCTTCTCTTACTGACTGAGGCTCTTGTAGAATGGTAAGAGGGGGAGGAGACTCAAATACAACATGGTAATTTCTTGAGAAAGAACGTGACCACAACCGAGACCACTTCCGTGAAACGTGTCTGCTAATCCACAGCGGCCTAACTCTAAATTCATCTTCTATATTCCGACTACTGAAACGATTGTGAAGGGGAACATCAGGCCTAGTGGTAGGAGGGGTGCCAACCCGTTGCCTGGATCATTTTGGTACCAGATGGTTCTTATCTTCATACTGCTTATTCTTGCGGGGTCACAGTGCCGCGTTACGCTTCCTAAGTGGGAACGGGAGGTGACCAGAGACCGTGTGTGATGGGGAATGTCCACTCGGTGCCGGATCTGCGAGGGACTGGCATACTTCTCTCTCCTTGTCCCTTCATACTAAGGGAGGTACCGTGCCAAATCACGCTTCTAAAAGTGACGAAACAGCATCTGCGACAGGAGGTAAGGAGTTTCTTGCTGCGTTTTACTCGTCTCTAGGAAGCAACGTGCTGAGCCATGCTTCTGGAACAAGATCAGGAGATGCTCTTGGATGAAGATGATGACTGGTAATCCTTCCACACTAGAGAAGAATTAGGACAGCGGTATTTCGAAGTTCTTGGCGAAAGATCAGAGGAGAAGTGTAAGTCACAAGAGGCAGATCTGCTTCTCTTTTGTAAGCACAGCTGGGACCTGGTACCGAGTTAACTGATTCGGAAGAGGCAGCCCTCCCCCTACTCTGCTGGTATCCGCTGGGACCCAGTTTGGGGCTAGATGGGAAACTGCTACATTCCTTAATCCTGCTCTTGCTATTCCCTGTTTTCTTTGCCACACTAGTCATCTCACTAACATTCTCTGCTCCTTTATTGAAAAATTTAGACAAGAGCTGACATCATCTCTTGCTAAATGTCTTCTGATCTGGGGGCAGAAATTGACAGGTTTCTACCCAGAGTAACAGGCAATGGGGAGAAAGCAAAGACGGCGGGAGATGGGGTGCAGGTAATGGAGGGGGAGTTTTTCTATGGAAGGCGGCATAGGTTTCGTCCCCCCCTTTTTTCAAACTTTTTCCATTGAGATGCTGTCTAAGATTCGCACTCTCGACAAATCAATGTTCGAGAACAATCTTGTCTTCTGCACTTTGAATACACAGAATGCGAATTAACATCAAGCTGGGACAAAAATTTTCCACAAGCCCTCCTTTTCCTGTAGTCCCCATACATCAATGAGACACTGGTTTAACTGTGACTTTCATGACTGGAAGAAAAACGCACTAGAGACACTCAAAAATACACTATTACTTCCGTCAGAGAGGAAATTATGGGGAAAAACACAACACTGTTCACTAACACTTAAGAAAATAGGAAAGGCAAGTGAAAAATCCAAAGTTCACAAAGTGAGTAGCAAATACACAGAGCATATAAAAGCGTGTCTTTCAGCTGCAACAGCTAAGAACAAATTGAGGGTGCAAGGTCCTGGGTACACCTTAAGTAGCTAGTGCTACACTTCAAAACAAGTCTATTCACAGCTGTATGCACACGAATGTCTAAGGATATCCAGATCACAGAATGTCGTGGGTTTGTACCCATATGCGAACAACTTTGGATATTTGAGACAGAATTGATCTCTTAGTATTAGCTGAAGGCTCTAGCACATTGTCAGCTATTTGAATGAAATCACTGTCCATGAAATATTTAAGACCCAGGACCTTTTCATATTTGCTGCCATGGGTGGCAAGACTACCATCTTTTGCCATGGCTGATACAAGTGCTTGATGGTTGGAGTTCCACGATCTAAGACAGAAACCACCTTGTTGCATACGGTTGACAGACTATAAACTTTCTTGAGGAAATCAGGTGAGTTGACAGTAACGATGAGATTGCCCACATAAAAGTTCTGTTCAGTATTCTTGAAAATTCATCATCACCAAACTGGGTTGCATGATGTCTGATGACACTTGAGAATGAATGCACTAGCACTGAATCCAAAAATTACTGTTTTGTACCTGTAGGCTACTAACTGTCTCGTTTCATAAAGAAACAAATTCTGTTTTTATCTTCTTCTTTTCTAACATAATCTGCAGGAATGCTTGTTTTATGTCACTTACCAAGACTACAGGTGTATGTCATTTGATCTGAAGTACTGTACAGGGACAATTTAACTGTGTTGCCCATTGAGTTGATGCCTGCGTATGCAGCTTCAGTGAGAGAAGGAGCATTGTTGATCTTCAAAGAGCAATTAAATACAGGCCTAATCTTAGTGGTGACATTGAGTTCGTCTTTAACGACTGGCCTATGAGAAATCCAAATATATCTGTCAGTCTTAAATGATTCCATCCTCAAGTTAGTTGTGACAGACTTGTTGGTAAGCAGTCAGTAACCTCTTTTGTTCCAAATTTTTAACTACTCTTTTCAGAACTGTAAGAGCAACTTCATGATTGGAGGGGAACTTCTCAATAAGGTCATCCTTCCATGGAGGACTGCCGTAATATTTGTTGTCTTAGTTTGTGATGCCTTGCCTAAATTCTTCAATCTTGGCAAGGTCATACTGTGATGATGGCTTGCCTCCTCCTGATAACCCAAGGAGTCTAGGCTAAACATTTGTTTGAGTTCCTGTTCGACGGAGCTGTCAGGAAACAAGGTCTCTAATGGACAGCAGTAAGACTTTCTGGGCAAATGTTCAAAGTTGATTTGAAATGAAGAAACATTTTCCTCCTTAGGAACAATGTCCCGATATTCTACGCCAGGATTTGTTGCAACTTGTTGGTGTACACTGATAAGAGTCACTTGGTTAGGGTAGAGGAAATGCATCACATTTCCAAAGGGAACAGGCCAGTGGTGTACTCCAAGCAGAACCTACCACATTCACCATTTGCACCTAGAGATGGTTTAGCTAGAGAATAACCTTTGTTGATGATGTTGATAGCCACATCAAGCTAAGAAACATGCGACCAAATGTCAAATTCCGGGTTGGCCAACATAGCAATAAGAAACTTTTTCTCACACATACATTAGACATTCACCAAACTGATGCTCGGTAGCACCCAAAAAAGTAGTGACAACATGTGGGTAGAAGGCATACTCATAGGCCTCCTAAGCTCCTCAGCAACAGACATGGACAGATAACTTCTCTGACTCACCATATCTTGAAGGCACCTAACAGTGCAGGAGTGAACACCATGAAATTTTACTGACAACACAGTAAGCATTAAAGGTTGATACAGTAACAAGTTTTGATGTGTTGAACATTTACACATATATTTGTGGATGCCCAACCATTACTCCTGTTAGGGCATAGTGCAGAAATGTGAGCATATGATTTGCAAATAATACTTGGAAAACTGAGTTTATTGTCCTTACCCAGATTATTGGCTGAACCATGTTTGCTACTGTTGCACAATATGCATAAGCCACGTGAAGAGCCCCTCCTTTGACTGTCAACTGATTTCTCAAATTTGGTGCATTTGATCTTATGTCTAACACCACTACAAAACTTGCAGTGTTTGATATTATCACTTTTAACATTAGTTTACATTGTTATTTATACGGCTACCACCTTCGGAAGGGTTTTAGTTTGAGCAGTGAGGGTGAAATTTTCTAGTGGTGACTGGATTTAATTTCAGTGGAATTTGAATTTTTCTGGAATTTGTTAATGTGTCGATGTATTACTTTGCCCTTCACAGGACAGACTTTCTTTTCAACGTTAGCATTACTTTTTGGATTGGACGCCGAACTTGAATCTATAGGCTAGGTTAGGCTAATCAAAACTGCGAATGCTGAATGCGTACTCAGGCTAGGTTAGTTGAAATGGCAAGAAATGTGCGAATTTGAATTCTGCCCGTAGCAAAAGTACGAAGAATTACCGAAAATTCTCGGAAGATGTAATTACTATTTATATTTTGAACTGGGGCTAAGGGACATCTAATTTTGCAGTCGGAGAAGGTAACAGGTTAACTGAAAAATTACATTTTCAGGAACATGTACTTAGCCTAGGTATACTCTGAAAATTGCAAAGTTTAAGTAGACCTAGGTTCCGCCAACAACTTGTGCAAACCACCAACCTTTGCTCTTTGTTGTTCTTACAGCATTCTCTGTAGTACCATAGTGTCCTTGCTGCAATGTACGCTTTAATAATAGCTGTTGAGTTAGAGACCAAGAGTTAAAAACCAGATGACGACGATATAGGGTAGTTCGCATCTCTTCTGATGGAGAAAAACAACAGAATCCTTGGTTCGACTTGAGGTTGCAGCAACACTACTCAAGTTACTCAACTATTACTCTAGCACTCGGCCTGCTTTCTCCCTTACTTCTACCATTCTTATGAAGGACTCTATAAAAATCTTCACATAATTCTCTGCAAGTACAAGTTACCTTGTCCAGTAAGCAAATACAAGCTGGATAAAATTCTTGAATGAACCTGCTGGAAGCTTCTGGAAATAATAACGAAGCAATTGTTGATAGTTTCCAGAAATTGTTGGAAGAACCTACTTAGCCTTTCTATTTTCGGAGTATAGCATAAGTACATGTTCATGGGAATTTCTTAATTCTTCAACTAACTTGTTACCTTCTCCTGTCGCAAAATTTGATCTCTTAACTTAAATTAAAAATAAATAACAGTTACAATAGGACTATTTGCGCCTGTTCATGACTACGCGTGCAGGGGCGTTCCTAGACATTTTGGGACCCGGGGGGCGCAGCCCCACTTTGGGCCCCTCTTATCGGGTGGGAGGCCAACGAAGAGAGCCAAAGCAGCTAGGGGTTGGGCGGGGGGGGGCGCCGCTGTAAGCCCCCGGGGAAATTTTTTAGAATATGAGCAATTGTAGAATCGTTTTAAAGGCACATGTAAATGCAAATTTCAGAAATTTTACTTCTTAAAACTAGGTGTACAGTACATCGAATAATTGACGATCCACTTAATCCAATTAAACAATGATAAATGGAAAAATGAGGATAACAGTAATGTACTCTGATGGCGAGATGATGTGGAGGGAGTTAAATGAATCAATATTGCTGTAAGGAACTCCATTATGAGAAGGGAGGTAGATTAGAGAGAAGGGAGTTAGACCAGAGTGAATGGAGGTAGAACAAAGTTTGGGGCGGCAGAACAGAGTGAAAAGAAGTAAAACAGTGAAGGGAAGGTAGAACAGAGTGAGGGGAAGGTAGAAGAGAAGGAAGGGAGGGTAGAACATGTGAAAGGGAGGTAGAACAGAGTGAAGGGAGGTAGAATAGAGTGAAGGGAAGGTAGAGCATAGTGAATGGGTTAAGCAGAAGGCCAGATTCATTGAATCATTGAATGTGTATTATCTGGGCAAATGGGGCCATTATGGAGGCCCTCAGAGGATAATTAGCTCTTTTTTATATATATATTCCTTCCACTTCCGCATCTATAACCCTGGCCTTTGTTTCATCTTCATTCTGCTTATATGCTATTTTGGCTTCCTTCTCATCAAATAAAATAGTCTTATTTACACTTACTGCTACATTTTCACCCGTATTTTTCTAATTTGAGACTTGTGCATCTTCACTTTCCCATCATCTGAATAAAGATCAGTTCTACCTCCCGCCATTTCTCTTCTCTCCATAGTATCTATCAACCTGCTCGCCCATCTATTCTGTACTGAAACAATCTAAAAAATTTTGCTCGCCATTTTCTCTTTCCCAAATATACTCAAATGTTTCATTTGGATATCATGCATTTCTAACAACCAGTTGCTTTTCCATACATACGGTATTTCCAGAAGACTATTCCCATTTACCCCCTATAACTTCATATTTACCACAGCGCCAACTTCACTTCGCTTACCTTGGCATATAAATCACCTAGTAATGGAAGACAGAATGGCATAAAAATTCTTTATATGGGAAAAATGGTACTGTATATCTACAGTAAACCTTCCCCCTTTATTTCTGCAGCAGGTAGGGCGTTCCCGCTGTGCAGTGTCATTCAGTTTCCTCACACTCATTTACAAACAAGTCAGCGAGAAGCGCAACAGATCCCGTGAACCATAACGATCCTGTTCAATATAACACAATAATGTCCCACCTCATATTTGCTTTGCTCGAGAGTAATGGAAGCAATGGCTACGATCTCATCTTGAATAGCGTCTCCGACTATCTCATCGAGAAGGTCCGTTTGAAGCCTCGTATCTCTGTTGAATCTCTGTCAGACGGAAGATGATAATTATGATTTAGCTCTTTAGTACTATAGAGTATTTGCAACTTCATATTGATAACTTAAAAGTAAACTGTGGTGGGGATAAAAATTCTGATGACTGACGCACTTCGCTTTAATAACTAAAAATTCATATTCCACATTATGTTGTTTGTAATTCTTACCTGAGGCAAGAGGCTATCTTTGAGTCAAGAAAATGCAATCTGCCATAGCAATAGTTGTCACCAATTCCTGTCATAGTCCATTATAACGTAACAATCATTTTATGATTCATCGAAATCCATTATAAGGCAACAATTGTTTCTATGAGTCATCGTATAAAAAAGAGTAACCAAATTTATGCTCAATTCAACCGAAGACTTCAGTCTAGTTCCATAGAAAACGCTGAGCTGCTCCAAGAGTTGCCAATGGAACTGCTTGCTATATGAACATATTTCAGTATGTGATCATCTCTCTCTACAAAGGCAGATGCAATTCCTGCCTACTGAGAAGCTTACAACAGAATCTTGGAAACTTTATGGACGTCAGTCTTACCTCCACCTGCGCTTTCATCTTCCTCTTTTCATCGGCCATCCATGGCACTTCGGCCAGGGCTGGAAACGCAATTTCAGCAGTGACATAATATGGCATCGGATGAAGCTCACCATCATCCAACACTGGTAAAAACGTCACCCTAAAAAGAGGCATACATAAACAAATGGACTAGCTTGATTCAAAATATATGTATCTTGTAAAATAGTTTTAATAAGAATATATGCCAAATATAACTGAAGACCGGATAAAAGATGAACAAGGTATGTGCCTATATGTTCCGCAAAAAATAAATAAACGGTCATTTCTGTTCTGATTCTGTTTTCCGTAATAATAAGTTTCTAGGAATTGAAAATGCATGGCAATATTCTGATTGTGCATTTTCAAGTAAATAACTGTATGTCAGCTAACTCGGGTTAAAGGTAGTTTTAGTGGTTTAGCACTTACTTGTGGTTTGTTGCTATCGTCATTGTAAGCCTGAACCAATAAGCTAATATTGGCCAAGAAATCCAGCAACTACAAGTCTTAGTGTGCCATGATCAATAAGTTTTAAGCATATTTTATGCTGAGGTTGTAACGAGAGTCATTCGAGGGGTGAAGTGACTCGTTCACACTTTGCAGAGAGACGCTTGAATTTTTCTTTAGCAAAAAAAAGTAGTCTAAACTCCATGAAGAGTTTATTATTATTGTTGCGACTGTTACAAGCTCACTACAACCTTAGATATAAAAGCAAAATGCTCCAAGATTAAGGGCTCAACAGCAAAAGCATTCAATTACACCGAAAGAAATGGAGAAGCGAAAAATAAACTATGAAAAATCAATATATTGATCAAATAATTATTCCCACAAATTACAAAGAATACTTCCACATGTCCAGTAGTTTCATCAGCACGAACATTCTAAGATTAATGACTAGCTATACTAAAATTCATAACTAAACTTTGACCTTCAATAGCTTCAATATTTTTGAAGAGTGAGCCTCCAAACTGGTGACATAATAGTAAAAACAAAGAAGGAACACAGGTTTGAAAGTGCCACCTCTGTCCATTCAGTCTCTCTCGCCCCATCCCCAGGCCGAATAAAAAATTGACCCCATCCTCGTACAGCAAGAACAACCATACGGAATGCTTTCCTTTTTTTTTTTAATCTCCATCGAGTTTAGTTTAGCTCACTTGGTTTAGGAGCTTTTCATCTCCCCAGTTTTTCAGTGATTCATATATTAAACTGTAGAATCAAAAAGTTCTGCTGTTAACTGCTAATACTTTAGTGGGATTTTAAGTGCCTTTGAAAATAGCAGCATGGAGCTATTAGAACTGCTCAGCTGTTCAGAGGGTGTTCCCTTAATTATTTTCAGAATTCTTCACTGAGTGTGGAGATATATTGTTACTGCTCACTTTACTATTAATTTTCGGATTATGTCAAGATTAGCGAACCCACTCACAGCGGTGTTCGCTATTCTTTACAAGAAGATTATTGGGTTCGTTATTCTTTACATGGGAATGAATAATCGGGGTCGCTGTTGTAGACATGAACACTTCGATACCAGACATTTGATCCCCAAGGGGCTAGTAGGCTACTAAACAAGCCGAAATACATTTGACGCCCCCCCCCCGCTAGTACTAAACGCGGCGAAATTGTAGATGAATCACTGTTTCGCCGTGTTTAGTACTAGCCCTCATGTGGAATTGGAGTTCGGACCGGAAAAGGTTGGCCATTCTTTACATAAGGATCAGTGGGTTCGCTGTTCTTGACATGGAGATGTTGGGTTCGCTAATCTTGACATGATCCTAATTTTCTTGGGTGTTGTGACATATAATTCTAGTGGCAGTGCTTCGGTGCAATTCTGCTGTATTAGCCTGGAGTTTAAGTATAATAAAGCCTCGGCAAAAGACAGCAAAGTTTGTGGACTAGCAAGAGAGGTGGGGTTAGAAGGCAGAGAAGTGAGGGAACTAGACCTAGCCCAAGCAGGGAGAGAAGAGCGAAAACTGAAATGCAAATACGCGAAGCTGAAAAGCAGAGAGCTTCTGAAGAGAAAACAAGACAAAAGGCGAGATTAGTTTCACGCAGAAAGAAGAATACAGTGTTATCAGTTCAAGGGAATTTATTTTAGCGTTCGCTGAAAGCGAGCAGCCGTTTTAAAGGAAATACCCCTGCCAGACTACATCCACGAGTTACAATCGCCTGAAGGAAAACATGTCAAAATAAGTGGCGAGAAAAAATTTTATATATTTTTTTTCTTTTACTGCAAGTAATCTCGCAAGTATAAAGCCATTGGCAGCTGACACTAACGAACCACACTGCCTATAAGCTCTGTTTACAGATGCCACTGCACCACGTCAATAATAATACGTCATACACGCAGGCCGACCCCCAACCCACCTTCATAGGTAGCAGTCCGCGGTTGGTGAAGCAAGACAAAATAAGACAAAAAAGGCAAGTCTGAAGTCTCCAGTCATCTGATGCAGACAGAAAAAAGAACAGTGCTTTTAGTTCAACATAAACATTTTAGTGATTTGTTGTGTGAGAGGAGCCATTTCAAGGACAATCCCTGACTACCAATACTGGAGTATGATCGGCCAGACTTTATCGTTACTTCCTGTGATACGCCGTTGCATAAATAAACCCTGTATTGTTATATCTTTTATGGTGCTTTAACACACCTGGTATAAAGCCATTATCTCCACCATCAAGAACCCTGCCACACTCGTAGCTATGACCGAACTCTAACGGTAACTTATGGAGTTTTTATTTGACCACACATGATCTATTTAATATTAACTAACGTCGCAGATATAGATATAAGGCGAATTGAATAACACAAAGCTGATGTTAATAAATTTCATCGACTAAGTAACCGCTGACGTTTTTGTAGTTCTCTTACTCAAACTCCGTCTGACCACAGTGCGGACGGAAAGGTACGCTAGTGTAACACGAAGGGGAAACTATTCTGGACATTGATATAACACTCACTTATTATGTATTCGGTGTTCTTTCATTTATTTTCACGGTACGGCATGGTTACTGAAAGAGGCTACCGAGGGAAGAATCGAGGACAAGGAGCCGAAAATAGAATGGAATACGTGATAACCTTAAGTGATGGCCATTTGGCACCTGATTTCGAGAGAAGGAAAAGTAATTATAATAATTTATTCAACCGCTATCATCACCCCTGTGATCACAAGATCTCATCATAGAAATGTTCGAAACTAAAAGAAAACACTGACTTTTCTACTGTAGAGCTGCTGTGTCGGTTCTTCTCTTTGATCTTGGAATAATTTACTCCTCGGAGGTCTGCTGGCGAAGTCTGAAACATTCGCGCATGCTCCTCAGGTGCTTCCAGGCTATAGCAAAGAAAGAATGAACAGAAACACTTTCAGTCATCCCCTCTCCAAAGTAATATATGTAGCACAATGCCTTTCAAAGCAACAAATTCGTGTGAATTTTCTTATTATTTTCCGATAGCAGATTCCTTCCTTACCTTGGAAGACGGCCACTTCCTCTGCCTGAGGTATAAACCATATTGTGGTTCCAGGTGGGTGACTGAGAAACCGCTGAAAGAAAATTAAAAAAAGGTTAGTAACTCAAATTTTCCATATATTGTATATTTTGTCATGACAAATACTCTTCTTTTATTCACGAAATACACTTTCCTCACACAATTTGAAAGTAGTGAGTCTTTATAAAGGAATTCTTGTGTAACAAATTATATCTTGATCGTTGAGTCAGGAATCAAAATCAGATAAAGAAGATTTGCAAGTATTTAAAAGTTGACGGTTTTCGAGTTTCTGGTCTTTCCAGATTAAAAAAATCCTTTTTAGAAGTCTTCACTGGGGTTTAGGAAGCGTCCTCTATATACAGTATATATATATATATATATATATATATATATATATATATATATATATATATATATATATATATTCACTTTTACCAGATATGTTTGTAAATGTTAAACTCACAGTGCCCTCTTAATTTCTCAGTTTCTCCGTACTCTTTAGATACAAATGAAGGAATATGAAGAAACTCTGACATCCATAGTAGTATTCGAACCCGTACCCGGAGTATCAAAACAAAGTCTAATTACCTTCTTCGTGGCCAAGTGGGTAACGTGAAACCGTTCTGTTACTCATAATATCTCTTCATAAGGCTGAGTAGTGACAAGCGTATCCTAAGAGTGTAAGGAAATCAAAAAGTTAGGAGGGCATTGTGGTTATTACAATTTAAACAGGGGCGTCAATTGGGGGGGGGCGTGCCAGGTGCCACCCCCAAGACTCAAGCTGCCCGCCCCAACCCTCAACTTGCCCCCCCCTCACCCCCCAAGCCCCAAGACGTAACAGCAGCTGGTTTTCCACTGTTCCTACCGAAATTCAAATGTCATCACATTAAGTAATATCTATCTATCTATCTACCTATCTATCTCTCTGTCTGTCTATCTATCTATCTATATTTCCCCCATCACACATTGTTTGTTTGTCTGCCTATGTGTCTTTCTATATGTATGTATGTATGTGTGTGTGTATGTCTGTCTGCCCGTAGTCGTAACCTATTATTAGGCCTGCAGAGGAAGGGATGATCCAGAAAATTTCAATTAATAAAGTTTTCCCTAACAACATCCAATACATTCTTCATCAATAATGTCACTTTTTTTTTTTTTTTTTTTTAGTTCGCTACGAATTTTTGTTTACATTTTGAATAGCTGACTGAGCCTGAGTACAGTACGGGTTCAAGTCATGTTCAGGGAGCTCAGTAAGCGACCGTTGCAGTCGCTCTCGAGTCTCTCGAGATAGTTTCGAATTTCCTAAAGCAACAGTGTTTAGAGTGATCTGATGTTAACAACATGTTCCGTGATTTGGGTATTGTTGAAAAATTGACCGGATAATTATACGACGCTATATAAATATTTTTTCTGCCTGAAAACCATACATATATATATATATATATATATATATATATATATATATATATATATATATATATATATATATATATATATATATATATGTGTGTGTGTGTGTATAATTATGTATATTTGTGTTTGTTTACTGACTAGGCTAATAATTTGAATTTGTTACAGCTGCACTCTAATCATGAAACGCTCAAAATCACAGCAGACACAGTTTTTTTTTTTCTAAGAAAAAGAAAGAAATTGAACCAGAACATGCTGCCTCAACTGAATTGGATAAAAAAAACCATCAGGAACTTGAAATAGAAAAAGAACAAATTTGTGCCAGTGCCACTGAACCTGAACCTAAGAAACAGACAGATATTGATCCGGGACCCTCATCATCACTAGTACATCATCATGAACGGTAAGTAGCCTTAGGTTATAGACTTAATTATCCGAATAGTGATTACCGATGTATAGACGATTATAAAATTTTATGAATCTATCCTGCTAAAAATTTTAAAATACTTTATGCTTGTCAAGCCTAACCACAGTATTCAGGATCTAGGAAACAATTTGAGTTAAATTACTTACACTATTTGTTATCGCAAATTAGGCTGAAAGTAAACTGAGTCACTGACCCTTTCTTTCAATCAAAATTTTAGTTTAATAGAGTGGGATAGTCATATCCTCATTTATGACCTTCATTTCCGTTGCAAATAAAAAAATGCAGGGGAGGTTAGGTTAGGTTTTTTTGTCATTTTTTTTTCAATTTACGACAGAAATGGTCATAATCGAATGAGTTAATGCGAAAAAAAAGTTGAAAAAGGCAAATATTAAAATCGATTAACAGCCAAAATTGCATATTGACCAAAACTTGTTTTGATTAAAACTGTCTCAATGTATAGTATGGCCACTATTGTGTTAGCTATAAGCAGTATATTTTGTGTTTCTGTTGCAGATATCATATTCTTCCATCTCTTGTGTGCGAACCTGAGGTGCCTAGCAGCAATCTTCCCCTAGACATCAGCTCATTAAAGTGTGACAATCCGGTGCAACCTAACCTTCAAAAATTTCCTCAAAAAAATAAGTGGGCTTTTGTAAACGGTTTGAGTGGGTTGAGTATTCTAAATCGGAGGACTGCCTATTGCTTTGCGTGTAGATACTTTAGCAGTAACATACAGAGAAAAGGTGAGACTCATGGTAAGCAAACATTTATTGATGTGGGGTTTAGAAAATGGAAGGATTCCTCAAACTTATTAGAAAAACACTCTCAAAGTGAAAGACATGCCACTGCTATGCTATAGGTGGTTGAACTTTAAGGCAGTCGACAGCGAAAAAGAGTTCAGTCAAAGATCAACTTGATGCCAACAGGTCAAAAGAAGTAGAGGCTAACAGAGAACATGTAAAGTGTTTGCTGCGTGTCACAAGTTTGCCAGGTATGCAGGGTTTAGCATTCCGTGGCCATGATAAAAGTGAAACTTCAGAAAATAGAGGAAACTTCCGTGAGACACTAGATATGTTAGCAGACACAAATGAAAATTTGCGTAAGAAGATGCAAGCACGGTATGGCCACTACATGTTCCCCGAGTATCAAAATGACTTAATACAAGTGTTTGTTAATAAAGTTCTCAAAAATGTATCTACACAAATTAAGAGGGCCAAGTATTTTTCAATATTAGTCGATGAGACAAAAGATCAGTTAAGAAAAGAGCAATGAAGCATAATAATCAGGTTCTTTGATGGCAAAATAATCCAGGAGAGATGTGGTACCTATCACATGCAAAAACTAGATGCCGAATCCCTTGCAAATTTCATTCTGAAGAAGTTAGACGAGTTAGGATTAGAACTATCAGACTGTATAGCACAGTGCTATGATGGGGCGAGCGTTATGAGTGGATGGGGCTTCAGGAGTTCAAGCTCGTGTAGCAGAGAAAGTTCCCCATGCCATCTACATACATTGCTATGCACATGGGCTCAATCTAGTCCTCACTGATTTTGTGAAGAACCTTGGACTTTGCAGATTTCTTCTCAACCATACAGACTTGTATAACTTTATTTCAAATAGCAACTCAAGACATGAGCATTTTGTTAAATCACAGAAGGAGCTTGGAAAACAGGTACTAGAATTAGAAAGAACAGTTGCAACTAGATGGTCTGTTTGTACAGGAGTATTTACAAAATTCGTGTCCGTTATGAAGCTATTCTGGCAGTACTATATTCTCTATCCGAGTCAAGTAACGAAGCTTCTATGGAAGCATCTGGTCTAAAGTCAAGAATGGAATCTTGGAGATTGGAGAAATTGTTCATGCAAACAAATTGTCTGTCAGAGCAGCTTCAAGAGAAAGGTATATCTATTGTTAGGACTGTAGGTTCAATCACAAAAACAAATCTGGTAAATATGAGAGCTGGCAGAGAATATGAGAAGTTGTATGATGAGGCACAAGAGTTTACTAGAAAACTTGGAATTGATGTACCAGAGGTAAGTGCCACTGTGGGATTAGCTTGCAGCAAGAGAGTACAGCAAACATCAAACAGACTGAAAGAGTATCTCACAAGCGACTAGGAAGCGACTGGGAAGCGACTAGGCAATTGGTATCACCTCAGAACATCAAACTAAAACAGCATTTGAAGACAGAGTTGTATTTGCCAGTAATGGATAAGTGCACTGCCGAATTTGACCGTAGGTTCAGCAGTAACATAGATTTATTACAGTCTCTCTCTGCATTTGACTGTCCATCAAAGTAGTTCTTTGATGAGGAAAAACTAACTCTGGTCGCAAAGCATTACAGTGCACACATTGATACAGTCCTCTTGGTTTCACAGCTTCATTCTGCAAAGGTGTTCTTAGAACAAAAGAAACAAGGCCACCTAATCGATGTGTACACTGCCCTAAAAACTTACCAGTTGCCTTTTCTGAGTTGCTAACTATCCTTAAAATTTTGTTTACCATTCCAATCACTACTGCTAGTGATGAGGGTTTTTTTTTCTGTGTTAAAACGTAAAGAACTACCTGCGAACAACAACTGGGGGTGACCGGCTATCTTACTTGTTGCTGATGGCCACAGAAAAACATAATATGGTTAAGTCATTTGATTTGGAAGAGTTAGTGAATGAGTATGCTCTCATGAGACACCGTCGGTACCCATTGGTGTAATTCTATATAGGAATGTAATTAAAAAATCGTACACTATTCTATTTTGATTTTGGTACTCAAATTATCAACATTATTACTTTTATATTAACTTATTTTCATTATGGTACTCAAATTATCAGCATTATTTCTTGTTATTCCATAATCATAATATAAATTCCATTACACTAATGATGCAGTTGTTTCATAATTTTCATTAATGCCCGGCATTGCCAGTCGATGGCACTATAATTTGATTTATAAAGTATATTTTCATTAAAATGTAAACAAAAAGTCATGTTTTCTTTTTAGATGTGCAATCATAAATATATGAAATTTCTCGGAAATATGACGTTTCTTGATCCTTCTCTGTCTACTAGCTACCAGTGATAATGAGATAAATAAACAGTAGTGGGAGTATATACAAAAAGCACATAAAATAGCTGAAAAAAACAGCTGATTAGGCTCACTTCGCTCGCCAAACCGTCTTTGCTAACCCCCCGACAAAAATCTGAAATGACGCCCTACCTATTATATATATATATATATATATATATATATATATATATATATATATATATATATATGTGTGTGTGTGTATATATACATATATAGTGGCTATAACTAATTCCTATGTATCTTGTAAAAGTGACTAGTCTATTCTAAACATATGCCCTGAGATACTTGAGAATGCAGTATACAAACATCATTTAGTCAGAAAAACAAAGGCGAACAAAAGTAGGATCTAACGCATATGAATTATACACCGAAAGGGCAAAAGAGCAATAAATCAGCTAACACTGGAGTACATAGTTACTCTCTACACAGTGGTTAAGTGTGGCTTTCCAGAAAAAAATACAATGACCATTGCCACGTTCATGCTTGAACTGTCGAATCGTGGATGGATTCCAAAATAAAAAAGTTCCACGAGACTATTTTCATCATACACCCAAACAAGGCTTATAAGTAGTTTGTCAAACCTCCTCACTAAAACTGCTCCTTTAGGTCTCGCTTCCTGGATGTTGAAAACCTTCATTTCCAATACCTTTCACCTAATATATATATGTATATATGTGTGTGTGTATATATATATATATGTATATATATGTATGTATATATATATATATATATATATATATATATATATATATATATATATATATATATATATATATATATATATATATGAATGTCTTTTCCTGTAATACTACAATGTAATATTAATATAAGAAGGCCCATAAAACACTATTTAAACGTTGAAACCATATATTTCAGGCACTTGTTTCTGTGCCCCTGTTCACTGGTAGAATATGGACAGAGAAATGTTACAAGGGTATATATACAAAACATAAAGGTGTGGCCTTGAGGCCCCGATGGTATGACGGTGACCGTTTCCTAAGGAGGAGGAGAAAGACCAATTCCCATCGGAGCCTTAAGGCCACACCTTTATGTTTTGTATATATACCCTTGTAACATTTCTCTGTCCATATTCTACCAGTGAACAGGGGCACAGAAGCAAGTGCCAGAAATATATGGTTTCAACGTTTAAATAGTGTTTTATGGGCCTTCTTATATTCATATATATATATATATATATATATATATATATATATATATATATATAAAATATATAAATATATATATATATATATATGTATATATATATATAAATATATATATATATATATATATATATATATATATATATATATATATATATATATATATAGAGCCTCGATGGCTTGGTTGGTAGAGTGGCAACCACAGACTTCATAGAAGCCTGTGGCGAGGTTCAATCCCGCGGCCGACCAGTCAGAGGCGGAAACTTTGCTATCCGTGTAGACATCCGGGATTACGTATGTAATCAATGGATAGGTTTGCTGAAAGCAAATGGATGTTACAGACTAATACACACATAAACAAAGCCACTCCAACATCTTCTAAAAACATAACAGACACCTCACACGTCTCGAACTGTCGGACTACCCGCCCAGTTCTCCTCATGCTGCTGGGAGAAAGGGAGCGTGGGTTTCGGTAATACATGTACACGTTCGGTACCGGGGTCTAAGCGATGTCAGGCAGGGCAGCGGTCGAGGTTACGGCCTACCCCACCGCCAAATCAAAGTCCTTCAAAGAAGGCACTTTTGCTTACCCCATATAAAAATGGGTATAAAAGCACGGTAAAACGAAGAAATATATATATATATATATATATATATATATATATATATATATATATATATATATATATATATATATATACTTGACTTTCTAGGGCTTCCTCTCCTTCCTTCCTCCCTCGACTTCCGAAATATCTATACTCTTTTCACCACGTCAGTCTCGATTGTTTCCACATGACCGAACCGCCTCAAAACACTCTAATGCATCCTTTCACATATGATAATCATTTTATCACTCCTCAGTATCTCCATATTTCTCAAAAATAATATAAATACTACAAATATTCTATAAACAGTTCTTCTCTACAGCTTCCATTTTCTTTCATTTGCATTCAGCATGCATCTAAATTTCAATTCCACAGAAAATAGTTGGTCTGATCATCCTTTCATACATTCTAATCTCGGGTTCTATACGTACGCACTAAGTTCTCCCTCAGTCTTCTTCCTGCATTCTGTTGGTTTTCTTACTTCACTTGTTTTGACACTCACCTCTTCTCTCACCTCACTATCATCAATAATATTTACGCTCAAATAACTATAAGAATTTACTGCTTCCTTTCATTACTCTTCCTAGTCCTCATTTACCCTTATAACCTTATTATTTTCCCCCAATTACTCCCAACTTTCTCACTTTGCAAGCACTTTTAAACTCTTTCCCTAATCTGCCATTTCTCTTCACTATCCCCAATCAGTACTGTATCACCTGGGAACATCAGTCATTCTACATTCCATTCACAGCCCACATTCATATCCCATAACTTTGCACTTATCATCTACAGTCTTTTCTCTGGCTTATCCCACCCGGACTGGTACACTAAACTAGTTGCTCTCCTATCTGGAAACTGTAACATGCTGTATACACACACACACACACACACACACACACACACACACATATATATATATATATATATATATATATATATATATATATGTGTGTGTGTGTGTGTTGTATATATATATATATATATATATGTATGATATATATATATATATATATATATGTGTGTGTGTGTGTGTGTGTATGTGTTAGTGTGCGTTTTTGTGTCAAAATACAGTTATGAGATGGAGGCTGTTTCTTTTGTGTGCTTCCCCTAGCACCGTTTCTATGTTGCAATTTTCAGTGTAGGTGAAATTTTCATTTACTTTCATGTTTTGGAAGTTTAGTTAAATAAATTAATTTTAACGTAATTTTGGTGCATTTAAATTGGTGTAAAAGAATGTAAATCATGGTTTTATTAAATGTTTTACATAATTTGCTTGTTCAAGATATTTCCAGCCTACCCGAATTGAACCAGATTACATATTGTCTACTCTTTGCTAGAGTGTTTGTGTGTATGCCAGAATTTTCGAGATCTGGAGGCAATCATAGTAGCAACTTGTTGTTGGTGTATTCCTAAAGAAGACCAGCCAAGGCAAGACCATACAACATAAGAGCAAGGCAGGCCAAGTCTCAACTAATCAGTGCTTCCAGTCACCGCAAACATTTCAGTTTGCTTCGAGAAAGGAGCCGTTCAAAGGACAATCCCTAAGCACCACTACAAAAAAGTACAGTCAGCCAGAAGTATGTATAATCTTATATATACTTCAAGTTTTAATCACACTAGGTGCAAAGGCATTGACTATTGCTCTTCGAGGACCCTTCCTCACACGTAGTGAAATAAAACTGCTGACCTACTAGGAAATTTTAAGTGGCAGTGCTCCTGTGTGATGTCAAGTATATTTCAGCATGGCAGTAACAGATACAGCAAAGCTTCTCGAGCTAACAAAGAAGGTGTGTACCGTGTGTTTGGAAAGCTAAGAATTGAGGGATTTTGTTCGTAAGCAGCAAGCCCTAGTCCGTGCAGAGGGCAAAAGAAAAAGGGAAAGAAGCTGAAAGACAGAAAACACTGGAAGACAGAGAGCTTATGAAGGGAGAATGGAAGCAGAAGCAAATGCAGAGACACTACGGAGTGTTAAAACTCAAGATGGAAATTGGTAGAGGAACTCCAGAGTGACAGGCAAGCAGCACTAGCTCCCCTGTAATCACTGCAAAACCCAAGTTACCCAGTTCGATGAGAAGCATAACGACATGGACACTTTTCATCAAACGATCTGAGAGCATTGTGGAGAGCTTATGATTGGGCTATTGTCTCAGTCCATTGCTAACAGGTAACGGTCTGCAAGATTTTTCTAGTGTACCTTGTAATGAAGTCTTGAACTATAATAGCCTTAAGAGTACTGTTGAAGAGATATGAGATGACTGAAGAAGGATGTAGGAAGAAATTCCATGAGTCTAAACCAGAGCAAGGCCGTGCTGCTTAGATAGACAGTGAAATATCTTAATTATCTACCATTTCATGTGGTGAAAGTGTAGAATTGTAATTTCCCTACAGTTCTAGCTAATGGACCATGAATCATAATTTCTCTGATGCCTTAAATGCTGTAGATTTGCAAACTTCCTTCCCTTACGTATCAGATTTCCCTCTTTTTTCTCAAAATAAATTTTATGCTTACCAAATAAGATTCCGGCACTCCTTGTTTGTACTTATTTTATCATTTAAGAATCATAAAAAAAATCTCTGATGGATGATTCCTATACACTCACGCGCCGCACCCAAACTATAAATGTAATAGGATACTTTCATTCTCCGCAGACACCGAACTTTATTACCAACAATTGGGGAATGATAGTCACTCTGGCCTTGTTTTCCATGGAGAACATGAGTGTTCGTCGCGTATTTACCGATGAAAATATGAACGCTTGCAGCGTCTTTTAAGTTCATTGTTGTTTCAAGGGGTTCATTACCTCTTGGACACTGTTTTGGAATTACAGGCTGCTTTTAGCGTATGAACCACAGATTCGCGCTTTTTAGATTGCTTTTTATCCTTTCTTACATAACAGTTGTGTAATATTTTAATGCATTAAAGCTTCAAAAGCTCTTATTAAAGTTTCAGGATGTCTTCACACTCCTCCTAAACGCCATGTCATGCAAATTAGTAAGAGGCTAAATGTTGGTAGTTGAAACAAGACGAGCCTTTAATAGTTTTAAGCTCAGTTTTATATGGTACATTCGTTGGTTGTTATACTAAACATATAACACTGATGGAAGCATAAAACATTAACCTTGCATTTCTAAAGAACCGAAAAATACTTCGATCTGTTTACAGTCGTCACCAAACCACAAATCACGTACGTATGTAGGCGTGATTAATGGAAATGGACGGGTACGCCTTATAGTAAGTCATGTGTCATCCGCCACGGCTTACTTTCTTCAACACACCCGCACAAACGTACAAGACCAACATCAAGAACTTCGGTAAGGTTACAGTTGGATGCATCCTTGTATTAAGGCGTGACTTACGGTGCATCCTTGTATTCAGGCGTGACTTACGGTGCTCTAAATCAGTTCACCTTGATATGAAGTGCCCTGTAACCACAGCCTACCCTGGATCTTGATGGTAGTAGAAAATAACCAAGAGCCTCATTGGCCCATATGGTGAAGGGCTCTATGTCAGTGTCGTTCTTTTACCTTCGAACTGATTCGTATAGATACATCAAAAACAGAAACTCTACACACGGATATACTTACATATCCCCACACATGGACACTTGTTCTGCTACCTCTCTCACTGCTGGTTTACTTATTCACCCCAGTGACTGAATTTTTTTCTTTTTTGAAGCACAAGGCAATTTTTCATAGTTCTACAAGGATGAGAAATATCATTTCGTGCGCGTACACATAGGACCCCGCAAAAAAAATAGTTTTCGTTCTTTTAAAGACTCAGTTCTAGAAATCCCCATCTCTTTAGTTTTCGATATGTATTTTCTTTCTTTTTTTTCATTTGAGAGAAGCTTATCACATGCACAGAGATGGCTGGCTTTTATCTCCCAAACATTAAGATTGGTATGCCTTGATTCCTAAATACTTCACTCTTTTACTCTAGTCCAGTGGTTCCCAACCTTTTTTTCAGGTGACCCCAATTATGTTTTTCAAGATAGGACTGCGACCCCAATAATTTAGTTGCATATCTATGTGTTATTAAAACTATATATTACTAGTTGTCGGCTATAAAAGTAAGGAACGACAACTATTATGAGTATGTGTAAGAGAGATACTGTAAGGTTGTGAAAGACAAAAGTAACATAATTGAATTTTATTAGAACTACAGCATTGTGAATTTTAAAGCCTGATATTAATCAAAACAACCACTTCTAAAGTAATATTCTGTCACATTCCTCAAAAAATAAACTAAAAGGAGTACCTGTTTTCTGTGAAATGATAAATGAATTTCAATGGGAGCCTTGGGCCTGGATCATGTTGCTAAGTTTCTCTATTCGTGGTTCAGTCTTGGAAAGTGCTACCCTCAAATCATGTTCTGGTTGCAGTCGATTTCTATATCTTGTTTTGATGGCAGTCAGAGCTGCAAATCCCGCTTCACACAAATAGGTTGTAGCGAAAGGCAACAACATTTTCTAAGCCTTTTCCAAGGACTGGTTTCTCTTTCTTCACAGCAGTCCAGAACACACCTAGTGTTTGTCGTTCGAAATTAAAACGAAGAGTTTCATCATGTTGCACCTCGATGAGCTCCTCTTGCAGATTTTGGATAGAAGACTCTTCTTCTGAAAGGTCCTCGGCTTGGACATCGAAGGGTCTGCACAACCATTTGTACTTCTCATGCAACTCTCCATCCGGAATATACTTGTCAAACTCCTCAATCAATGGTGGACAAGGACGGTAATGCTGTTCGCGTACCAAACGCGTATGGCACAGTTCAGGGTTGCCAGCATTACAATTCAGTGTCCTATATTTATATATAAATGGAAATATACACAAATAGAAAAGTAAAGATCCACAATTGCGTTTGTATATTTTTCTTTACTAATCTTTACTAAGAGATCAACCAAATGGCTTAGATTTTTTTATTATAATACGTTGTCTGGCTGTAGCCTCCAGTAGCTATAGACAAGTTTGATACAGCATTGGCAGTCAGGACTACTACATTTGAATAATTATATAATACACAAGCAAAAATTCGCAACTATCCCTCAACTAATATGTGATTGTATATCCTAGAATTAAAAATTGACTGTTTTAAGTTCGAGGACTTGGCGACCCCAGGAAAAACGCTTGGCGACCCCATTTGGGGTCGCGACCCCAGGGTTGGGAACCACTGCTCTAGTCGGTCACTCGTGCGTCAGCTTGCCTGACACCTTCTGTAAATACAGTATCGTACACCACAATTCCGTCACTATTATTTGTAGATTCAGCACGTGCTGAAAATTTTTCGATTCTGAATGTGTTCTGCTTAAGAACCAATCATAGTGGTTTTATGTTACAAAAAAAAAAGTTATAAAAAGATGCAACATAGTAGCTATGAGTAATCTATCAAAAAATAGTTTTTTTTAGTTATGGGTAATAACATCAGCAATACAATAATAATTCTTTTTTTGTTCCTTCCCTTTTTGCCAAACTTTTTATCCGTTCTCTTCTGCTCAGGAGGTTTTTACATGTTTTTATTTAACTTGACTTCTGCATCTTTCTGTCTGTCTGTCTGTTTGGGACAAAACTTGTAACTCAATTCTCGACCTGTTCCCTTCATTCGATGGACTTGAGATTTTAAATGATTGCTCAGTTCCGGTGACAATAGAACCTTAAATGATCAATAGGTCAGGAGTGAACTCTAATGCATCTTTCTGTTTGGGTCAAAACTTGTAACTCAATTCTCGACCTGCTCCCTTCATCCGACGGACTTGAAATTGTAAATGGTTACTCAATTCTGGTGACAATAGAACTGTAAATGATCGGTAGGTCAGGAGTGAACTCTAATGCGTCTTTCTGTCTGTCTGTCTGTCTGTTTGGGTCAAATTGTAACTCAATTCTCAACCTGTTCCATTCGTCTGATGGACTTGAAATTTTAAATGGTTACTCAATTCCGGTGACAATAGAACCTTAAATGATCAGTAGGTCAGGAATGAACTTTAATGGCCCCACAGTGACCTCTCCCAGTATATCAGGATTTTTATGAAACTTCGGATTTTTCACAACTTTGGCTTGGTAGAAAGGTTAATAACTCTACGGATTTTTATACCTTTTTTGACTCGGTAGGATAAGTTAATAACTTTGCGGATCTTTCAAACTTTCTTTCGCTCGACAGAATATCAATTTCGTCAGCTACAATCATAAATCGGTTACAGTTTCTATCAAAACTAAAAAGTATAAAATAAAAAAAACTGTTTAAAACGCGCCTTTATTAAAATGGACTAAAAAGTGAAAAAATAAATTATTTGAGACGCACCAGAATTTTCTTACAATTAATGATGTCTACAAAAATAAAAGCATGGTCGCCAAAGATGGAAGGGAATGCTACAAGAAATAAAAAAAAAAAAACTATACTCTTCCCAAAGTTTGGCGCCCATGCTTTTATTTTTGTAGATATGATTAATTGTAAGAAAATCCTGATGTCTCGAAAGATTTATTTTTCACTTTTTAGTTCATTATAATAAAAGCGTGTTTTACAAAATTTATATATATATATATTTTTTAGGAAGTCGTGAGCGTCCTTTTCCTCTTCCAGACCGGCTTGACTCGGTGGCCAAGGTCGACCTCCCTCAACTTGATGTTCCCCGTAGGAGGGTAGTCACCTCATGCGGTGCAATGTAAGCATTACTTAATTAAGGGTCTTTGCAGCGTTCCATCGGCCCCTAGCTGCAACTGCTTTCATTCCTTTTACTGTACCTCTGCTCATATTCTCTTTCTTCGATTTTGCTGTCCACCCTCTCCTAACAATTGATTCATAGTGCAACTGCGCGGTTTTCATCTTGTTACACTTTCAAACTTTTACTGCCAATTTCCGTTTCATCGCTGAATGGACTTAGTTGCCCCAGTGCTTGGCATGTATGCCTAAAATCTATATAAATCAAATCAACTTGAGGTTAAGGTATATCAGTAAGCATCACGTATTCATGAAAAAAAGGAACGTTAAATGGCGAGTTCCGCAGTGAAGTGAGGCAAACAAATTTACTCCGACTGATGGTCAAAAAGTTGGCGCTACTCTACCGATCATAAATAGACTGCCAAGAGGTCAGCAACCCTTCAGGATGCAAGAAAGTCGTTGTTATTATTATTATTATTATTATTATTATTATTATTATTATTATTATTAAGAACCCTTACAAGATCTCCGTATCAAGAGTGTATTTACCGACGTGTGACTGTCAGTCACGGACAGAGAGCGTCTCCTTTTAATTGTTAGAGAGATAAGAGAAACGAGTATTTAGTACCATGAATAATTGACATAAAACCATAAAACACGATATAACCAGTCTTGCTATTCAACAAAACATTAAACTAACTACATGCTAGGTAACTTGACTCATGTCAAACATTTTTCGAATTTCCATAAAGAGACCGTTTTACACAATAAATATGCAACATTGACAAATATGAAGCGATAGAAATGAATATTTGAAAAATAATTATCATAAACATATTAGATTAAAAATTCACTTTGGACAATGTGTTTTTTTCTGTTAATGGTTTCATTATGAAACAACACATCCTATTCAGTGAAAGAAGTTATGGAAAATTTCATGTCAACTTTATGCATCCGCTACTTTGAGAACGTTTGCAACACTTACGTTGAAAAGTATAACTCGGAGATGCTCTTTTTCAGTTGTATTTGAGGAACGTTATTCGAGAACGAAGCCCATCTGACACACTTGATTCACTGTATTCCAACGCAGTAACTATCAGACTGACCTCGTTCAGTTGAATCAGGGTTGTGAATGCTCTTGTTGAAAATCTATCTTTCGCTCATTTCCTTCCTGGGAATGTCGCCGAATCTCACAGAGGAAACTCATTGACTGGCTAAAATCACTCGTAGTTTGATAGTTGCAAAAGTCTTTTTCTCGTGCAAAGTATCAGAATAGGATTGGCATTGTACAGCTATGGTGAAATGTGGCAGACGTGCATTGTTTACTCTTGTTGCTCGGAAACCCTCGGACATGCGAAGTCTCTCTCTCTCTCTCTCTCTCTCTCTCTCTCTCTCTCTCTCTCTCTCTCTCTCTCTCTCTCTCTCTCTCTCCAGCACTAATAGTAGTAGATAGGCTATCGATTCTCTGTTTACTGTTATATATTTGGGAGTCGTGCGTGTGATGTATTGCAACGGGAATACATTACTGCAACAACAGCTAACTTAAAATCCAGAAACACACACCAGTTCGAATTTCACATGTCAGTGTTTGTATATGTCTGTGACTATATATGTATATATACTGTATATATATATATATATATATATATATATATATATATATATATATATATATATATATATATATATATATATATATATGTATATATAGACATTTATATATGTATATATATTTATTTATATTTATATGTTTGTATACACACTCATATATCGCATATATATGTGCACACACATATATAAATATATGTGTGTGCCAATGATGGTACCCATCCTCATCTGGACCGCCTGAAGTGAACAGACCGAGATCCAAATATGGCTCTTATAATTGCTATTATATATATACAGTATATATATATGTATATATATATAATATATATATATATATATATATATATATATATATATATATATATATATATATATATATATATATATATATATATAAGCTATAACTACTAATTTTCGTCCCAGAATGTAATTAAAACTACTCAAATTTTGTCACTTCACTTTTATATGAAGTCTAATGTAAAATGCAAAACGATACTGTAAGAGTCTCAAATTAATAAATGAACTCATCAAATTGCTGTAGTTTATGGTTTTCTAGTCAACATTAACAAAAGAAATAAGCAAGACATACAGAAAAATCAAAGCAAAATTCACTATCAATCAGTTTACACGGAATCAGTTTAATCCTGAGAAAAAAATTATGCCCTCGAAGCGTTAATCATCTTATTCTTGCACGCAGAGAAATAGACAGAAAAGGAAACCGCAATGGGGTTTACAGGTTACACGCACCACCAAGAAGTGGCTTTCAATTAGTTAAGCGACACACAATAGCTATCGCCGATAGCCGTAGCCTAAGTACTGGGAAATAATTAACACAATACCCCAAGTAATCCGTTCCATCTAATCGTGGATAGTCCACCAAAAAGTACATGATTTAACCAACTTCAATTTGGCTATAGCACAACAAAATTTTCATATCCTTGGTTTGAGGTGCCACCCATGAAAACTCTCGCCTACGGGCTACGAGCGAAAAGAATTGAATCTGGTGTTCCTGTTGACTGTTTACTTGGCGCCCAAGGTTGTATAGAATATCTGTGATTACACCATCAAACAAATCGCACTCCTATTGTTTATTTCTATATTTAATTTCGATATATATATATATATATATATATATATATATATATATATATATATATATATATATATATATATATATATATATATATATATATATTTGTAAAATTTGCTCCTAACACTCATAGAGGAAATTACCTAACTAGAAAAACCAACTTTTGTATCCAAGTACACTATTTCTTGGACACAATCAAAATCTTTTTCTTATTCTATATTAAGAGGCTTTGGAAACCCAATTTAAGTTTTTACAACATTTAAACATTGTTGCTTCATCTGTTTCAACAAATACTGCAAGTGCACTCAGTATCACTCGAATAACACTGGACTTCATGCACCTAGACTGCTCTTCCTTCATGGCATTGCCACTGTAAATGCACAGGGCACCACTTTGGAGCAAGGACAGTGGCGCCTCTTGGCGGACGTGGGCAATGGTTAGCAATAACATGGAGTGGCGATCTCCCTGCTGAGCGTGTGACCTCGGGCGGCCATATTGAAAGTCCCAGTCCAGCTCATAGTAGAGAGAAGCACTACTGCAGCTTTGCTTTTTTTCCCCGTTTAATAATTAGAGTATGTTATTTTTATAGGTAAATTAACCATCAATGTAAAATATATTTCGAAATATTTCCATTCTGAGGTTTATGCCCCACGTCACACATTGGCGATTCAAGACAGCGACTGTCGTAATTTGCTCATTACGACGCAGTAACGCTCGAGGTATGACCAAATCGGCATGATTTGTAACCGTGTCGCCGAGTTTGACGACGTCTGCCAAGTGATGGCAGATGAGCAAGGCTGCACAGCACCTTCACAGTCGAGTCAGGACGACTGTCAAAGTCGCCATGTCATGCCACATGACACAACTGTGTTGCAATGTCACCACAACTAATGAGACGGTGTCGGCATTTGATTACATCAGACGTAACTAGCAATGTCATAATGACTGATGAGACGGCGTTAGCATTTGATTACACCAGACGTAACTAGCAATGTCAACATACACCATCCAGTTTGACGTACACCATGTACTTGGCAACCCACAGTGTGGCCAGTGGGGATGCGCAGTAGTGTATTTTGGCTCCTCCTTTGGTAGGGCTGAGCAGTAGGGTATTCTGGCTCCCTTTTTTTCCTTTTGTTATTGTTCACACAATAATAAAAAGAAAAAAGTTCTTCTTGTAACTGTTCTTTAATAATACTACTGTAAATTTTTTTTGTACATTTTTAAGGTTATTACAAAAAGGCATTTTTGTGACACATGATGCTGCCGTGTGTCTGTCAGCATGGGACATAACATAAATCGTCATGAAGAGTCATACCTTCATGGGCGTTGCCGTCCTGTAAAAACCGTTAAATGTGGGCATGGCTTGAATCACCAGCGACTGGCACATATGACTACGCACGTTCGTAATCTCATCTCAGCGTGCGCACTGCTGTCATAAATGTTCATTATGTATGACGTCGTGGTGTCGTAATCAGCTGATTTTTCTTTTTTCTTTGAAGCCCAAGGCCCGTGACTGATGCTGATTGGTCGCCAACTGCATTGTAATGAGCAAATTACGATGGTCGTGGTCTTGAATCGCCAATGTGTGACGCCGGCATAATGTTCTAAGTACAACCAAATCGGCATCAATCAGCATGATATAATTGCTCCTGGCCTATTACAATAAATTCTATCTTACTTGCTTTCCAATACCTGTAAATTTCAAAACTACTCTACTGTTGACCTCTTCCTTCTAGTTTTTACTATCCATTTCTCTCCATTTTTTCTTTATTGCCTCTTTTCATCCTCCTGAGTGCACTTTCGTCTGTTCCCATCTCTTCCATATAATTCCTACATACTTTTATCCATTTATTGTTCCATTCCTTTTTCATTTCCCGTAACACACCCTGTTTTCTTATTTTTCGCAGCCTTTCTATCTGTTTCACTGAAGTTCATCACTCCTGTACTATATAGTATTGATGGTGAGGCTATTCCTTTCCAATAAGGTTTTCCCGCTTACTAATTTACTGCAGCTTTTTGCTGTAAGTGAATATGCCATGTTTGCTAACTTGTACACTTTTTCCATTGTTTTCCTCTTTTGTGTCTTGAACACATTTCATTTGTATCTATGATCATCCCTAGGTATCTTACACTTTCAGTTATTTGTCTCCATCCCCTGAATCATGCTTAATAATATATATTGTTGGGTTACTCTTATCTTTATTCATGTCCAGACCCTATCGCCTACATACTGTACATCTCTTCTCTTTATTTCCTCTTCTTTTGCTGTCTTTTTATATCTTTTTTATTATCAACTTGTCATCCGCAAAAAATATCTCTAAATCCATCTCCCTTTTCTTCCATTTCTTTTATATGTTATCATCTTTAACAAGTTGTGGATGACCTTACAGACCTTACAGTTCGTTCGGGTTGCCCCAGGTCCCTCGGTGTGAGGCACCTCGGACGTCTACCAGAGAATTGCTAATGCATCTCCCAGTATATTTTGCATCTTCCAGTCTTGGATGATCTGGGGTGCAGCTGAGATATTTATCGAGCTTATTCTTAAACACATCTACGCTCACTCCTGATATGTTCCTCAGATGAGCTGGTAACGCATAGAATAGATGCTGCATTATCAATGCTGGTGCGTAGTGGATTAATGTCCTGTGTGCTTTCCTTAGTTTTCCTGGTATAGTTTTGGGCACTGTTAATCTACCTCTGCTTGCTCTTTCTGACATTTTTAGCTCCATGGTGTTTTTGGTAATTCCTTCTATCTGTTTTAATGCCTGTATTATCATGTAGCGTTCTCTTCTCCTTTCGAGACTATATAATTTTAAGAATTGTAGTCTTTCCCAGTAGTCAAGGTCCTTAACTTCTTCTATCCTAGCTGTAAAGGACCTTTGTACACTCTCTATTTGTGCAATATCCTTTTGGTAGTGTGGGTATCATATTGTAAAGTCACCACATTGGCGCCGGCGTAGTGTTTCGGCGGCGCCATTAATTAAGTCTCCGCTGAGCATGTTTTCTTTGGTGACTTCCCATTTTCTTCAAACTCAATTAGTCACGCCTAAAACGTGCCAGGTCACGCATTTTAACCATTTTTACTTTATGCGTATTTATACAAATGTCACACATTGTGTATCACATGTTTCTTCATTCACAGGCATCAAGACTGTATCCATATTGTAGTTCTGTATGTTTTTGTATTGTAATTTATACTCGTTCACTGCATATTATTGTTTATTGTTTCGACCTCAGGTCACAGTCAATTCCATTGTCTCTCGCAGGCCGGGGTCAGTTGGCCGCTATATAAACTGCCTGGATCTGTAATAAAGTAGCAGTAACTTTTACCTGCTCGTTTCTTTGACACCTTACAATATCATATTGCAATATTCAAGTAGATTACGTACATACGTTTTATAAAGCATAATCATGTGTTCGGCTTTTCTTGTTTTGAAGGTGCTGGAACAACATTCCCATCTTTGCTTTGCATTTTGCCAATAGTATTGCTATTTGATCATTGCATAGCATATTCCTATTCAACATTACACCAAGGTCTTTAACTGCTTCCGTATTTGTGATTGTTTCGTTATTAGGTCCCCTATATGCATATAGCATTCCTTCTTTATCACCATAATTTATTGATTCAAATTTATCAGAGTTAAATACCATCCTATTTACCTCTGCCCATTCATATATTTTGTTTAGGTCTCTTTGTAGCGAGTTCCTATCTTCATCTCAAGTAATTTCTCTACTTATTCATCGGCGAAACTTCTCACTACTGAGTCCTTAACATTACTGTCTATGTCTGCAATCATAATAACAAACGGCAATGCAGCTAACACCGTACTTTGTGGCACACCGGATATTACCTTAGCTTCATCCGATTTCTCATCGTTTACAATCACTATCTGTTTTCTGTTTTGCAAAAATTCTTTTATCTATCTTCCTACTTTGTCCATAATATTATATTTTCTAATCTTTTTCACTACGCTAATATATTATGGTCTACCTTGTCAAAAGCTTTTGCAAAGTCTAGGTAAGCCACATCTGTATCTTTTTCGTTTATCATATTTTTATATATGTTTTCATGGTGGACTAACAGTTGGGTTTGTGTACTTTTTCTGGGTACAAAACCACACATCCTTGTCTAATTCCACTTGTCACTGTTCATTCTTCCAAGTCTTAACTCATTAAGTCTATTCTTGGCTTATTGTCATCATATATTTCAGCTGCTGCTTCAGTTACAGCTGGGTATTC
Source organism: Macrobrachium rosenbergii (assembly GCF_040412425.1). NCBI lineage: Eukaryota > Metazoa > Arthropoda > Malacostraca > Decapoda > Palaemonidae > Macrobrachium > Macrobrachium rosenbergii. The sequence continues at coordinate 75,162,145 of NC_089742.1, read as the reverse complement.
TATGGTCTTTCATTTTATCTGTTTGCTCCTCTCTTTGACCGAGTTGTCAGACTTCCTAAAATCTTTTGATACCACCAACATACAGCCTTTGCTTCCTTCTATAGCTTTTTTTCTACACAGTACTGTAGTATGGAGAGGTTACCTTTCTCTCTTCCTCCTGTTGAGACCATAGAGCATCAGTCACTGGAGTGGCGATCTCCCTGCCGAGCATGTGACCTCGGGGAGCCATATTGAAAGGTCTCGGTCCAGCTCATAGTACTATACTTTATTATTATTATTATTATTATTATTATATTATTATTATTATTATTATTATTATTATTATTATTATTATTATTATTATTATTATTATTATTATTATTACTTGACCCAATTTCACAGAGAAAATTACCTTACAAAAACAGGTTGGCCTAAGCACTCCAACCATTGTGATCAAGGCCTAAGCATCTGCTCTTGGATCTAAGCAGTGTTTAGCATAAATGGTTCCTGTAAATTACAGGACTTTCTTTGCATACAGTTGCTAAACACTAGCTAAACAGTAATGTACAATCACTAAACACTAACACACACAATGCACTTACACTCACTAAACACTCACACTTACTATAAATTCACACTCACTAGACACACACACTTACTATCCACTCTCACTCACTAAACACTCACACTTACCATACACTCACACTCAATAACACTAAATGCTCACTGAATACTCAATACTCACTAGGCACTCACTATACTGTACACTAAATGCTCACTAAGCATTCATAAAACACTAAACACTCACTAAATACTCACTGTACCCCAAACATTCAGTAAACATTCACTAAACACTCACTTAATCCTAAACATTCATTAAACACTAAACACTCACTAAGCATTCACTAAGCACACACTATACACTAAACATTTGCTAAGTACTCACTATACACTAAACACTCACCAAACCCTAAACACTCATTAAACACTAAATAGCCTACTCACTAAACCCTAAATGCTCATTAAATCCATAAACACTCATTAAACACTAAACAGTCAATGAACATTCACTAATCACTCATTAAACACTCACTAAACACTTACACACTAAACATTCACTAAACACTAATTTTCACAAGACAATCACTAAACATTAACATTCACAAAACATTCACTAATCCCTAAACACTCACTGAACATTTGCTGAATACTTACACACTAAACATTCACTGAATACTTACACACTAAATATTCACTAAACAATAACATTCTCTAAACCCTAAGCACTCACTAAACACACAATAAACATTCAAGAAACCCTAAACATTCACTGAATGCTTACACACTAAGCACTAACGTTCACAAAACATTTACTGAACCCTAAACACTCACTACACATTCACTGAATACTTACACATTAAACATTCACCGAATATTTACACACTAAACATTCACTAAACACTAACATGCATTAAACCTTCACTAAACCCTAAACACTCACTAAACACTTACACACTAAACATCCACTAAACCCTAACACTCACTAAACATTCACTGAATACTTACAAACTAAACATTCATAGACCATTCACTAAAACCTAAACACTCACTAAAATTTCACTGAGTACTTACACACTAAACATTCACTAACATTCACAAAACATTCATTAAACCCTAAATACTCACTAAACATTCACTGAATACTTACACAATAAACATTCACTAAACACTTACTCATAAACATTCACTAAACACTTACTCATAAACATTCACTAAACACTTACTAAACCCTAAACATTCGCTAAACACTTACTCATTAAACATTAATGATAAAAAAATTCACAATTGTGCTAAGCCCCTGTTCAATTTGTGGGTTACCAGACCTTTAAAGATGGCTGCAAAACTTTGCAGCGTTGCCCTGGTGGAAGGCCACCGAACTACATAGTACTGGTATAGAGATCGAAACTCAAGATATATACCCTCTATGTTCCAGGTTGATCTTGTCTGGATCATTCTTGTCATCCCCAGGGTGACAGTAGGGAATCTGGGAATTCCAAAGGTTTCTGGGAAATCCAGAGGCTTCTGGGGCTTACCATGGCTTCAGGACAATCTCCAGTCTATGTAGGCTTTGGATTTCTTGCACAATATCTGTTTATATCAGTAAGAAGGAATCCCATAAGATTATAGAAGATGACTCGTTCAAGTAAATAAACTACTTATGTGTCAGAACAACGACTCTAAGTGATGGTAAACATGATGTTAAAATTATCTAAAACCTTCGGGATTTTCCTTGAAGACATTTTGGAATCCTTCAGTCTCCAGCTCCTGGAAGAACGAGAGAAATGCCATTCACACATGCGGCGAACTCCGAAGTCTTCAGGAACAATCTCTGAGATGCTTCAAATCGTCTGGAAGCCTTCAGAGAGCGCAAGTGTCATATTTGAAAAGCTGGGTATGAGAAAGCGGCAGGTATCCTGCCAGGCTGGGGAAGCGGGCCTGGAGGGGGCCCAAGCCCCTCAAGGATGGGCCCCAAAAGCCCCCAAGGCTCACCAGTCTTTTGAGGGCAGCTTTGAAGGGAAGGGTCCGACCCAGAGGCTGCATCCTCGGAGGAAGGCAGGTATCCTGCCAGGCTGGGGAAGCAGGCCTGGAGAGGGCCCAAGAACTTCAAGTATGAGGCCCAAAAACCCCCAAGGCTCGCCAGTCTCTTGAGGGCAGCTTTGAAGGGAAGGGTCCGACCCAGAGGCTGCTTCCTCGGAGGAAGGCAGGTATCCTGCCAGGCTGGGGAAGCGGGCCTGGAGAGGGCCTAAGAACTTCAAGGATGAGGCCCAAAAGCCCCCAGTGCTCGCCAGTCTTTTGAGGGCAGCTTTGAAGGGAAGGGTCCGACCCAGAGGCTGCTTCCTCGGAGGAAGGCAGGTATCCTGCCAGCTGAGGAAGCAGGCCTGGAGAGGGCCCAAGAACTTCAAGGATGAGACCCAAAAGCCCCCAAGGCTCGCCAGTCTCTTGAGGGCAGCCTTGAAGGGAAGGGTCCGACCCAGAGGCTGCTTCCTTGGAGGAAGGCAGGTATCCTGCCAGGCTGGGGAAGCAGGCCTGGAGAGGGCCCAAGAACTTCAAGGATGAGGCCCAAAAGCCCCCAAGGCTCGCCAGTCTCTTGAGGGCGGCTTTGAAGGGAGGGGTCCGACCCAGAGGCTGCTTCCTTGGAGGAAGGCAGGTATCCTGCCAGGCTGGGGAAGCAGGCCTGGAGAGGGCCTAAGAACTTCAAGGTTGAGGCCCAAAAGCCCCCAAGGCTCGCCAGTCTCTTGAGGGCGGCTTTGAAGGGAGGGGTCCGACCCAGAGGCTGCTTCCTTGGAGGAAGGCAGGTATCCTGCCAGGCTGGGGAAGTGGGCCAGGAGAGGGCCAAAGAACTTCAAGGATGGGCCCTAAAAGCCCCCAAGGGTCGCTAGTCTCTTGAGGGCAGCCTTGAAGGGAAGGGTTACAGTTGCTGGGTGGACTAGTGGGCTGAATTTTGACTGGCCGTTTGTTGATGCTGTTGCGTCGTGCCCCGGGGCGTTGCAGTCTTCAGATCCCATTCAAAGGGTCGGGCTAGAGAATGGGTGTGGGAGGACTCCCGTGGGCAACGGCCATCCTCTAGCAGATCCCGTCGAAAGGACCCGCAAGATGGCAGTCAACAGGAGGCCAGTCAGAATCCTCCACAGTTCTGCTTAACTTGAGGGGGGTTGTTCCTCCTGCTTTGTTTCTTCTTCGTCTGGACTTCCTCCGCTTTTTCCTTCCACTTTCCAGTTCGGCAGAGCAGTTCTTCATCTCTTGGGCCTCTTCTCGAACGAACCCAATTTTCCCTCTTCCGTCGCTGAGTTTTTCCTTCGATGAGACAATTGATTTCGATCGTCCGGCTTTTGAACCTTCGACTGGGCACCTAAATTATCCCTCTGGGCCTCTTTTCTAAGACTTGTCAAGAGCGCCATTTGTTGTTTGAGGAACATGAACTTCTTGGTATTAGGCTCGCGGGCGTCCTTCCAACCCTTTCCTCATCTTCTTTCTCTCCGCTTCATGGGCCTTCACCTTTTCCTCAAGATAGGCGATGTAGACCTCATTCACATTTTTTTCATCTTCCAGTTCGAGTATTTTTCCTTTGTTCTTTTCAAGTTCTGTTTCTTGGCGAGCGAGGAAGCCCTTCAGTTGTTCGATATCCTTTTCTTTCTTAATCATGGAATCCTCCCACTCTTCATTTTTCTTCTTTAGGCATTTGTTATTCGAGGAAAGGTCCTTATTTTTGTTTTCAATTTTCCTTATCATTTCCTGAGCATCAACAAGTGTTTTTCGAAGCTCTTCAAGACAGGACCGCTTTCATTAACTCCTTCTCTAAATCCTCATTCTTTTGGATATGAAATTCTTCTTTCCGAATGGTGTCATCTGTTTCAAAATGGTTTTTCCAGTTTCTGAGAGCAGACTTAATCGTATTGGCCTTTCCATGTAGATGGCTAGTTAGTCCTCCGAAAACACTTTTAACAATATCATGTCCAAGTTTTGAACTCCCTTTATAAACAATAACACTGATCCAAAAAGATTCATAACCAACAATTGTGCACAAACGTTTTTCAATACTGGAAACATGGTACCTTTCCTTCTACTTCTTCAAAAAAAGGGAGAAAAAACAAATTTTCAAAATATGTTTTGAGAAAAGTGTTGAAGTCTTCAGTTCAGGCGAAATAAGATTCCATAGGAAAAGAATTTGTCTCTTGTACATGTTTTTAGAAATGGACTCGGAATCTAGACTCTAAAAATACTGACCAAACCTAAAAATTACTTAACTATTGGTGTCTCTCATTAAATCTGCTTTATAAACCATTGAATAAAATGGTTAAGAGCCTCATATCTATGCATACAAAATGGAATTAATAAAGCAATGGCATTTTACCTTATATAAACGCTTGTATTCACGCTCACTCATCCATATACACACATATACTGTATATATATGTGTGTATGTGTAAAAGGTCATATAGCTGTAGGCTTCTTAGTTGCAATCAAGGGGGGCCATTTAGGAACAGACATATGTATATCATATCACAGTTTATTATTTAGCAATGTCGCATTACATCATTATGGCTAAACTGAGCTAAAAAGACACTTCTTTTTAGCTCAGTTTAGCCTTGATATTGCAATGTGACATTGTTAAATGCCGTCGGCAATAATAAAGTGTGATATGACATAGGTATGTCTTTTCCTGGATGCCCCTTTGATAGAGATTATATATATATATATATATATATATATATATATATATATATATATATATATATATATATATATATATATATATATATATATATATATATTTATTTATTTACAATTTAACCTGGGGAAATGCTTAGCATGACCCAGTTATAGACTCTAAATAAATTATTTCGTTACTTAGCTAGATATTTATATAAAATCTGACTGCTGTTGATTCTGGAAATTGTAAAAAAAAAAAAAAAAACAAGGAAAAAGGGGGAATTTTAACTGAGCTGAGGGTTCTGCTCTCAAGGTAGTTGTAAGTAAACACGTTAGGGTAAGTTTAAGATTACATGTATTTACAGTAAGTGAGCTATCAGAAGATGAAATGAACTAATCAGGCAGGCAAGGCCTGAGAGGTTAATTATAACTGGGAACACTTGATTCACTTGTTGTTGTTTTTGATTAAGCTGGCCTTATTTAGTTGTTTTAGATTTAGCTGGCCTTGTGCCAGCACGGGCTCTTGCTTCTAGGGCAGCCCGTAAGGCCTTATTCACCTGGGCTCAGGTATACATAGCAGAGTGCGGACGGAAACGTAGTGCCCGACCTCCGATTGCCATGACCCGCACTCTGAGCAATTTGTGTTTGTTGACAGTCAAACAAATGGCAATTTTAAGAGTCATAATATACGTACAATGATAAAATATATATCGGCGGAAAGGCCAGGAAACTCTACACATGAATATTTACATGAGATTCTTGCCATGTTAATAAGTGTGATGCTGAACGTGATTGATGCAAAATGAAGAGACATCTGACGTCTTTACAACACTATTTTATGTAATAATTCAAACAAAGGTATTTACATAACACTGCCCTAACAAGGCAAGGTTGATATGGAAATACTGGCACTTAGAAACGAAAATAGGAAGTTTAGTACGAGAATTAAAACAGTGTGACGGAATGGAAGAACCTTTGCAACAGATCACTTTACCTTATAGAAGAGGTGGCTTCAGTGAGGATAATGGCTGTTTAGGAGGGCTAAGGGCTTCACTGGTAAGAATACTAAGGCCCCCTACATGATAGGACCATGTGGTAGGGGCATGGCTCTCTGAAGGAGGTGGGAATGAAAGGGGGAGATGTGTCTCGCTCGTGTCCAGCTTTGTGTCTGCCTCGTTCCATCAGTCAGGGCCTCATCAGACCTCAGTCAGGGATTAGTGTCATTCCCCTATACGCCAGTGCCAGGTGTTCTTTCTCTTAATCTGCATCGCTGGCTCTATTCTGCCTCTGGCCATACTTTTGGTAAAGAAAAAGATGTTTTCCTGTTAATCCACTACGGAACATTTGCTTTCATATCAGCCTGTCCTATGCACCTTCAAAAAATGGGAAAGTGAACAAAAAAGAGGAAAAATGCCTGTTTGTACCCTCAAGCAAGGGATCTAACACAAACACTTACTATACACTCACACTCACTAAACACTCACACTTACTTATACTCACATTCAGTAACACTAAACACTCACTAGGCACTCACTATACACTAAACACTCATAAAACATTAAATATTCACTGTATCCCAAACATTCAGCAAACATTCACTAAACACTTAATCCTAAACATTCATTAAACGTTAAACGTTCACTAAGTGCTCACTATACAGTAAACATTCGCCAAGTACTCACTATTCACTAAACACTCACTAAACATTCACTAAGCACTCACTATACACTAACATTCTCTAAACCCTAAACACTCATTAAACGCTAAATACTCACTAAACCCTAAATGCTCATTAAATCCCTAAACATTCATTAAACACAGTCAATAAACATTCACTAATCACTCATTAAACACTCACTAAACACTTATGCACTAAACATTCACTGAATGCTAGTTTTCACTAGACATTCACTAAACACTCACTAAGCATTCACTGAATACTTACTAAACATTCACTAAACACTAACATTCACAAAACATTCATTAAACCCTAAACACCCACTAAACATTTACTTAATACTTACACACTAAACATTCACTATACACTAACATCCATTAAACATTCACTAAACCCTAAGCACTCACTAAAACCTAAACACTCACTAAACATTCGCTGATTGCTTACACACTAAACATTCACTAAACCCTAAACATTCGCTAATTATTAAGCATTAATGATTAAAAAATTCACAATTGCACCAAGCCCCTATTCAATTTGCGGGTTACCAGACCTTTAAAGATGGCTGCAAGGCTTTGCAGCGCCTGCCTGGTGGAAGACCACTGAACTACGTAGCACTGGTCTGGTATAGAGATCGCAACTCCAGGTATACTCTCCATGCCAAGTCATAGTGCGTCAGTCACGTTGAGACCCATACTTGCTTTTCTATATCATTTGTGTTTCACGTAGGCGCTATGCGTAGCTATAGGTGCATGGTGTTGTCAGTGCACCTCACGCAGTGCACTGTGGGCATTACTTAAAGTTTTTGCAGCGTCCCTTCTTCTTTCCACACTCTCCTAACAGTTGGTTAACAGCGCAACTGTAAGGTTTTGCCCTGTTTCACCTTTAACCTTTTTACTCTCAGTCTACTTTTCAGCACTGAATGGCCTCTTGGGTCCCAGTACTTGACCTTTGGCCAAGATTTTTTTATTCCACAATTCACTTCCTCATTTGCCCTAAGATGTTGTTCTGTTCTCTCTGCTATTAATGACATGAATACCTTGTATGAAATATTTGTTAGAGCTAGTGACATATCTTTTACCGTGGGAGTTCAATTCCCGCGGCCGGCTGATGAAGAGTGAGAGGAATTTATTTCTGGTGATAGAAATTAATTTCTCGCTATAGCCTACTGTGGTTCGGATTCCACAATAAGCTGTAGGTCCCGTTGCTAAGTAACCAATTGGTTCTTAGCCACGTAAAATAAGTCTAATCCTTCGGGCCAGCCCTAGGAGAGCTGTTAATCAGCTCAGTGGTCTGGTAAATCTAGGGTATACTTAACTTTACCGTGGGTTTCGTATTTTCGTTTTTTATTTTTTCCATTCACTTGGCTACTTTTTTTCGTAAACATTTCTATTTTTAAATACATTTTAGAATATTTATACTTTATCTTTCTTTCTTAAACCTTTATACAATTCTGGCATCTTGCCACCTTGCCCAGGTGCTTTCTTCAGACTTCTTAAGCATTTCTTCACTTTTCCTCATATAGTTCGGGCTTCCAGCCTTCAACATTAGTGTGATTCGGTTTTATCCTTGTTTAATCTCTTGGTTCTCTGGGAAACCTAGCGTCAAGCACGCATATTTTCTCATACTCCGGCAGTAATCCTTCATATTTTTCTTTCTCCTCGTTCCGTATTTGCTTTATTCGATTTTTTATTTTATGTTATAAATTTCTTCTCTCCTAACTATTTCATTTAACGAAGGCAATGAAACTACAGAACTATCAAAACAGTTGCATTCGGTTAGCTGAATGATCTCTATTTACATTCGCGTTAGCTACTCGTTTGGCGTTATTTAGTAATCAGAAAATGTTCTTCAAATTCTGAGTTTATAACACCATAGAAAAAGATTGATTTCATTGTTCTATTGATGTGAATCCACGTATTTATTGTCTTTTATAAAATTAAAAGACAACTATCGTGTCAATAAACTGCACCAGTTCGGCACCGCTGCCGAAAGCTGGTGGTACCGTTTTGTTTACAGTTTAGAAGGCAGAGCGTGGCGTAGCTAACCAAAAAAGTGCGAATCCTAGATGTATTCGGAGAAGACCAGTATGAAGTCGAAAACGAGAGTTGTGCAAATATCAAACATTGCGCCCCAAGCCACAAAGGATCAGATGTCGACGCTGTTCGGCTTCTTGGGGAAAATAGAAGACATCAGATTGTATCCTACCATGTAAGTCGAATGTCTCGGGGGCAGCCGATGCCACTGCAACTAGTTAGGCCTATAGGCTACCCACGCCTTGACTTGCGGCGGTAGTAGCCTCATGTATGCTTACATTTGCCCCATGCCTTTTAAGACCTTATTGGTAAATAGTTTCAATAGAGTTGTCAATTCTAAAAGAGGCGAAGAGACTAATTGACGAATTTGTTACGGTTTAGGCCTACCGGTATTCGTTGGTTTCCGACAGAGCATGGTTAGGCGAACCCTCTACACACCCCATTTTGTGTCTAAATAGCTTAATGTGCCTTGGGCCAGCGGGAAATGGGGTTTTGGAGGTAGGGGCAGTGAACAAAATTGAGTGAGCAACGAAGTTCCTCGTTGGACTAATTGGTAGAGTTCTCGGCTAGCACTCTGCTGGGTAATTTTATATATTAGCTCTGCGCCTTTTTTTACCTTTTCAACTGGTTTTTTCTACATTTTAGGGGTTCTAATACTGGCGGTGCATCTTTTTATTGTCGGCCAAATGGAATGTCCCTTCGTCGTGTTTAGTACTGGCCCAGGGGGCGGTTGGGTACCCATACATTAATAAGTTATTGCACTTGCCGGACAGGATATGAACTGTTCGAAACAGACGCACCCGTGCTCTGTCTTGTGAAGATTGCATATGGAAAGCCCTTGTTGGATGGACTTCTGGGGTTAATTACAAGTTAATTAGACTCGAGTGCCAAAAATAAAAGGTAAATTCATAATTAGCAACCAAAAAACTGTAGAAAAAGTCAAGTTATAGTGCTGTCGCCGCTGCGGAGCTACTATATATTTCTACCATTGAATCATGGAAAACAATGAAAATAATGGTAGATCTAAGTAAGTGCTCTGCATCAGGTATTTCCTTGGAAATTGACGTTTTCTTTAGTATTTTGGTTGCTTATTGAGAGTTTACCTTTACTTTTTTGTCATTTGACTGTAATTAATTTGTAAATAACTCAGAAGTTGTACTATGGCCTTCCTGGAATGCTATTGAGCATGCGCAGTGTTACAGGGGAGCTTTTGGTAAAAAGTAGAGTCACTAAGTAACACGGCCTGCTAGGTTAGGTTAGGTTAGGGTATAATAGGTTTCCTTAGCCAGTCCCTTCTTAAACATAGGCTATGGCTCCCTGATGACTTGTGTGTTTGCGGAACCGTTCCATATAGTGTGTGTGGAGCTGTTACTTAGAAATACTGAAAAATGGTAAAACTTCAGGGTAACTCTGCACAGACTGCCATGTTGTTATGGTATGGTTCTGCGTATGTGTAAGTCATTAGGGAGCCCTAGGCTATATTCAAGAAGGGATTGGTTAAGGAAACGTATTATATAAGGAACTATACTAACCTAACCCATTTAACTTAACCTAACATAACAGTGTTACTTAACCAGGGGTGGACCCATCCATTGGAGGAAACTACACTTTTTACCAAAACCTTCCCCATAACACTGTGCATGCGCAATAGCATTCCAGGATGGCCAGCATGCAAAAAGGTATAAGTTCTGATGTTAATTATATGTTAATTACAGTTGATCGCCAAAGTAATGGTAAATTGTTAATAAACAACCACAATATGATATGAAAAGTCAATTTCCAAGGTAATACCCGATGTGGATCAACCTCATAGTAATTCCAAAAAAATTCGTATTTTATCTGCTTACAGAAGCAGAGATTGTAGAAAAACCAAAGGTAATAAAGGGAGAACATAAATAAAGAAAAACATGCCTTAGTGGATACAGACCCATAGAATTTTAAGAAAATCATAAATCTCTGCTTCAGTAAGCAGCTAAACTGCTAATTTTTCCCTTGTTTTTTTACAATCTCTGCTTCTGTAAGCAGATAAATTGCTTATTTTGTAGTTAATATACTTCTCTTTGCAGAGCAGTGAATTTGGGCCCCTAAACTGTAGGATTACTGACATTCCCTTACCTTACTGTGACTTGCCCAAATAGCCTAACCTAACCTAACCGTAGTGGCTTGGTCCTCTTACTTTGCCTAACTTGACTGTAAAGGTACAGCTTCAAGAAAACAAGAATGCTACCACAGCTGGGTTCTTGCTAGTTGCCGACCAGGATATTAAGCCTAGCACCTTTTCTTATGTTTATGTCTTTTGTTTATGTTTTCACATTCATCTTCATGGGCCTGGTACTAACATGGCTCCCAAATTGCCATAAGGGCACAGTAATAGTCTTCAGTTTTGCCACAGCTTCTCATTGTAATAATTAATCGGGCAATTACTTCCAAATTCAACTGTGTGGCAAAATTATGGATGGCGTTAACTAGATTTAACCCTCACAGTCCAGGCTAAATATATATTGAGCATGCCACTAGACTGGGCTAAATATAAGGATGGCCAATTAAAAAAAAAATCCATGGAAAGAGGAAGATTTGCATATGCACATGATATGTGAATAAAATTCTAAAAAAATTTTCTGTATCTTCCAAGGGAAGTTGAAAGTGAATAGCACCAAACCTGTGCGGCCCTTCTCTTGAAAAGATGGTCATAAAAATATGCTAATTTTACCAAGTTATAAGTATTTTTTCTAATATTTTTTTATTTTTGTAAAATTATAATTACAGCTCACATAATATCTTAACCCTTAAACGCCTATTGGACGTATCATACGTCGACTAAAATTGTCTGTTGGGTGCTGAGTGGACGTACCGTACGTCGACTACAAAAAATTCCAACCTTCGGTCAACTTTGACTCAACTGAAATGGTCGAAAAACAAAATTGGAAGCTAAAACTCTTACATTCTAGTAATATTCAATCATGTACCTTCATTTTGCAACAAATTGGAAGTCTCTAGCACAATATTTCGATTTATGGTGAATTTTTGAAAAAGCTTTTTTCTTACGCACGGCGATAACTCAGCCGAAAATTTCATAAATTCTTTCGTCATTTTGTCGTAATTTTGCACTGCTCTATATTAGCCGTTACATAAGTTTTATATATGAAAATGTGCGCAATTTCATGTACAATACAGCAAAATACAACCCATGGTTGTAGCTTTTATCAGTTTGGAAATATTTTCATATAAACCACGATAACTGCCAAAATTTCAACCTTGGTCAACTTTGACACGACCGAAATGGTTAAAAAACGCAATTGTAAGCTAAAACTCATACATTCTAGTAATATTCAATCATTTACCTTCATTTTGCAACCAATTGGAAGTCTCTAGCACAATATTTCGATTTATGGTGAATTTTGAAAAAACTTTTTTCCTTACGTCCAGCGCCAGAAATTCTTTTCGTCACGTTGTCGTAATGTTTGCACTCTTTTATATTAGTCGTTACATAAAGTTTTATATATGGAAATGTGCACAATTTCATGTAGAATACAACAGAAAATAACTCATGGTTGTAGCTTTTATCAGTTTTGAAATATTTTCATATAAATCACGATAACTGCCAAAATTTCAAGCTTCGGTCAACTTTAACTCGACCGAAATGGTAAAAACGCAATTATAAGCTAAAACTCTTACATTCTAGTAATATTCAATCATGTACCTTCATTTTGCAACAAACTGGAAGTCTCTAGCACAATATTTCGATTTATGGTGAATTTCTGAAAAAAAAAAAATTTTTTTTCCTTCGTCTCGCGTGATAACTCGGCGAACATCTCAGAAATTCTTTCGTCATGTTGTCGTAATGTTTGCCTCGTTTTACATTAGTCGTTACATAAACTTTTATATATGAAAATGTGCGCAATTTCATGAGAATACAACAGAAAATAGCTCATGGCTGTAGCTTTTATCAGTTTTGAAATATTTTCACATAAATCACGATAACGGCCAAAATTTCAACCTTCGGTCAACTTTAACTCGACCGAAATGGTAAAAAACGCAATTGTAAGCTAAAACTCTTACATTCTAGTAATATTCAATTGCTTAACTTCATTTTGCAATAAATTGGAAGTCTCTAGCACAATATTTCGATTTATGGTGAATTTTTTAAAAACATTTTCCTTACGTCTACTTGCTGGTAACTCGGCGAACATCTCAGAAATTCTTTCGTCTCGTTGTCGTAATATTTGCACCGTTTTATATTAGTCGTTACATAAACTTTTATATATGAAAATGTGCGCAATTTCATGTACAATACAACAAAAAATAAGTCATGGTTGTAGCTTTATCAGTTTTGAAATATTTCCATATAAACCACGATAAATAGAAAAAATTTGACTTTTCGGTCAACTTTTAACTCGACCGAAATGGTCGAAAACTGCAATTGTAAGCTAAAACACTTACAGTCTAGTAATATTCAATCAATTAGCTTCATTTTTCAACAAACGGGAAGTCTCTAGCACAATATTTCGATTTATGGTGAATTTTGAAAAAACATTTTTATGTCTCGCATTACGAATTCATGCATCATTTTGTGATAATATTTTCTCTGTGTTGCTTTGATCGTTTTAAAATTTGTTATATACCAAAATCATCGCAATTTAGTGTACAATACAACTAAAAAAATTAACTCATTAACTTTAACCATTTTGCTTACAGCGCGATTTGTATACAATTATATACGAGTTTTTTTTTGCTGTCATATATTCCAATATTTATATATGATAATGATTTTTTCATTTCTGATGGTTGCATACTAAACTTCAGGCAATGACAAAAAAATGAGCCAAAAATGAACTCTTAATCTGAAAAACTAAGCATGCTGTGATTTTTGAAAAAACTTTTTTTAAACAGCGCTAACTCACGAACGTCGCATATGGGAGACGTTTTTGTAAATAGGGCTTGCGTTAAAGGGTTAATAGGTAAGAATTAAAATCAGTAACAATTCTGAGTATATTTATTGTAAAACATTTACGAGACGTCCTGGGTTCAGGAGCGGTCATACATTCTCCCATTACATCTCAAGTCAAACTGATATCCCTCTTGCCTCTACTGAGCTACTAGACTGGCCATGTAAGTATTGTCAGAAATCATTTATGGCCTATGGAAGTGATCTGATCACTTTTCCCACAAAAATCGTTCAAACTGTATGGCTTGAAATCTTGAACATACAGTATACTGTATGTATGTTACCCGGATTCACAAATCTATAAGTAAACATATACAGTATGCATGTTACTTGTCCCCAAGGGGTTACTCATGAGAGGCTCCCAAAAACGTGTTTACATCTTGGCCCTTCCATATTTCTTATAGTAATTCTAAGGAAGAGCTATGCACGGAGATACTGTTTATTAATAAAATTTTTTTACAGAAAAATTTTGAAAAGGATATATGTGCTACAGTATATGTGATAAAGTGTGCAAAATTTACCAAAATAATTAGAGAAATTAACCATCTTTTGTTTGTCTTTCGTAAATCCTTAAGGGGCTGGTACTAGATGTGGCGTCCCACTGAGTTTTTCTCTGTAAAAACAAACTAAAGAAGACAAATTTTTTCATTATTTTGGTTGATTTTTCAAGTTATCTCACCAGTACTATATCATATACGTACACCCTTTTTCTATATTGATCAGTCAAAAAATTAATTAATAAACAGTATCTCTATGCAGAGCTCTTCCTTAGAATTACCATTCTTACTCATAGCAATATTATATTAGGATAGGGAAATGAAAAAACAAATGATTTGTTCCAGCTTTAAGTGTAAATAAACACAATGTAAACTATAAGATAAACATCCACAAAAATGTACATGTATTTTTTGTAGATGTTTATCTTGTATTTGTGTTTATATTATATATATATATGTTATTGCAAATCAAGTTTTTGTGGTCCATATATTTGGTGAGAATGCATATGTAATAGACTACAACTCCCTGAAGACTAATTTCCAGAGCCACAGAGACATCCAAAAACTCCTGTTCTCCGCTTGGCTCCCAAAATTGTTAGATGTAGCCTAGGAGATGGAGAAATACAAAACTGATTAGTTTGCACCAACAAATGCTGTATAAATGCATTAAACACAAATAAACAATCAGAAACTTCTGTGATTCACATATGTTCCAACAGGAATACAAACCATCACCTTTTTTGTAGGAATATTCGAAAGCATAACCTGTAATTAATTGTTGAAACTTAGTAATAAGGTAGTCAAGTTGTAGGAGATGGGCCAGTCATCTGCTGTCATCCAGCACTTTTTCTTCAGTCACTGTCAGGGATAGACATTTTGTTTTGCTCTGCCTGACTTGAAAGTTTCTTCTTGATCTTTTTTATTTATGGGTATTTGGTTGTTTTTGTGTGATGGACACACAGGAAAACAGAGCAGTGTAAAGTAATACAGTACCTCCAGTTAAGTAACTTTGACATTAGGAATTTCCTGTGTTACAGCAGTTTTATGTTAAAATTTAAAGAGAAAAATATAAATTTTACATTGGGTTTTGCATATTTATATATCTGCAACAAAAACAGAAATGAATACTAAGAATGCCAGGTCACACAAAAGCAAATATATTATAAAAAATAATGTTAAGTAATAAGATGTATGGAATAAAATAATAATTAAAAGTTTAAATATGGTACATTAATCTTATTTGCATGATGTTCATCTGTACATTCTCACTCTGGCCCATTGAGCACACCATCAGCCATCATGTCATGTAGTTAAAGTACTATATATGCAGTATGCTGTGATATATGTAATTAATTTTTTTTATTAACATCCTTTATTTTAAAATACAAAAATTAACTCTTAAAAAGACAGGAAATCATTTATGTATTAAATGACTTACTGTACATTGAACATGTATTACCAACTTATGTAGTGGCTCCTAAAGTGTCTAGGTCTTTTTTTAAAGGGCTTACTCAACCTAGGTTTTTTTTTTTTTTTACTTAAGTCATGTAGCTTTGAACAGATTAATGACTTAGTGTGAGGTAGCACTGTAGTTGTAAAGGACAAGGCTGGGTAAGCAACTGCTCTGTGTCTTATGTTCTTGTGGATACTTAGCAATTTCATTATAATGACTTACGAAAACACTGTAAAAGCTTTTATCTCTTTAAAATCGACACGTCCGAGATATAAATTTTCAAACTTTGTTTGGAACGCTGATACAATTGGCGGAGACCCAACCCCACCGGATGCGGTGGGCGTAGCGTGGCAGGAGACATACCCATAAACCCAGGTCAGTTTCATTCTCGGCGTATTGGGAACGCATCTCGTAGCGTCCGTCTGCCTCAAACTGTTTGGGTTCCAATGTCTGCTTGCACTTAAATGTGGCGTCTCTCCTTGGTGAAGTACTCAATTGCCTGTTTATTTATCTAGCTAGCCTAGCTCTGGGAATTCGTAGCTATGTCGGATTCAAGCTTCGGGATCAGAGTTTGCGCAGGGGAATTTGTGCTCCGCCAAACTAGTTAAACTTAAATCGATCGCCATTCTTTGTGTACAGCATGTAGGGGTCAAGAGTGTTCCCAGGAGAACACATGCAGTGAATGTATGGAATGGAGTCAGGAGTTTTGGCAAACATACAGTTCCCATCAGATAAAGCTGGTTAGGGATAGGGATAGGAAAGCCTTTAAGCGTAAGGAAGCTAGGCTATCATCTTCTTGGTGGTGGCATTGGCGTCACCTCCTCTACCGGCTGTTCCTTCCTCCTCTCCTACCCCCTCCTACCGCTGCTCTTTCCCCTCTCATATTCCCCCTCTTCTTCACCAGCTTCCCAGTATGTTTTCCTAAAGCCAAGCCCAGCCTCGAGGCTGATAAATCAAATTCGTTCTTTTCAGAAATCAAATGGAAGCGCAAATGAACGGTTTCATGGAGTCGGTCTTAAGTTTAGTGCGTTCGCACCGTAGTCGGCGTTAGCGTCGGTGATGACGTCAGTTTTGGTGTTGGTGATAACAATGTGGTTGTTCGCGATCGCGTTTCAGGCGAGTCTGCTCGTTTTCTGAATCTTTTGAGCAAAGGCAACTGTCCTGCTCGCCTTCTGAGGCTAGAAGACAGTCCGGCGCTGGCGGAAAGGTCAGAAATTATTGCCTACAAGCAGGCTCGTCCTCTAAGGCACAGGAAAGCCTTAGTCCTGGTGGCGAAGTAGTAAGCTTGACTCGCCTTGAGGCGTCGAAAAGCTTCAGGGAGACGTGAAAGTGATCCATCGACGCGTCGATCTTCTCGCCATCGCCGACATCGCAGGATGGTGTCCCCCAGAAGCTTCATCAAGGCGGTCGCAGTCGAAGCGGCACTACCTAAGGTTAAGCTCTTCAGGTGAGAGTAGCAGCAGTTCATCTTCAGTCTCTTCATATTCCAGCTCTTGGATCCCCCCTCCTGCTCGCCATCGCAGTGGGATCAGACCTCTCGGCCCTTAAAGAGGCAATCTTGGATAATTCCTGCCCTAGGGTTACTAAACTCTTCAAGAAAAGGACAGCCAGCCCTATACCTGGTTGCTCAGCGTGGGGATCCGATCAAGAAAATACATTTCAGACGCTTCCTCCCAGGTCACCTAGTGCAGTCAAGAGGCCTAGCCCTCTCCAGGAAGTTCCGCCAAGTGCCGGGCCTCTTACTCCTCCTCCTACACACGAAGTGTCTCACGCGCTGGCTACATCCTCGCCTCCCAGGAGTCTATTCTGTTGGAAGGAAGCTAGAAAAGGTAGTCAGCAAAGTCCTTGGTATTCCGAGGATAAAGAAGTCGTTCCTCCTCAACTCCTGGACGGTCTGGGCGCGGAACCGATTCTTTCTGGTGAAGAGGAAGGCCCAGGTGAATCGGGCCTTCTTCACATTACGCTTCTCTACTCAGCTTTCTGCTGCAGTCGCATACCTGCAACATTTTCAGCCGACAGCCCCTCTTCTCCGACTTATACGTTGCGTCTTGGAAAACAAGGTCCTGCCACTTCACTTCCCAAGTTGGTACTCTCCACCGCCTCCAAGAAAGCATTAAAGAGGTAGAGGCATGGTTGGAAGCTAAGAGGTCCTTGGGTAAAGTCGTCGTTTGCACCCTCCTTCAAAGCTGTCGAAAAGGAGGCAAAATTATTACAGCACAGGAGCTTCTCCTTCACTGGGATCCGCAATTTCAGCACAAGGGGGACTTGGCTCCCTTGTGGACCCCTCAAGACGCATTTCATTCGAGGCAGCCAAGACCTTCTTTTCTGCCCTAGATGTAGAACATTTTTCAGGAACCTCTTCAAGCATCTTGAGATTGTCAGCTTTATCGATTGGTCAATGGGAGCTATTTTCAAACAGGTGGAGCAGGCTAATCTCGCAGAAGGCGTCTTGGAAAAAAATCACGGGTTCCTTTCCTGCACCGATATCGCTATCCATGATGCGGCGGGCGAAATTTCCTCCCTCTTCGCCATGGCCACTCTGAAGAAGAGGAAACTTGGTGCTCGTTCTTGTCTAAGGCTGTGACTTCTTTGCAGAGAACGGCTTTGATGTTCGCACCCTTTGACAAGGAGGGCCTCTTCCCAGAAGCAGTAGTGAAAGACGTCCTGTCAGCCATGGATAAGAGGGCGTCGTCACACATCCTGTTTATGTCTTCCACCAGACCGAGGCCTGCTCCGCTCCTTTGACCAAGATGGTATCTCCTCTTAACAGGCATCCGTTTCAGTAACTCCAGGTCCAAACCTTACTCAAGGTCCCGCTCCAACTCCAGGAGTCACAAGTTCTCCTCGAAGCCACAAGGTCGTCATACCAGTAAGTAGGATCCCTGTCCTCCATGTGCCGGTGGGGCCAGACTCAGCCTCTTTGGGAGGAATGGAGAGACAGAGGTGCAGATCAGTGGGTGGTGCAAGTGCTCCAGCTAGGCTACCGTCTGACGTTAGCCCAACCTCCTCCTCTCCAATTCTCCCATTTCCTTGACAGCATACTCAAGAGGCTCAGTCAAGTTTTGACCCTAGAGACAGAAGTCCGGTCTCTCTTAGGGAAAGCGGTCATCAAGTAGTGCAGGGCGTGTCAACCCCAGGTTTCTACAACCGCCTGTTTGTAGTCCCCAAGTCATCAGGGGTTGGAGGCCAGTTCTCGACGTAAGTGCTCTCAAATTGTACTTAGTGAAAACCAAGTTCTCCATGGAAACGAACCGCTCAGTTCTTCAGGCACTAACTGGGGATTGGATGGTGACCCTCGACATGGAAGGTGCCTACTTCCACATTCCAGTACATCAGGACTCCAGGAGGTATTTTCGCTTTGTTTTCAAGGACAGAGTTTACCAGTTCCGGGCCCTCTGCTTCGCCTGTCGACAGCCCCGCAAGTGTTCACCAGGATTCTCGCCCGGTAGGTCATTGGCTCCACCTGGAGGAGTTCGGATCTCCTTGTACCTAGACGACTGGCTACTCCGTTCATCATCAAGGGACCGCTGCATGGAGGACCTTCACAGAACCCTAAGGTTAGCTCGGGACTTAGGGATTCTGATAAACACGGAAAAGTCGAGCTTAGTTCCTTCACAGAGGATTCTTTATTTGGGGATGACTCTGGACAGTCTAGCTTTTCGGGCTTTTCTGTCTCCCAAAAGGGTCTCCTCCTGCCTTCAGACGGTGGAGAAGTTTCTCCTCCTGGACAGTTGCTCCGCCCGTCAGTGGATGGCTCTCCTGGGAACTCTGTCGTCAGCGGAGCAATTTGTAAGGTTAGGCCGTCTGCACATGAGACCCTTACAGTTTTTTCCTCAGGGACTCTTGGGACAGAAGGACCCAAACGGGCTCCATGGTCTTCAACATTCCCCCGACGTCAAGGGGCATCTTTTCTGGTGGAGGTCGCGGAAAGGCTTTGGAGGGTCTGGATCTCCTCCCAAGACAACCATCCCTGCAGATGTTCTCAGGCGCGTCCAATGTTGGGTGGGGAGCACATCTAGCCAACCTCAGGGCGTCCAGGAGTTTGGTCGGACGAACAGAAGAAGCTCCACATCAATGTCAAGGAACTGTTGGCCATTCACCTCACTCTCCAGGAATTTTCGACCCACGTCTCAGGCCAAGCAGTCGCTGTTCACGCCCGACAACTCGACGGCTCTAGCCTACATCCGGAAACAGGAGGTACCCATTCCTTCGCCCTGTTCAAAGCTGCGAGGACCTTCTTCTGTGGGCGGACAGCAACAGGGTGGCCCTGTTCCCTCGGTTTGTGCAGGAAAACTGAACGTCCTGGCGGACCAACTCAGCCGTCGGACCCAGACTCTCCCACGGAGGAGCCTGCACCATTGGTGTGCCTAGATCTGTGGAATCTGTGGGGCACTCCCATAATAGATCTCTTCCCTACCTCCAAGAACCATCGTCTCCCAGTGTTCTGCTCACCAGTTCCAGACCCACTGACTCACTTGGTGGACGCCATGCTCCTAGACTGGGCGAACCTGTTTGCCTATGCCTTCCCTCCTTTCGGGCTCATCAGGCAAGTGATAAACAAAGTGAAATTCCATCAGAAGGTCGAGCTGATCCTCGTTGCCCGTTCTGGCCAAGGAAGGAGTGGTTCCCGGACCTGCTAGATCTCCTGATAGACTTCCCGGCTTCTCCCTCAAAAGAAGTCGCTTCTCAGACAACCCCACCTAATGAAGTTCCACCAGGGATTGTCCACTCTCGCTCTGACAGGCTTCAGACTGTCAGGAAGCTCATCAGAGCGCAAGGTTTTTCAAGTAAGGCTGCAGAGGCTATTGCGAGGTGCAGAAGGGACTCCTTGAGCAAATTATACCAATCCAAGTGGACAGTCTTCAGGAACTGGTGTAGAAAAAATAGTATCTCCTCTTCTTTGACGTCTATAACTCAACTTGCCGATTTTTTCATTTACTTGAGGGATTCAAGAAAATTGATGCCATCAACCATCAAGGGCTACAGAGCTATGCTGTCCTCCATCTTCTACCAATGGGGGTTAGACCTATCAAATAACCGAGACTTGTCAGACCTCCTCAAGTCCTTAGACACAGCTAAGGCCCCAAAACCTGCCCTTGCCTGGAATTTAGATGTAGTTTTGAGGTGGTTAATGTCTCAAAGTACGAACCTTTAGAAGGTCTTTCTCTTAGAGACCTCACTTAGAAATCCCTTTTTTCTGGTTACTTTAGCAACGACAAAGAGGGTTAATGAAATACAAGCCATTGACAAGGAAGTGGGTTTTCAGAAGGTAATGCTGTTTGCTCGTTCACCTTGAATTTTCTGGCCAAGAACAGTCTCCTTCCAACCCGTGGCCTCGGTCCTTTACCATTCAGAACCTCTCCGAAGTGGCTGGCCCTCAAGAATTGGAGGCTTCTTTGTGCCCGTTAGAGCTATCAAAACTTACTTGGCCAGAACGGCCAGCATCAGAGGACGTTCCTCTAACCTGTGAAAGATCCAACAGACCTTTATCCAAGAATGCCCTGGCTTTCTTCGTCAAGGAACTCATCTTAGAGGCGCACAGGCACATCAACGAAGAGGACGCACGCCTAGTCAAGTCTCACATTCACGAAAGTGCGCTCAATAGCAACTTCAGTGGCCTTCGTCATAATAAGTCACTTTCGCAGATCACACAGAGCACCTTCTGGAGGTCAAGTCGGTGTTTGCGTCTCACTACCTTAGGGAGGTTGAAGTTGCGTATCAGGACCTGTTTGCGTTAGGTCCATTATCGGTAGCAGGCTTGGTTTTAGGGGAACACACTAGGGGTAGGTTCCTTATCTTTCCTTCCCCTGTGGTTTTATGGTTGCTGAGTTAATGGGAAGCCGGGGTGCTCAGTTCACCTGGATTACCCTCCATTCTAGTTGAGCTGCTGAGGGTATAGGGAAGGGGGATGTATTTAACTGTTTTTAGGTTAGGCGGTGAAACCCGTTTTTTCAGTCTGGTTGCTTTCCAATTGCTCAGGGCAAGAGCAAAGGAAGTCACCCCTTGTCTCAGTCAGCGGTGTACTTCCCTGACTGCTTGGGTTGTTATGGAGCAGAGTGGCTAGCAGTGCTTACGCCCAAGGCCTCTGCAGGTAATGGAGCTTCAACCAGCAGCAGTACCTCCCTGCAAAAGCCCATCTACCAGGTAAGGTGACTCCTGCCCTTTTGTTGGTATGGATCCTTAAGATACCCATGGTTAG
This sequence comes from Macrobrachium rosenbergii, assembly GCF_040412425.1. Taxonomy (NCBI): domain Eukaryota; kingdom Metazoa; phylum Arthropoda; class Malacostraca; order Decapoda; family Palaemonidae; genus Macrobrachium; species Macrobrachium rosenbergii. The sequence goes on along the minus strand of NC_089742.1, from coordinate 75,140,147 downwards.
AGTTTGTTCCTTTTCTTTTTTTGTGTGTGTGTAACCTTTCAATAACTGGTACCTCATCCCCTGCCCTTCCACCTTAAATGTGGAATCAGCTTTTACAGTGTTTTGGTAAGTCATTATAATGAAAATGACATTTTATGATAAAATGATGTTTCATTATACTTACCAAAACACTGTAACGAAACCTCCTCCTCCCGTAGAGGGAGCGTTATCTCAGGTTTTCACTAATTGTGTATACCGAGAATGAAACTGACCTGGGTTTATGGGTATGTCTCCTGCCACGCTACCCCCACCGGCATCCGGTGGGGTTGGATCTCCGCCAATTGTATCAGCGTTCCAAACAAAGTTTGAAAATTTATATCTCGGACGTGTCGATTTTAAAGAGATAAAAGCTTTTACAGTGTTTTGGTAAGTATAATGAAACATCATTTTATCATAAAAATGTCATTTTTGTTCCTTTTGCAGGTGTAGGACTTGCAAGACCTGGTTATCTTTCTTTTCTTTCTTTCTTTCCTTAAATCTTCAGCTGCAAACCCTTATGGACACTATAAACCCAAGAGGGCTCCAAAGGAAAATCAGCCTGCAGAGGGAGACAAGTTTTAGGAAAAGTAATTAATAAATAAAAAAAAATTATACACCTAGATTTGGGAGATGTCAGTAGAAAGCAGGAATTAATTTGATCCTTGCTTAAACAAGATAAAACCCCCAGCAAACTGAGCAGTATTAAACCAGATACATAGGAGAAAATGACAATTTTTAGCAGCAGCCTGCCCAGTGTCGCAAGCAACACTGGGTTAGGTGAAGAAGAAGAATGCAGAGGATGTTTGTTTTTATAGTACATTTTATCCAACAAACATAGTAAACTCACTTTACATCTGTGCCACAAGTCAACATTAAGAGTTGGCAAAATAAACTTGACTGACAAAACTCTCAAAGAGTTTTAGATGAGAGTCAGTACCCTGACCACACTGGAGAACAGTAATGCAAACATAGAAGGAGGAAAGAGTTAAAACACTTTGATATAATAGTTTCATCACAAAGCATTAAAATATTTCTGCAAGGTACCAACTTTTTGAGAACGGGAAGCAATGTTACATATACACTTCTCAGAAGTTAGATTCTTATCGAAGGAGAGAGTAGTCAGCTGGTGCCTCACATCCAGGCGCCAAGCGGATGCTCCCCGTCCTTCACGGTCTTTGGATACCTCCCTTTCCCACTTCAGAGCTTTATGTGGCAAGGTTGAATCTCGTAAGAAAGGACAGTATGATAAAGCAAGTCATTCTGCCTTGGAAAGACATCGGGTTGCTCCCCTATCACCACTCGGGCAGAGAGTACCATTCACAGCCACTCTGGTAGTTGAAATTCTGACGATGAACTCAAGGTTGGGCCTCTTCGGTTTGACAGAGATGTTGCACAGGAACGTTCTCATTCGTGGTCACGGTTTCCTTATGGAAAAAGCTGTGAGGTATCTGAATATCATTCTCCCTCTTACCATTCGATGAAACTCGATAAGAAAAGAGAATGTCAGGCGTCTCCTGAGTCCCACTCGTCTTCCCATCAAAGACATAAGACCAGTTGTTCGGAATCTCCAGTCCACAAACACAATTTGGAACGAACCGGAACATCTGGACCTTTGACTTCTCCGAACTTGGAATCGAGTTTGGACAGTTAACTCAGGATTTTCCAGAGGAAGGTGTTAAATATGCAGATCTCATTTAGATGATAAGGAAAATTCTTAAATACCCAGAACCTGAGAGGGAAGAAACAGGATTTTGGAGACTCCTCTTTGATGGAGCAGGTGGCTTTTCCTGCTCTGGAAATCAAGCATTCGATCCACCTACTTTTAACTAAAATGACAAAGTCGGCAATAAAAGAAGTTGACCTTTTAATAGCTGGAGAAGAGGGCTCCTTAGCCCCTTTCTAGATCTCAGAAACTGTTGCCGCCTCCTTTGCTTAGACAGGCTAAATTTTATCTTCTGGAGAAACCTACCTCTCTCCCCAGGATTGTTAATGGAACTTTGTCACAGTTGTTTGATAACTCATCTTTGGGTTTTTTAAGACAAATAGGCTCAAATTTCTCCAGTGCCTAAATGGTAAATCTTGAACTTTAGGAATGGCTTTAAGAGCTCCCTCTTGGCTTGACAACTGCCAAGTGGCTTTGTTAAAACTTGTTGAGGTGACTGTTTCTAGTGATTCTTGGTCAGTGATAAAAGACTTCTACCCTCCATCGGTAAAGCCCTGAAATATATGACAAAGAATGTAGTGAATGCGTGGGCTAACATTCTTTTGAAAAGAAGAGAATCTCTCCTGTCGGTAACACAAAAGCAGATTTCTTCAGACACCTGGTCAAATCTAAGGAATAGTCCATTGTCGGAGATGTCTGGATATTTTCTCCAGGACTTACTAGATCAGGCGATTTCAGACAGGAGAGAGGATGCTAAATACTTCTTACCATCTTCCTCAGCCAGACCATTGTCCAGAAGACAACTGTTCTGTTCTAGCAACCGGGGTAGACAAACTAGATCTTTGGGACAACCTTTTCGACAGAGCTTTCGTCAGGGTACCCAATCAGAGACAACGAGACGAAGGAAGACAACAATACCATTCCTCCGGTCCTCACCGGTCTGGAAAATGCAAGAGTATACCAACAAGGGGGTCCACCAGATGAGGAAGGATTCTTCCCCCATCTGCTTCATCAGACCAGAGGGGGGTTGCTGTCCTAGGGAACAAGTGGAAAGAGTGGCAGAAAGCTGGTGCAGAGACATGGACAGTACTAATTTTAATGAAACGGAACATCCTGCCCTTCCAGCAGAAACCTCCTTGTCACCAATTCTGCCCAAGTCCCCTTCTTACCGAAAAGCCTTCCCCAAGCAGAAGGCCCTTCAGCAAGAAGTTCAGAACATGTTGGACAAGGGTGCCTGTAGAAATAGTAAAGAAATTGTCACCAGGTTTTTACAGCCACCTCTTTCTAGTACAGAAAGCATCAGGGGGTTGGAGGTCAGTAACAGATCTTTCATCCCTGAACAGATATCTTCAAGTAACTCCATTCAAGAGGGAGACACCCAGATCTGTTCTAGCAGTAATCAGGGAAGGAGATTTCATGATCTCACTGGATCTTCAGGATGCATATCCAAATCCCCATTCATCCTTCCTCCAGAAAGTTCCTACATTTTGTCTTGGGAAATAGAACTTCAATTCAGGGCCCTCTGCTTCCACATAGTGACAGCCCCCCTAAGTCTTCACCAGAGTCTCAATTAATTTCAGAACGGGCCCAACAAGAGAGGTATCCGTTTACAAAGATACTTGGATGATTGGCTCATTCTGGCACTGACTGCAGACCAGGCCAGGAGAGACAGGGACTCAATCTTGGAAACGTCCAAGACTTAATCTCAACTCAGAACATCAGGTATATACTTGGGTATGAGGATAGACATCAGAAATTGAAGGCCTTTGTGTCATAAGTGATAATAGACAAGTTTCTGGAAGTTTCAAACAGGTTTCTCTCCAATCTGCCCCAACCAATAAAGAACTGGCAAATTCTATTTGAACATCTAGCCTCTTTGGAGAAACTGGTGCCGAGGGGCTGAGCTCGCATACGCTCCTTACAATGGAAGTTAAAGGAAAAGAAGAAAAATCGGGAAATTTCAAGAGACCTGATTGCAGTGACAAAGAGAAACAAAAGAGATTTGCAGTGGTGGAGAAATCCATAGAAACATCTGCAGGGAATGGAGTTAGGCCAGTTAGCTCCAAAGATGCTAGTGTTCATAGACGCATCCCGGAAAGGTTGGGGTGTCCGCCTAAACGAAAAGTGTGTTTTGCAGATTTGGAACGAGAAGGAGTGTCAGGAACACATTGATGTCCTGGAAATGAAGGCAGCCTGGTTGGCTTTGCAGTACTTCCAAGAGTACCTGAAAGGGAAGACTACTGTCATTATGAGCGACACCACCTCATTTGTCTCCTACTTGAACAAACGAGGACGATTTTCCATGTCCTGAACCAACTAGCAATTCAGATACACGAATGGTCGAAATTCAAGGGACTGACACCGACTGCCAGGTACATTCCAGGGAAGAAGAACATGGTGGCAGACACCTTGAGCAGGTCGAACCAGATAATGGGAACGGAATGGTCCTTGGAGCAATCAATAGCGAATGGACTGTTCAAATTGTGGGTGGACCTCACAATAGATCTATTTGCAACACCAAGGAATCACAAGTTACCCTTGTACTGCTCTCCAGCCCCAGACAAGAAAGCCATTATGAAGGATGTATTCCAACATCAGTGGGACAACTTAGACGTGTACGTGTTTCCCCCGTTCAGCTAGATCAGAAGGGTGAACAACATAAGCTTCATTTCCCAAGGTCTACGGATGACATTAGTAGCCCCAAAGTGGCCTCAAGCAGAGTGGTATGTTACATCTTCTGGTAGACATCCCAAGATGCCTTCCCATAACACCAGATCTGCTAAAACGAGAACATGGGCAGGATACATCGATCAGTAGACACCCTCCAGCTGCACGGCTGGAGACTTATTGAGCAACTCTTCAGAAAGAAAGGTTTTTCTAAAAAGTTTCAAGAGTGTCATTGCCAGGTCAGTTAAAGAATCCTCCATCAAACTCTACAGAGGAAAGTGGACAATCTTCCTGGATTGGTGCAGTAAGAGGAATTTACACTTCCCTCAAAACATCTATAAGGATTGTTGCTGATTTCCTTCTCTTTCTGAGACATGAGGAAAAACCTCTCTGTTTCAGCTGTCAAAGGCTACAGGGCTGCCCTCTCCAAAGTATTTAAAGCGAGGGACATAGAATCATTGACAATTTGGGAAATTTCACATATAAAACATTTTGAGTAGAGTTGTTCTCCCTGAACTGTGAAACCGCCAGATTGGAGTGTAACCAAAGTTTTGACTTCCTTAACCAAGTCCCCTTACAAACTTACCAAGACTATTTCAGACAGGGACTTGACTTTAAAGACATTCCTTCTGGCTTTGGCATCAGCTAAAAGAGTAGGTGAGATTCATGCACTCTCATATGATGTCATTCACACCCGTGGTTGGAGAGAAATGGCTTTTAAATTTCTTCCAGACTTCATTGCAAAAACTCAGAACCCTTTGTCACATGACTCAAGGTTTGATGGTTTCTCCATTCCCTCCCCTAAGGATTTTGTGGATAACGATCGGGAGGAAATGTTGCTATTCCCATTACGTGCTGTTAAAACCTACCTGAAGCATACAGCCTCCCTCAGACCAGCACAACATAGTCCATTAGTACAGGCCGCATTAAGAAGGAGATTTCTAAGAACACAATCTCCTGGCTGAGAGAGGTGATAAGCAAAGCCTACAGTTCGGAACAAGAATCATTTGTCCCAAAACAGATCAAGGCCCATGACATCAGAATTATTGGCTCTACAGTTCCTTTAAGAAAGAACTATAGTACTCCATGGGACAGAGTCTTCATGAGAGGTTTGGAACAGACAGACTCCCTTCACATCTTTTTATTTGAAAGATGTCACACACAAATTCCAGGACACATTCACCTTGGGTCCGGTGGTGGCGGCTCAGCAAGTGGTGTGATGGATGTGGACTGTTAGCTTCGTTTGGATTACATAGAGCAGTCCGTTCTTTGTAACACCTCTTGGCTTCAGCTTGTGATATTCACAGAGTAGGACATTCCCACAACTCCGTCACATTACTCAGATGTTCTTGGAAGTCACTGGAAAGATTGAGTATTACAGTACAGTAAAGCCCCTGTATTTGCAGTCTCATGATTTGCGGACTCACCTGTTCACGGATTTCTCTATGGAACATATATATGCATTATTCACTGAAAACTTGCCCATTTGCAGTATTTTTCACCGAGAAATATTTGCTAATTATATATTGTATTTTCATGTCATTTTCATGACTAAATGCACTTTTTGTGATAAAACTATTAAAATACTCAGGTACCCAGGCAGTGCTCGAGTTTCAATAATTCGCTTTATGATAATTTGATGGGGTAAGCAATTAATATCGATACAAGAATATTTAGAAAATATTTTAAAATTTCGCGTAGGCGCGGGCAGCAGCGTACAATCAGGCAGCAAGAGAGACCAAATTACAATAGACCACCTGCTTTTCCTCCATCTCTTTATCCCATTTTCTAGATAAAAAGGTAAAAGAGAATGATAAAAGTATTTTTAGTAACGTTATACTCTTGTGTAAATGCGTATGGTAATAAACAATTACTGTAGTTATAATACAAATGGAGTTAAGTAGAATAGGACTGATATATTTTTACATTACAGTATACCCTTATTCAGTATGGATAAAAGATCGGCAAGGAAATATACTGCTAAATTTAAGCTGCAAGCTATAGCTGAAGCTGAGAAATCAATGTTCAAGCTGCTAATGACTATAAATTATTGTGCATCAGCAACATGGATGAAACTCAACCATAATTAAAAATGGAGAGGAAGTATTTTAATCAAAACTACTGGGCATGAAAGAACACACATTACTGCTATTTTTTATGCCGATAAACGATAAATACATAAAGCTTGTATTATAACGAAATTAAGTGAAAATACCGAACGGAATCTTTATTTTTTTTTTACACAAAAACATTCCCCCCAAACAGCCAACAGTATGTATTAACGGAAAAAAATAGCTAAATTAATTTCATGACGATGTATTTAAGTTATATTTCGACTTAAAAATACTTCGTATAATGAAAAATTACCTTGCCCTATATAAATAAAAGTATCTAGATTCATATACACTAACAAGAAGCAAGAAAAGCGCTCTGAACTGAGTTAAACACGGCAAAGTAAACTTATTTAAACACGGTGAAATAAACTTAATGCGTAATTGATTTCCAAACCAAACCATTGATTGCTATGATCACAATTTATAATACAAAAGCAATATAATATATACAATATTATTGGATACAGTGAATTAAGGCATAACGTTTTAAAAGATCCATGGAAAAGATGCATTTCGTTATGTTGATTTTTGTATAATATGACATGTGAATGTAGAATACAGTATAATGTAGGCTAGGCTACTGTAAATGTGTACGATATACCATTGTAGGCTAAGATAATTCTTGTTTGTTATTCATTTTCTCTTTCTATTGAATTATCATAAGTCACTCTGCTTGAACCTTCAGAATTAGCTAATATTAATAATTACTATACCGTGTATGTCTAGAGTATACTTTATAGTGTAGGGTGGGCTACCATATTTGTCTCCATGGTACTGAATACCCTAGTATAGGCTAGGCTATATTTGAGATAAGTTTTTTCCAACGAACGATGGGTTTTTTGGAACCTAACCCTATCGTAAGTAGGATAGTACCTGTATAAGTATTTTTAGTTTTGTGTGTGTGTGTGTGTGTGTTTGAACTAGCAAAACTGGCAGCTTGAAGTGTTTTTAGAAGGTTTCTAAGTATTTGCGGATTTTAGCTATTCACAGGGGGGGGGTATGCATCCCCCCGCGAATACGGGGGTTTACTGTGTTCCTTTGAGCATAGTTTTTTTCTTGTAGCATTTCTTGCTACTTGTAGTTTTTTCCTTGTACCTTTTCTTGCTACTTGTGGTTTTTATGGAGAGGTCTTCCTCCCTCCTCTAGGAGTCTCTTGGTCACAGGATGATGTGGGGTTGTATCAGTATGGGAACAAATGACAAATTAAACAGAACTTAGTATTTTTCCTAACATACAAACCCACAAGATCATGTGACTCTAATGTCCCTCCTCATGCCTCCCCTCTCTTATGTCCTCCTTTGGTGAATGCATGGCACAGTGCCACTCTGGCTATTCACATTTGAGGATGCTGGTCTTGTGTATGCCTTAAGTAGCCAGTGCTACTCTTCAAAGCGAGTCTCTCATAGCCGTCTGCGCATGAGCGCCTAAGGATACTCCTAGTCACATGATGTTGTAGGTTTGTATGTTAGGAAAAATACAAATTTCTGTTTAATTTGTCATTTTTTGAGGGGTCAAGCTTCATGTCCCAAAGCCTACTTCACTCATGAATGGGTGCCATAACTCTATTTAAGGGTTCTATGACTACAGACTTAAGGTGCTGAGAAGAACAGCAGTTAGAAGAGTATCATCATTGGCATATGCAGTCAGTTTGTTCTCCAGACCTTGCCAAATATCACTAGTATATATAATAAATAGCAAAGGTCCAAGAACACTACCCTGAAGAACACCCAAAGTGACATTGCAGGCAGTTCCCGGTTATTGGCGGGCTTGGTTAACAGGATCCGGTTTTGTGGCGCTTGTCTAGTGACGAAAATCGGCAATTTTTGGCACCGAAAATCGCCGATTTCCGCTTATCGGTGCCGATAATTGGGTATTGGCTCCGATACCTGAAAATCGGCGCTGAAAAAGTGCCGGTTAGCGGCAATTTTCGGTTATCATCACGCCCTCAGAAACGGAACCCGCCGATAACCAGGGACTGCCTGTACTAATCTATACAGTCGACCCCCGACTATTTGCAGTTCAGGATTCGCAGATTCACCTATTTGCAAATTTTTCTGTGGAACATAACTCCAAATTCATTGTGTACTCAACTTCAGATAAATGTATACAGTTAGCATGTATTCTAGCTTTGTCAAAGAGTATAGTACAAAGGAAAAGTAATACCTAAAATTTAATAATTTTATCATAAAAAAGTAGGTTATAAGACAAAAGTAAATGCACCACACTAAACAGGAATACTTTACAAGTCTACAAATGCAGACAGGAACTATTCCAATTGGCACATAAGCTGAAACAAAGAAGCTGGTTTTGCTAACTTAGATGAAAAGCTTGCATAATTTTTCATGATAAAATTATTTACAAATTTTCAAATAATAATGTAAACAGCAAAATATCAGTAAAATATATTTTTTTTCTTAAACGTTTGCCAGACGATGTACCAGTGTTACCCCTATTTGTGTTAGAGAAGAAGAAAACTGTAAGGCTTGAATACAGTATGAAAGAAAATGTGCTTGCCTGAATTTAGGGTTAACATGATTAGATTTTGCCTTGGTAAGAGTAACAGTTCTAGTAGTGTTCACACGGTGTTGACCAGGTTTGGTGAAGAAGAGTACAAAGTTCCCCTTGAACACCGCTAAATTTTTTTACTCATTCTTATCCGGGCTTCATTATCCAACAGGGCCTTGGCTTTATTAATCAGGATAATCAAGGGATCACTGTACTTAACCAATTTTATGTAAGTAAATTACCAAGTAATTACATTGCTGTTAGTTTCACTTGCTTGGCAGCTAAAATTTTGAAATTTGTGGGTCGTGCTACTTTGTTTTGGCTAGATGACTAACCCCGCCCACTTTCGGGGTAAGAGAGGAACAACTAGCAAAAGAGCTCAATTTGTTTCTGATGGCTGTACACCAGTTATTAGCTGCAGTTTTGATTTTGGAACTCGTCATTTCATCGTTTTGGCGAAGTATTCTTGCTTTGATAGCCTTTCAGCATTTTTAGATAGTTAGGCTCTGTTTAATCAGTATTTTGACAACTTGGTTAATTGGATATAGACTTGAAGTTCAACTAGTTGTAGGTATTGTGGCAAAGGCTGTAATACGTTTGACTAAAGAATCTTATGACTCTCATATAGTCTGCACAGACTGTAGGGGACAGGTTTGTTCATTAGGTTTAAGATGTAATGAATGTACTGACTGGGACAGTAAGAAATGGAAAACCTTGAGATCTCATTTAAATAAACTGGCTAGGGATAAGAAGAGGAAGGCGACTGCTAGACGGATTAGTAAGTCTTTAGCTAGCTAGGAATCACCTAATGATCATGATAATGATAATGCTAATGTCAATATTGACATTCCTGTGATTTCTGTTGATCCTGTTCCTAGTTCTCCATCTGTGCAACCCGCTCCTTTACCGAGCTCTCTCGCCGGTTTCAAGTGTAAGATTGATAAGAGATTTGAGTTGACTGTCGAATCTATTGCTCAGTTAGCTTCGTCTGTGAAGGTCCTTGTGGACAATAAGAGTGATTTGGAGCACCCAGTAGTGCCGAGTGCCAGTGCAGCACTACGTTGGTAGAGCGCCCAGTGCTGGTCAATTGTTGGTTGAGGAGGTGGCTGCCTGGCTAGCCGATTCTCCTAGGCAAAGGTCAGTGACATACTTCTCTAAATCTGGGAGGATTCAAACTGGTAGCCTAAGGGAGGTCGGTGGGGTCTGCCCACGGGTAGTCGCCCGTCAGCTGAACCTACTGCTAAATCCCAGGTTGCAGCCAAGCTCCACTGGAAAGGCATATCCTTGGATGTGCGTCGTCTTTCTTCAACCTCTGATGAGTCTTCCCCCAGGCATCAGTGGCTCTTTGTGGATGAATCATGCCCTTTGAAAAGACGTGCAGGTGATGTGTCGCATTCTCCTCCAGTGCCGTGTAAGAGATTCAAGGATGCTATAAGCAGTCCTCATCCGTCATGCAGCCATTGGGACAGCCTGGAGCATTTTCCTCCTGTTACTCCCTTGGTGGACAGTCAGAGTGCGGCTCCCAAGCACCCTTCTCGGAAGCGGTCTTCTTCATATAAAGTGTTTTCTCCAGAGCATCCTCCGGTGCCCAAGAATCCTCTGGTGCCCAAACACCCTTGAATTTTTCAAGCTTCCTTGAGTACCGAACGCCTGGTTTAGTCTGAGTACCCAAAATCATCTAAGCACTCATTAGCGCCTGAAATCATCTAAGCACTCGTTAGCGGCCGTTTGCCCTTCAGTGTTAGAGCGCCTGTCTTCTCTCGAGTGCCATGTAGCACCCGTTATTGCGTGAGACAGAGCGCCCATCGGCACCCGAGCGCCTGCCTTCCACCAATTGCCTTGCTTCTGCTGTCAGCATTTCGGCTTGACTTCGTTGGGTGGTTCTCATTCAGTTAAACGGCTAGCACCTGCTTCCGTATGTCAGTCTCCCTTGCTTCAGGCTGAACCGCCTTCTAGTACACAAGCACCCACTGCTGTGAACCCTATGGAGAGCAAGCTCTACAGTATTTTGAGCCTACTCAAGAAGGCTCCATCGGCCCCCCAACCTCCGGACTTGGCTTCTTCTCCTGTATCCTCGGACGAGGAAGATGAGGTTCTTGCTCAAGACGCTCTACCTTTGGCTTATGTGTCTCTGCTAAGGTATCTTCTTGTTACCTTCCCGATCGCCTGCAGCGCCTTCTTCACCTGCTTCTGCCTTTCTTATGGAGTTGCAGTTGTCTGATTATTCAAAACTGCCTGAGTTAGTGCTTTCTTCTTCTGCAATGAAAGCCTTGAGTTATATTGATGGGTGGCTAGTGGAGAAGAGGGACCAAGGTAGAGCCAACTTCAGTTTTGGAGATTTCTTCAGATCTTCAGAAGAAGAGCACTCAAGACCTTCATGCCCATTCTTCTAGATGGCCCAAAGAGATATCCGCTCATGCCTCCAGGACAGTCTCTCCTTTACAGGTGTGTCCCTTTCATGGCGGCAGGCAGAGATCTTTCTCTAGATCCCTCTCTAGTGGCAGGTTCGTCCCTAGAGCCATTAAAAAATCCTCAACCCATTCTTCCTTTCCCAAGTGAGAATTTCGTCTTCCGAACTTCCTTAGGAGCCAGACTTCTTCTCTTCTGGAAGAAGTGGAAAGAAAGAGGGGCAGAGCCTTGGATTGTCAGCATCCTGAGGAAGGGTTACACCATCCCCTTCAAAGAAAAAGCCTCCTTTGGTCAGTGTGCCAGTAGTATTGACAGCCTACTCCGAAGGCTCAAAGAAGTCTTCAGCACTCTCAGAGGAAGTTTCATCCCTCCCCAAGAAGGGAGCGATAGAATTAGTAGAGAATGTGAACTCCCTGGGATTCTACAACCGTCTGTGGTGCCCAAGGTGTCAGGAGGCTGGAGGCCCCTCCTGGACGTCAGCGCCCTGAATGTCTTCATACGGAAGACAAAGTTCAGGATGGAGTCAAACCGAACCATCATGTCATCCATTCGCCAGGGAGACTGGATGACATCCATAGATATGCAGGACGCATACTTCCACGTCCCACTACATCCGGACTCTAGGAAGTTTCTGAGGTTCATGTACGGTAACAGAGTGTTCCAGTTGCGTGCTCTGTGTTTCAGATTATCGACAGCACCTCAAGTGTTTACTGGAGTTCTCTCTCCCCTAGCGAAATGGCTCCATCTGATTGGAATCAAGATCTCCCTCTGTCTGGACAATTGGCTCGTGCTGGCCCAATCAAGAGAGAAGTGTTCGGAGGACCTTCAAAGGACCCTTCTTTTGGCCCAGGATCTGGGATTAGTGCTCAACTTTCAGAAGTCTCAGCTGATTCCTTTCCAACAGATTCTCTATTTAGGATGATAATAGACACTCAGAGTTTTTGGGTTTCTCTTTTCCCGAAAAGAATAGTCTTGTCCGAAGACAGTGAACAGGATTCTTCTTCTTGATCAATGCTCCGCCCATGAATTGATGATCCTCCTGGGGATGTTATCATCCATAGAACAGTTCGTTCTCCTAGGCACACTTTGTATGAGACAGCTTCAGTACTTTTTAAGGATCAGCTGGGACAAGAAGAAATACCCAGACACACTCATGCTCCAGGTAACCCCCGAAATAAAAGAAGACCTGCTCTGATGGAGCTTAGAAGAAAGGTTATCACAAGGGATGTCCCTCCTGGTGAACCCCAACCTAGACTTCTGCTCAGATGCGTTGAATCTAGGTTGGGGAACTCTGTTAGGGAGCAAAGAAGTATCCGAGACTTGGTCCCTGGAGCAAAAGAAGTGGATATTAAATGTCGAAGAACTGAAGGACTACAATTTTTCAAGGCAGAAGTGTGCAACAAGATGGTGGCAGTACATTCGGACAGCACGTCTGCCATGTCATACATCAAGAATCAAGGGGGAACACACTGTCTCCTATACGAGATGGCAAGAGATCTGCTTTGGGCGGAACAAATCAGATCAAGCTTCTAACGTGATTCATTCAAGGGAAGTTCAACGTTCTGGCAGACGAATTGAGCCACCAGAACCAAGTATTACCCACGAAGTGGGCACTGGTTCCGCAGGTATGCTTGGATCTATGGAAGTTGTGGGGGACTCCAATCATAGACATGTTCGCTACTTCCAGAAACCATCGCCTTCTGCTGTTTTGTTCACCAGTCTTAGATCCGTTAGCATGGACAACCAATGCCATGCTTCAGGACTGGTCGAACAAACATCTCTATGCCTTCCCCTCCCCTCGGTATGGTGAGGCAGGTGATAAACAAGTTCCAGGTCCATCAAAATCTGTCGATGTTTCTAGTAGCTCCCTTTTGGCCAACAAAAGAATGGTTCCCAGACCTTCTCGACCTTCTGGCAGACTTTCCGAGACTGCTACCTCAAAAACCTCGTCTTCTAAAACAGCCCCACTTCTGGCGGTTTCATCAGGGGTTGTCTTCTCTGGCCCTGACAGGCTACAAACTATCAGGAAACTCCTTAGAAGGAAGGGGTTTTCAAGATCAGCTTCGCAAGCTGTTGCCAAATGCAGACGGCAGTCCTCTGACAGTATATCAAGCTAGGTAAACAATATTTAGAGACTGGTGCAGAAGGCACAGAGTTTCGTTTTCTCAGACATCTGTAGCAGAAATAGCTGACTTTCTGCTATATCCAAAGACCAATAGAAAGACCCTTTTTCTGTTAACCTTAGTGATCGCTAAACGTGTCAGTGAAATCCATGCGATAGACAAGAGCAGGCTTCTCCCAAAGGAATGCTGTCTGTTTCTTTTCCTTGGGATTTCTAGCTAAAGGTGAGTCATTTTCCAAGTCGCAGCCTCCTTCCTTTTTAATAAAAAGTTTGTCAGAAATTTTAGGTCAAGATGAGGAAGAGAGTGTGTTGTGTCCTGTGAGAGCTCTAAAGTATTATGTTTACAGAACAGAAAAAATATGTGGACCTTCTAGTGCATTATGGTGTTCAGTTAAAAATCCTTCACATCCTCATCCCAGAAATGCATTCTTTAATTAGAGATGAGGCTTTTCCCTTGTGTAAAGTGAAAACTCATTAAATTATAGCTGTAGCCACTTTTTGGCATTCAAGCGTAATTTGTCTCTCTCCTCCATATTGCAAGTGACCTTTTGGAAATGCAAGTTAGTGTTTGCATCACATTGTCTAAAGGAAATTGAAACAGTTTGCGGTAATTGCAGTACATGGGGTCTATTTTCGGTGGCTGACGTGGTGTTGGGGGAGGAGGCATGGGAAGCATTCCATCCTTCTTTCTTTGCCTTGAAATAAGGTTGTCTAGTTCTTTAGGGGAGCCTGGGGTTACTGTACCAGAGTGCCCTCCAGTTCTTTCATGATTGGGTAGTGGTTTTTAATCTTTTCGTGGTATAGGTGACAATATTTTAAATGGTTGTATATTCTGTACTGCGCCTAGGGCAGGGGCAACATGTAATCCTTGTCAGCAATTGGCACTACCCTTGTTACAAGGTACCCACTGAGATAGTAGGCGATCCTCGGCTCTACCGCTGCATCACTATACGATAAGACGAGCGCCAAATAGAGGCAGTATCTTCTTGAAGCAGCTCGCTTATCAGGTAAGGAAACAACAGGCATTATTTTATGCTAGCAATCTTTTCTATTCTCGAATTCATTACCATTCCTAATGTTTTTGGGCAGTTATGATCATGCATCCCACCTCCTGTCAATGTGGGAATCAGCAGTGTAATTACTTGGTAAGTTACTTATATAAAAATGGTATTTTTATGACAAAATAAAGTTTTATATGTACCTACCAAGTAATTACATGATTGGAGCCCGCCCTCCTCCCCTCGCATGAACTTAAGGGCATAAACAAATTGAGCTCTTTTGCTAGTTGTTTCTGTCTTTCCCCGAAAGTGGGTGGGATTAGTCACCTAGCCAAAACAAAATAGCGTGACTTGCGAATTTCAAAATTTTAGCTGCTGAGCAAGTGAAACTAATTGCGATGTAATTGGTAAGTATACAAGTATATGAAATGTTATTTTATCATAAAAATGTCATTTTTGCATTGTTAATTCAGGTTGAAATTGAAGGTTGTGATTACGTCATACATCTGTTGGCCCTTTTGTAAACATTTATATACAGGCAGTCCCTGGTTAATGGCGATCTGGTTTTTCGGTGCTTGTCTGCCAACAAAAATTGGTGCCAATATGTGCTGATTTCACTTGTTGGTGCCAATAATCGGGTATTGGTGCCGTTACACACCTAACAGAGGCGCCAATAACTGAAAATTTGCAAGTTTGCTATTTTTGGCGCTTATCAATGCCAAAAATTGCCGAAAACGCCGCATTTCGGTTATTGGCAATTTTCACTTACTGTCACACCGATAGAATGGAACCCCCGCCGATAACCAGGGACTGCCTGTGTTTAAACCAAACTTTTGTTTTAGACAAAACCCCCTATTAATCTAGCTTTATTGTAAATTTATCTAATTGTTCTTATTGGTTAAGTGTTTATAAATTATTGTAATGTTTTATTTTTAACTATTTTTTGAAATGTTAACATCACATATTGTTATTTTTCAGTCGAGATGTTGCAATACCAGTGCAGTCCCGCATATGTTTCATCAAATTTCATGATAGAGATTCTGTTGCAGTAGCCCAGCATCTTACAAACACAGTCTTCATAGATCGTGCCCTTATTATTATACCTTTTGCAATGGGTGAAATGCCTGATGAGCAGAGGGCCATGGAAATCCTGAGTTCTGGTGGTACCATTCCAGGGATAGGACAGGAATCCAAGTGGCCAGCTCATGTTACTAATCAGGTATGTTTATTAATTCTTAATTGCCAGGTTGCATTAGTATTATGCCATCTGTAGTATGTTTATGAATATTGGTGGTAACATTATTATTAGGGTTTTAAACTTCATTATTAATTATCTGAACATTCGTATATTGAAAAATTTAAAAAATAAGTCCATACAAGACACTAACCTCTCTATTTCACCCCTGCATCATCCCTGGTAAGGAAAAAGGTAATTGAGTTTCTTGTACAGAAACTGATGGAGTGTGTAACCTAATTTTGCATTTAACTGAAGCCTGAGGAAAACAAAGAAGGGGGAAGGAAAATAAAAAAGTGTGATTCAGCTCTGAAGAAAGCAGTAAACCTATCTTTGTTTCTAAAAAGTCAAAAAACCTTTTTCTTATTTAAAGGAGTATTCATGGAGGCAAAAGGTGCAATGCTTAATGTCCTTGGAGTGGCTGTGTCTGTGGGAGATTTATGTCTCCCCATATCATAGATCTTCATCAGTACTGTACAGGCAATCCCCAGTTACCAGCAGGGGTTCCGTTCCATTGGCATGATGATAAGCGAAAATTGCCGATAACCAGGTATCAGTGCCTCTATTAGGTATACATCAGTGCCAGTACCCGATTATTGGCGCCGATAAGCGGATCAGCGCATATCGGTGCCAAAAATTGCTGAATTTCATCGCTAGACACGTGCTGTAAAACTGGATCGCCAATAACCAAGCCCACCAATAACCGGGACGCCTGTACTCCTTTCATGGAGTAAATGCACCACGTAGCACCTTTGTAAGGAGTGTGGTGGATGGTCTGCTTGATGGAAGAAGTTTGGTTCCTAAGTGGAAGAGAATCAAGAAAGCATCTTTAGTGTTGCGAGGTGTTAATAATTATACATCCCTCACTTTTAAGAGTCCTGCTGGTCCCCTGGTGTTGTATGGTCTTGGGAGGGCATAACTGCTCCTTTGGTTCCCATTCCTCACTCTCTTCAAGAGTTGGACTTGGTGCACTGTCAGTGAGCATCCCCATACGCTCATCAAACAACCCATTGGATTCATCACAATAACCTTTGCTCTCCTGGACTTTACAAAGCTCTCCTCAGAGCAGTGAAAGTTGCTGAAGGCTGTTAAGTCTTTCATCTGGATGATCTGTGAGCCCTTCTGTGCTCTATTTCTGATGCAACTGGCTTCCTCTTGCTGATGTTGGTGGTCTCATTACTGTTGCTGTTTTTATGCCTTACACAATGCTTCTGCTGTGAAAAGGAATTCTACTACGTCATCATCTGCTGCTGACCCTCTGGGCCTTCCAGGTCGGCTTAGTATTAGATTTGGTTCATCTACTTCCATTAGGACTGGTTCAGTCCCCAGTGGGTGAAGTAAATGGTTATCCATGGGCAACTTTTTGTCTGGTCTAGTGCTTCTGCCCACAAGATCCTTGACCCATTTCTGTCATTGTGGGCATTACAGGATGGCATCTGAGAGGCAGTGTCCCAGCACATTGATGATAGACACCAAAACTTTGGAAACCTTGCAGTCAGGCCTTTTTTTTTTCCTCTCTCTTTATCTACTTCATTTTTCTTTCTATCAGAGAACTTTGATGGAAATCCAAAAATGATTTGGATTGAAACTTTGATGGAAGGTGGAGGTGGACTACATGTTTTTCCACCTAAAAAACTGGAGCACCTGAAGTAGCCGAAAGAGGGGAAACATTGTCAAATCTTGCCCCCCCGGTGCTGAGTCCAACCTCAATAGACTGACAACCAACCCGTAAGGCATTAGAGGTGAAGTGGGCCTCCCAGGCCAGCTGCCTTTTTAAAGGCAGCAGTATTGTTCCTCCCTTTGCAGGGCCCCCTGGACATAGGAAGTGCGCTCTAAATTATTTGTATCTTTTTCATATTATGAGTGTTAATCCACATTTGATCTCGGTTGTGCCTTTGATTCTACCTTCAGAGTCTTCCAGTCAAGAAAAAATAAAGGAATAACATTAAAACCTTTTAAGTTGACAAAAAGAAAAAGAAAAAATTAAATTCTTGGAAACAAGAATTGGTCAAGGTCATAATTCTATAAAGTGAACACCAAATAGATATTCAGTAACTGAAATGACTTTTAGACAAATTAAAAACAAAACTTGGTTGATTGAAGCAACTACTGGAAATCAATCAGAGAACTGTCTTGCAATGCAGTTTATAGATAATACAGCTGTTAAAATAAGAAAACATGGCAATGAATAATGTTCAGGGAACAGTCATATTACCTGGTATGCAAGACTGTGAAATCTATAATATTCCAGGCAGAAAAATAAAGAAACCTATGTATAAGTAGCAAATTAAAATTTGAAGGAAAAGAGTTTAACATTGAAAATTAATATTTTCGTTCAAAATAGTAAAGTATGGTGTATTCTTAAATCTTTAAATTGCTAAAACTGCAGTAAATATGGACACAACAAAAATGCCTAGAAGCCCCTTGTGTCCAAATTGAGGCTCAAATGATCACACAAAAAAGTGGAATGGTAGCAAAACAGCTTGCATAGATGTGATCAGAATTACCATACAAGATCTAAAGAGTTTGCCCAAATTACTGTACTTACAGCACAGAATGAAAAATACTTCAAGACAGGACTGGAATGTTCACAAGAGAAGCTTAAGTGGATCTGAAAGTAAGAAGTACAGTGAGCTGGCAAAAACCTGTACAAAACCATAACCCAAATAGGTAATCAAAATCAAAATAATTGTGTACTGTAATAAATAAAAAAGAACAAACAATAAACAAGATTAAAAGTAGATTAATGAAAAAAAAAAGTCTAAAAAGATTAAATCATTAAAAACCCAAACCCAAATGATGCATCATCACAAATTGAAGTAGAGTAAATTAACCAGAACAAAATGGGAAAATTAGAAGAAAACTACCAAGAAAATGTTTCTGAAGTTGGAGGTTAGAAGAAAAATCATTAGAAAAAACTCAAAACAAGAAACAAAATATTAATGACCTTAATGAAAGTAGCATTGAACATGATGTCAACTTATACAGTCTGTATCAGTCTTTCTGAGAATTGCTTTTTCCTTGTGACTGCATTCAGGTAGTAACCCTTTGATGTTTGTCATTCTTTCTGAATGGAGAGGTAAACAGTAATGAACCAAGAAAGAATACACTACATGCGAGTAACTAACTATGATGGAGACTTCGTCCAGTAGTTGAAATAGGGTGTTTGTCTTCTGGAGATCTGTAAGGCCACATTTTGCTCAGGCTCTGTTGACCATGTTCAGGAATTTCCTGGTGGTTGTTTTCCCCTCTTAGTTGGCTGTATAGTCTTTTCTGGTTGGTTCCGAGGAGTTTGTTTTTTGGTATCTTTTATTCCTGTTCATGTACCGTTGGATCTTATGTGCTTTGGCTTTAAGCCTCTGTTTTATATCTTCTGTTGTGTTGTTTAGTCCCTTCTCCTGTACTTTGTACTTCTCTTTCACTTCCTCTTGTTTTCTTGCTTCTTAGCCTCTTTTCTGCCATCTCTTTCGATTACTCAAGTCAGATCTCATTGCTATGATTTGCTTTTCCAAGGCGGTTATTTATTATTATTATTTCTTTATTTTTCATTTATTTATAATTATTTTTTTTATTTTTTGTTTTTTGTCTATTACCGTCATCCTATTTGACTGGGTGGTTTTTATACTGTGGATTTCTGGGTTGCACCCTGCCTCCTTAGGAGTCCATCACTTTTCTCGCTGTGCACTGTTTCCAGTAGCACACTCTTCTGCATGAGTCCTGGATCTACTTAGGCATCTAGTTTTTCAAGATTCCTTTTCAGGGATCTTGGAATCATGCCTAGTGTTCCTATGATTATGGGTACAGTTTCCACTGGCATATCCCATATCCTTATTATGATTTTCAGGTCTTGATACTTATCAATTTTATCTCTTTCTTTCTCATCTATCTGGTGTCCCATTGTATTGCGACACCAATGAGCGATATACTTTCTTCTTGATTTTGTCAATCAACATCATGTCTGGTCTATTGGTACCTATCACCCTATTTGTTCTGATATCATAGTCCCAGAGGGTCTTTGCCTGATCGTTTTCTGTCACTCCCTCAGGTTGGTGTTCGTACCACTTATTACTGCAAGCTAGCTGGTAATTCTTGCACAGGCTCCAGTGAAGGGCTTTTGCTACTGAATCATGGCTCTTTTTGTACTGGTTCTGTGCAAGCGCCTGGACATTTGCTTGCTATGTGGTTTATGGTCTCGTCTTTCACATTGCACTTCCTGCATTTGGGTGAGATGTTTATTATTATTATTATTATTATTATTATTATTATTATTATTATTATTATTATTATTATTATTATTATTATTATTATTCAGAAGACGAAACCTATTCATATGGAACAAGCCCACAGGGGCCATATTGACTTGAAATTCGAGCTTCCAAAGAATTTGGTGTTTATTAAGAAGAAATAAGAGGAGGTAAAGGAAAATACAGAAAGAAGAGATCCCACTTATTGAAAAAGAAAAAATTAATAAATTTATATAAATAAAAATGTATTAAAATGCAAAGAGAGTAATATTAGGGTAGTAATATGTTGCATCTTCTCTTGAACTTCTGAAGTTCCAGTTGTGCAACATCCTCTGGGAGGCTGTTCCACAGTCCAACAGTGTGAGGAATATAGGACCTCTGGAACTGAGAAGTTCAACAGTGAGCCACATTTACTGCATATTTGTGCTGCTAAAGGTAAAGGGGATCAGGGATCAGTTGTGAATATGAAAGATCTCTGTTGAAATACAACTTATGAAAAAGTGACAAACAAGGGACCATCTGTCAACGGTCCAAGTCATAACTGCTATTATTAGGAAACAGAAACCTACACCATGAACCATGCTATTGACAAGAGATAGATCTTTGGGCTAAGGAGACATCCACACTGGAGAACAATATTCTAGTAAAGGAAGCACAAAAACAAGTTGCATTGAGTTTATCACTGCTATAAATATATGAAGCCTTACATTTAACAGTACCTAACTTTTGTGCGGCATTTGCTGAAACTTTCATTAGATGTTTTTCAAAAATAAGAAGTGAGTCAAAAGTTACACTTAGAATAATTAAAGCTTCAAACTCATTCAGCAAAGTTCCGTCCACTTGAAGGGGAGGATGAGATGGAAAATCCGTACGAGATCTGCTAATCAATCACGTTTTCGTTTTACTGGAGTTCAGCCGCATACCCCACCAACTACACTATTCCCTGATCCATTCATGTCCCGATTGAGGCTGAGGGCAGCTTCATTTCTCATAAGTGGAGACTTTACTACACCCACAAGTGTTGCATCATTGGCATACTGCACTGAACAGTCTTGTTTTCCAGGCCAACAACCATATCACTTGTATCCACTAAAAATAACTGTGGACCAAGAACACTACCTTGTGGAACTCCTGACAAAATAGATCTTGGTTCACTAAAGATCCCGTCCACAGCAACTCGCTGCTGCTTACCTGTAAGGAAATCTTGAAGTAATCCCAAAACATATCCATCCACTCCAAGATTCTGAAATTTATAAATAAGTGCCTTGTGATTTACAAAATTGAAAGCAGCACTAAAATCTATTTGAATTACTCTGCACTCAAAACGTTTATCAAGGTTCCCCTGCAAATGGCATGTCAAATCTAAAAGAGCATCTCTGCTACCTAACTGCTTCTTATATGCATACTGACTATCAGCTAACAATCCTTTAGATTCCACACACTGTACTCATATAATGGCTTAAAGATAAGATTTTCATCAACTTTGGAGAGCACAGGAAAATAGAGAATGGCCGGTAGTTACTGCAGTGTGCAGATATGGTGTCCTTTGGAACAGGCACTGTATTATTAAGCTTTAGCTCATCCACAAAGATACTATGTCTGCGTAAAAATCTATGGAACCTACTAATCTTGGGAGACAACACACAAACTTTTTTGAAAAACAAAGGAAGAAACCATCATGATCTCCAACCCAGCTATCAAGATTATCCAAAATTTTCTTAATATCCCTGGAGCAAAATCCAAATTTTGTAAGAATGGGTTCAGGATGACAAGTATCAGGAAGAGGGACATCCTCAGCTGATTGCTTAGCTTCAAAAGCTTGATGAAGCAGTTCAGCCTTTGCCCTAGGGCCAGTAACCAATCTACCATCATCTGTTAGTCATGGTGGAATGGAAGACAAGCCTGACTCAAAGATAGATGATGCCAGTGTGATCCATCACGGTTGAGGCTGAGTAATTCCTTCAAGTTTCCCCTTCAAGGAACTATTGTAATTTCTCTCGGCTTTATGGTAAGTTCTATTCGCAGCTTGGTGAGACTCAACAAAAATGGTGTAATTTTCATTTGAACAATCTTGTCACCATGCATTGAATTTGGTCTGTTTGTCATGGTAAGCATGGATGGTCATTTGTCTTAAATTTGATGACCTTTCTAGGGACATATCTTATTAAAATAGCCATCAGCATTTCATTTAACTTCTCCATGGGCTCAGGATCTAATATAGCATCTGAAATATTAAGTGCCTGACAATCTTCAATAATGCGATCCCAATTGGCTCTAGATTTTAGCCTGACCGTTTTTCCAATGACGTCATTAGGAATATACAGATTGACAGATATGTCCATCTCTAAGGCGCAATGATCAGAATTGCTTATATATTTACAGACCTTGGACTTGACAATAGCTGGAACATCTGTGAATATCACAGAAATGGGTGTTGGTTCCTCAGTCGGCCGGACAAAATCAGAGGATACACAGAAATCAAAAGCAGACTGGCCATGTTGATCTGTGAATTTGAATTTAGCCACTCACTGTGCTTTGCATTGCAGTCTCCACAAATAATGAATGAAGCCATACTAATTCTTTGCAAAAGACAGTCATATATAGAATCGACAATATTTGGGTTGCGGTAAACAGCAAATACATAATCATTGTAGAACTTTATGAAGATTTCAAAACAAAGAACTTCATGGCAACTATTCTTCAAATTTTTCTGTCGATAAATAGGTTGTCTGGATGTAGTGTATACAGCCATACCTTACACATGTGGGATGTTACAATGATAAATAAAGTCAGGGCCATCAAACCTCGGGGTTAAAAACTCAACCTTGTACTTGTTACTACTTACAAGAGTCTCAGATAAAAATTTCAAATCATAGTTACAGGCACAACTCTGGAGACCAAGAAAATTCGACCTTAATCCCCAAATATTTGGGTAAAGTACTCTGCAATTTTTCATACTGTAATGAGTAACTGGCCCAGGGTTCAGCTTAATGTCTCCTTTGGAGAATTAAGATTAACAGCATAAAATCAGGATCAAAACTAATAAATAGACTCAACAACATTGTCAAAATCAACAGAGCAATAAGCAAAAATATTATCAACAACAACAGTATGATTTTATTTACAAAAATTATGTTAAAAGTATAAGTAAACTTGTCCATATGTCATTGAAAAGAAGTGCCGGAAGCAACTGGTCAGCAAGGTGGGGCCGGCACACCTTTTAAGGCAAAGAATTTCAGGTTTGTCACAAAAACTGGGGAGGACAGTCGGGATGGATTTAGAAATAAGACACTGGATTGTACCCTTAGCCAAGGGAACTCAAACCCAAGACCATGGAAGCTATGGCACAGTTTTTCAGTTCACTGTTATTTCAACTACAGAAAAGCTTATTTAATATTAAAATCAATTCACATATTTTTAAATTAATAAAGTGAAGCTATGACAAGAGACAGTCTGAGCAGGTTAGGGCCTGGTAGCTATCCCAGCCCTCCCACCTCAGAAGCTCTTACCCTGGCCTACCCTCCCCTTCATACCCAGCCACCCAAAAGTGATAAAAAAATTTGAAGTTTAGTGACACATGATTTTAAGTCAATAACATTCACAAAAGCTCCCATGTAGACGAGGCCCCTCCCAGCCCTCCCAACTCACCTCAACACCTCCACCCCTCTGGGAGTCCTTGTTGGTTTACAGTCATTTGACTCTGTTCGTAAGGGGTTTCAGCAGATGATGTAATGAAAGAAAGAAAGACACTGAAACGGCCCGAACATGAGGCTACAGTTGCTAAAGGTGCTCTTAACACAGCAAAAGAAGCCCTCCTTAATTGCCACATAAGAAGTCTTCCTCCTGCCCACCAAAATTATGCACCAATTAAAGGCAATCCCTGGGTATTGGTGGGGCTTCTGTCCCCGACAGCGTGACAATAACTGAAAATTGGCGATAATAGCGCCGATGACTGGGGATCAGAGCTGATAAGCGGGGATCAGTGCCGATAACTGGGGATCAGCGCTGATAACTGGAGGGTCAGTGCCGATAACTGGAGATCAGTGTCGAAAATCCGGTTATCGTCGTCACTAGACAAGCGCCGTAAAACTGGATTGCCTATAACCGGGAACTGCTTGTATTCATGAAATGAATGGATCTGTGCCAGAAAATGACTCCAACACCACACCATGACAAATGGCATTCCTCAATGAAAACTGTACCAAAGCAGTCAGTTCTGTAAGTCATCCAGTGACCAATCAAAATATTTGCCAGGTAATACCCACATGACTTGACACACTAGACACGAGAGTCCAGCAGCAAAACCATCAGCTTTAAGTTTTGAATTACAAGGAAATCTTACTAGCCAGTCAGAAAGCAAGTTATCTCCTCAGCCATCAGTGGCTGGCAGTCCTACCGCCTTCTTGTGGTGAGGAAACGGTCCACTGACTATGAGAATGCATGCACGTATGTATGTATGTATGCTAGTCTCAGAAGTTGTCTTGAACTGTTATTAAAGGCTCCAGATCAGCCATAGCCCAGGTATTAAGGATTTGAGATAGTGAAGTGAGTGCTTCTCATCTAAAGACTAAATGTCAAAACTTAGAAGAGAGAGGCTTTGCTTAGATCCATTAGACTTGATGTTTCCATAGGCAGAAGGATAGGGTCTACTCTACAAGCCATTAAATTGAGCTTCATTGAAGGATCCCACCTTGGAGATTGTCCTTTTGCTATATTTTACCTTTGAACTTTGAAAGATAAAGATTCACTCAGAGAATTGAGCATTATTGGAGTATTATGTGTCTCAGGTTTAGCTGCTAAAACAAAAGCTTGCTATATTCTCTTTTCCCATCATTGTTAAAACCTCAAGTAAGGAATAAGGAAGATACTCCTGTGTCTCATCAGAGCCACAAGGGAGTATCTTCAGATGAAGATTTTAGAGAGGGTAGTTCTCATTTGTTCTTATGAATGGGTTCAGTTAGGAGACAATATTCCAAGAATACCATTTACCTGTGGCTAAGACAGGTAATTTTACGGTCTTGCGGGAATGTTTATGAGTAACCCCTCCGTAGAGACTCATGGATTATGTAAGCAGGTCATAATCAACATACTTACTGTTCAAGAAGAATTATAATGTTAACTCCATTTAACATGCTTCTTTAAAACGTATACCTACTCTTACTAGGTTTTATCTATATGACTTACCTTGCCAATCACTTAGTATGACTCCAGTGGTCCATTGGTAGCAGCAGGCCATGTTTTACTAGTTCTAAAAGAGGAAGTGTGTGAGATTCATCATCTTCATCCCATTTTTTGTCCTGATTTCTTTCTTAATTGTTTAGTTTTTTGTGTAACACTAATGTGTTTTTAATGAAAAATTAATTTTGTTCTTTATAAAATTTTTCTTGTACTACATTCTTTTGATTGTAAAAAAATGGTAAAACTATTGTTTGCGTGAAAATGTTTTAGTTGTTTTTTTTTGTAAGCAAATAGTTTTGCTGATGTAAAATTTTCTCCATTTAAGTACTGTAATTTGGTGTGTAATACCATATATAAAAACAGTGCTTCATTCATTTTGTTGACAGATTGAAGGCATCATTCTAAGGACATCTGATCCAACTTTGACAGAAAATGACTTGCCAGATTATCCCCCATTACCAGCTACAACTGAATCTCACAAGATAAATGAGATTCGGCGCACAGTTATATTTGACAATCTTGATCCTGCAGTAAGTATTGCAAATATTTGGTTAGTACAGTGACACCTCAACTGATGGATAGTTTGGGGGCCTGCCCCTCCTGCTAAGTAACAAAGATCCATAAATAGCCAACACAATACTGTACAGTGGAGCAACTCACTTAGTTTTTAATGGACAGCAATTCCATATAAAATAATTGACTATTGTAATTGGTATTTTATATTTTCATTGTCTAAAATGTTCATTCACTTATTCAGTTTCAGATATATATGTGCTAAATGAATTGCTTGTAATAATACACACAGTACAGTACTGGATATTATAATGTACTTACCTATTAATGGGTATTCTTACAAGGTATATAAAATACTGTGCACAAAAATTATGTAAAATACACGCAACTCACACAATATATAAAATACCATGAACATTGAAAATACCATGAACATCGTTGTTTTGACTGAAGTTGTAAAGCACTATGCACTTACTATGCGCCCATGCAATACAGGAATGAAATGACATAAAGTTTTCAGTCTGTGTATGTGGGTATAAATACACATATGCATAACTTTTAAGGTAAAATATGTTTTCATATAAGTAACTTACCATATAATTACATAGCTATAGGTTTCTAAACACGGCAGCCTAAATTCAAAAGTCGCGGTAGTGCTTCGATAATTTAGTGTAGGTACGAGCCCCACCCACTAACGGGAGTACTCGAAACAACTTAGCAGATAGCCTCATTGTGTTTCTGCCGGCACTTGAGTAACATCGGGGGTTTGCTGCAGCTTTTGTTTACTGATTTTCGGGTGTATGTCTGGCTTTTGGTGAAGTATTATCACTTATTTGAGTAGCCTTCAAGCTTTAATTTTTCTAGTTCTTTGGTTATTATTCAGGTTCACCTAGTTTCACTGTTGTTGCAAAACTTGCAAACCAGATTAATCAGTTCTTCATATGATTCTCATACAGTTTGCAGTTATTGTAGTGGGTGGAAGTATAGTTGGGAGTAAGCTTGTGCTACATGTAATGATGAACAAGTTAGAGAGTGATAGAAAAGGAAGTAGCCTCTAGAGCTGAGAAATGAGCTTCCCTTAGCCTAGAATTCTCCCCTAGCCTAGGTTAGAAGAAAGCTCTGCTATTCCTTCTTCCCCTCTTCCTAATTTTTCTCCTGCTACTAGCCCTCCTATTTTTAACCACCTACTCTTGCGCTTGGCTCCCTCAATTCCGAACGCAATGGTGTTGCCAGTCTAGAGTCTAGTTTTGACAAGATAATTAAGCTTCTAGTGATGCAGTGGCGGAATTAGATGCATTACTGAAGGCGTTTATGGGAAAACGTGTTCAGAGTACGCCACTTCCCGCAAAGTGACAATTGATAGTGTTGTGCTAGTGGAGGAGATGGTTACTCGTCCCATCGGCTCTCCTAGACCAAGCTCACTGTCCTGCTCTCCCTGAATCTGGGAGGAGACATATAGAAAGTCCAGTGGAGGCTGATGGGGTTGGCCCACAGGGAGCTGCCTCCTTGGTCAAACCTGTTGCGCATTTCCAGGTATCGGCAGACAGCCACTGGAAACGCATCTTGATAGATTTTTAAGGGGTGCGCAGATCGGTGAATTTTGAGGAATTATCGATTTTTAGTTTTTTACAGGTTTGGACTGGTATATGTCTAAATAAACATGTCCTGAAATATTATTGCTAAAAAAATTTTAAGTGGGTTATTTTACATTTTTTTCACCGTGATTTACCGGCATTTGAGTGGCATTGAGCAAAAATTGTCGGAAACTTTCTGTATGACTTCTTAGGTGGAAGTGAGAAATATACTTTACTTTTCTACAAAAATACACATATCTACAATAAAAACTGGTTCTCTCTCTCAAAAATGTAATATCAGAGTAAATATGCATCTATGTACAGTAATACTGAACTTACATGCGATTCAGAAAGTTGCAATGAATTCTGACACACGAATTTTTTATTGGAACCTAACTAATGGTCATACACGAGTTTTTCACAGACACGCGAACATTTCCATTCTCAAACACTGAGAAACCCAGCAAAAGTGTTTGTTTAATTTTTTTATGTAATTTATAAGTTTTCAAGCTTTTATGTGTAAAATTAAATATAACATTAAATATTATTAAAAGTAATAATTTCTCTCTCTCTCTCTCTCTCTCTCTCTCTCTCTCTCTCTCTCTCTCTCTCTCTCTCTCTCTCTCTCTCTCTCTCTCTCTCTCTCTTCTAGTGAGATGAATATGTAAACAGATATGTTTATTTGTATGATAAATAAACTTTTAAGTAATAATATGTACTAATTTTCAAATATTAATAAGATTAATAAAATTAAATAATAATAATAATAATAATAATAGTAATAATAAAACTGTAATACAAAAATTTGTATTATCTTGAACAAACAAATTCTTCCCTCATCTTTTGTAAGAAGGTGGAAGGCAAAAGCTGTCAGACATGTCATTTAACATGACAAGAATGAGTTTTGCTAATCAGTGGTCAAATTTTTCTTGTAATGTTCTCTCTCTCTCTCTCTCTCTCTCTCTCTCTCTCTCTCTCTCTCTCTCTCTCTCTCTCTCTCTCTCTCTGTCCGTAATAATTCATAAAAATTTCACTCTCTTAAGTAAGGACAACTGTTATCTCTCTCTCTCGTTGAAGTTAGCCAACCTACGTATTACTGCACTGTTTCTCTGTATGTCTTTAACTGTACAGTAGATAATTTTGAATCGATCTAATTTTACCTGTACCGTTTACAAACTGTAAATGCAAGCAGTTCTAAAACATAGAGACATAGAGCATTTCAGAACAAAGAGAAAGTGACAGAATAAAAAAAGTTTGTAAAAACGGGGTTGAGAAGACTTCTGAAAATAGATTGTAAAAATGGGGTTGAGAAGACTTCTAAAAATAGATTGGTGGAGTGGGGGAAAGTCACACACTATATTCTTAAGTCAACCAATTATTTCTTTTTTAAGGGTAATGTATTAAGCTAACTCTCTCTCTCTCTCTCTCTCTCTCTCTCTCTCTCTCTCTCAATACTGTAATTCATAAATAATATAGCTTGACATTTCAAGTAATAATCTCTCTCTCTCTCTCTCTCTCTCTCTCTCTCTCTCTCTCTCTCTCTCTCTCTCTCTCTCTCTCTCTCTCTCTCTCTCTCTCTCCGTAATAACTGATAAATAATTTCACTCTCTTAAGTAAGGACAACCCTTGAACCAGACGATTCTTTACCGTTCGTGTTGGTTCTCTCTCTCTCTCTCTCTCTCTCTCTCATAGTATTTTTACAACTTATTAATTCTCTGTACATCTTTACCTGTACAGTAGATAGTTTAAATTGATCTAATTTGACCTGTACTTCTACGAAGTTTAAATGCACTAGTGTTGCAAATACGTTCTAAAACATAGAGACATAATAACTAAGAGTTGTATTAGTCAGAATATAAAACATTGTTTGTTCATGAAAAAGCATTTCAGAACAAAGAGAAAGAGACGCAGAATAAAAAAGTTGCTAAAAAGAGGTTGAGACGATTCTAAAAATAGATCGGTTGGAAGGGGAGAGAGAAAATTCTCTACAGCTCTCAATTTTTATAAAACCATTTATTTCTCTTTTTTTAAGGGCAATGTATTAAGCTAACTTTTAAATGAAATTACAGTAACTTTAATTCCATTTAAAAGTTAACTTAATAATTTGGGAGCATGATTAGGCATATTTAGTGTTTAAACTTTAGAAATAAGCATTTATTAGCATTTTTAGAGACCATGCCAAACTTACGAAAATTCACCCTGCGCGAGGGGTTCTGGAACCTAACCTCGTGTAAGTTCAAGTATGACTGTATCTCAATATTGCCATGCGATATACCCCTGTGAGCGACACTGAGTGACAGATTGCCGTACAATATTTGTATGACTTGCCTATTTTGGATAGTAGAAAGTGAGAAATTTACTTTAGTATCCTACTAAAACTACCTATTTTCTACGATAAGAGCTTGTTCGTTCTCTAGAAAAATATAAAAAAAGTAAATATCTATGTATCTCGATATTTTGAACTTATCAGAGATGTACCATGGCAACTAGTATACATATAATATTTTATATTTATTGACATATTTTTACTGCGTATTTTCGCAGATATGAAATTATATAAGTGGGTAACAATTCCAAACAATAAACCATTTCATTTGTGTGTAGTAACTGTTTCTGGTTCAAGTGATATCCCAGTGCTTTGTGACGCATTTCCTTTCGGATTTTCTTACTGTGTAGTGCATTCACACAATTCCATTGCCATAAGCAAAAGAAGTACCACTCTTATGAAGGAGAAATTTGAACGATTGCGTCTCGTAAGTTTGTTACAAGAGAGGGACGAAGCAAACGGGAATTGTTTCGCCTGCTGGGATAGCAACAACACCAGAACACCCATATCAAAGTAAGGGATTTGTTTTCCTGTATTAGTGATATTTACATTAGTGGCATTCTAATTAGTGATTACTATATTTCATAATATATTATATGATTATAAAAGACCACAAAGCTTGATTTTCCTGCGGTGAGTTGTCATCTGACTTGTGACTTGTGTAGGTTATATTGTATAATTATAGAAGACCACAAAGCTTGATTTTACTGCAGTGAGTTGTCGTCTGACTCGTGATGTGTAGGCTTGGTTGTCCAGCGTTTGTTTACTTTATCCTCGCAGTTGTTTGTTTATTTGCTTCTCCAATATCTGAATGGAAAACATGTACAACAGTGATAGTGTATGTAGGTTATGTAGAAAATTTATATTGATAGCATATATTTTTATAGATTATGAGGAAAACTTTAGGGTTAGTGTGAAACGATGAGAACAAACCTTTCCTAGAACACCATGTCCTGGCCTAACCTCATTAGGGCATTTATTTTTATCATTTATTTATTACGAAGAAAATTCACAGTGATAGCATATAGCGTACTATTTTTTTATAGGTAGTATATACTATTTTTTATAGGTTATGGAGAAAACATTATATTGATAGCATATGTTAATGAATTTTTGTTATGAAAAAACTTTTAATACAACAGTATAATATAAATATAAAAAAGGCCCATAAAACATTATTTGAATGTTGCAACCATATATTTCGAGCACTGCCTTCTGTGCCCCTGTTCACTGGTAAAATATGGGGAGGTGATGTGTTACAAGAGTATATATACTGTCACACCTACATATTCTTTGTATATATACACTTGTAACTCATCATGCATCCATATTTTACTAGTGAACAGGGGCATAGAAGGAAGTGCTCAAAATATATGGTTGCAAAGTTCAAATAGTATATACAGTAATACTGATCTTACATGATTCGTTGTTTGCAATTCACACACACACAAACTTTTCACTGGAACCTAAACTAATGGGCATACGCGATTTTTTCACAGACACACGAAATTCTCGAGAAACCCTGCAGAAGTGGGTGTTTAATTTTTTAAGTAATTTACAAGTTTTCATGCTTTATGTGTAAAATCTGTATGAAAAAATGCATTTCATTCTTTTATGTGTAAAATCTGTATGAAAAATGCATTTCATGCTTCTATGTGTAAAATCTGTATGAAAAATGCATATGATGTTTTAATGTGCAAAAATCTCCATGAAAAAATGCATTTCATGCTTTCATGTGTAAAATCTCTATGAAAAACGCATTTCATGCTTTCATGTGTACAATCTGTATCGAAAATGTATTATTTTTATTTTTTGTACAAGCATAAATATGATGCAAAGGTAATTTCAGCACA
The DNA here is from genome assembly GCF_040412425.1 of Macrobrachium rosenbergii. Taxonomy (NCBI): domain Eukaryota; kingdom Metazoa; phylum Arthropoda; class Malacostraca; order Decapoda; family Palaemonidae; genus Macrobrachium; species Macrobrachium rosenbergii. The sequence goes on along the minus strand of NC_089742.1, from coordinate 75,108,729 downwards.
TTCACTTAGTGTACTTTTACAAGATGTGACACCCATTTGCAAAGTTATTGCACTTTTCAAAGATGATACCCTGCAGAAAATGCTTGTTTAATGTTTGAAGTACATTTATAAGTTTTCATGCTTTTAACTGTAAAATCGATATGGAAAATTTATATTTTTATTTCTGTACATAAATATCATACAAGTATTATGTCCATTTGCAAAGTCTTTGTCACAAGGACTTTACATGACCTTGAGATGAGGTTGCTCAGTCGCGCTCATTTGATAAAATGAATTCTTTAATGTAATATCAGAGATGTAACTAAGAGTTGTATAAGTGTCATTCTTTGAAAATTACTCTGTTCACCCCGGAGAAAAGTACTGGTGCAATCTGTATGTGCATGTAATTACAGCACGTTCAGTTGGTGTACTTTTACAAGATGTGATACCCTTGCATTTTTCAAAGATGATACCCTGTAGAAAGTGTGTATAATTTTTAAGTTTTCGTGTTTTTAGGTGTAAAATCAGAATGGAAAATTTGTATTTATATATTTGCGCATAAATACAATACAAAAGCAGTACAGTTACTTTATTACAGTATCTCTCTCTCTCTCTCTCTCTCTCTCTCTCTCTCTCTCTCTCTCTCTCTCTCTCTCTCTCTCTCTCTCTCTCATTCGTAGTTAGCGCTCAAACATATGTTTACAACTTATTATTCTCTGTACGTCATTACCTGTACAGTATATAATTTTAAATTGATTGAATTTTACCTGCACTGTACTACCTTCTACAAACATTATGTACATGTTTTCGATGTTTTATGGAATTGTACTTTTGTTAACTGTGACGTTTTGCCTAGTGACGCAAAGAAAACAGCTTTTACTCTAAGTGACAAAGAAAACTGCATCCCATGAATTAGGGGTAACATTAGTATACGTGACGCACCTACTGTAAATGCGCTATTATTAAACTGTGCAGTACTCAATTTTTATGTCAACCATTTACTGTATTCCTTTTTAAGGGTAATAAGCTAAATTTTAAATAAATTAGTTCATTTAAAAGTTAGCTTTAAAATGAGCATGATTAGGTCATATTTAGTACTTAAACTCTGGAAATAAACATTTATTAGCATTTTAAAAGCCCATGCCAAACTTACGAAAATTCACCTTGCACTAGGGGCCAGAACCTAACCTCAACACAGAATTTTGAAGTATGACTATATATATATATATATATATATATATATATATATATATATATATATATATATATATATATATATATATATATATATATATATATATATATATATATATACATATATATATATATATACATTATATATATATATACTTATATATATATATATATATATATATATATATATATATATATATATATATATATATACATATATATATATATATATATATACATATATATATATATATATATATATATATATATATATATATATATATATATATATATATATATATATATATATATATATATATATATATATATATATATATATATATATATATATATATATATATATATATATATATATATATATATATATATATATATGTGTGTGTGTGTGTGTATATGCAAATTTTAGGTATATATATATATATATGTGTGTGTGTGTGTGTGTGTGTGTATGCAAATTTTAGGTAACATATAAATCGAGAGAGCACATTTCTATTCATTTGATTATATCGAAAATTTCAGGGCATATTTCTTATATGACAAAATAGTTGTTGTGCAAAAATTGGCCTTCTAAGTGTCATAGTTTCATAGTTATTACAAAATAACCAAAAATATTTTTCTTTTGCCGTTTTCTCAAAACTTGGTTTTTTCAAAAATAAAAGCTTTTAACCCCAAGAAGAAGGAATCAAACTTGATCAAACTGTTACAGAGTGTAGTATAACTACATATCTTGATTTCGTACATGGGAAATTTATTTCAGATTGAAAAGATTTTTTTTTTTTTGCATATTATTTTTGAAAAGTTTTGAAATCTTTTTGCCAAATGCAAAATAAATTAACTTAGAAGTCGAATTTCTAGATTTCCCATGTAGGAGATTTTCGTTATTAGTTAAAGATTATGGTAAAATTGAAGCAAATCCCTTCACTCATAAGGAAGCTACAAGGACTTACTTTATATTGGAGCCTTGTGGAGTCAGCGCTCCCCTTAAGTGGAGGAGGTGGCTTCTTGTCCTGCCGGTTCTCCTGTACAAAGGTCTTTGTCCTGCTCCCCTGAACCTGGGAGAAGAAATGCCAGAAGTCCAAGGGAGGCTGGTGGGGTTTGTCTACGGGTTGCTTCCCCTTCAGTTGAACCTGTTGCGCATATATCCCAGGTTTCAACAGACAGCCGCAGGAAAGGCATCTTGGATTTGCTCCAGTTGTTGTCAGACTTGCAAGACTCCAGCCCAGATTGGGAGGCACTGCAAGTGCTCTCTAGTTTTGTTTCATCCATTAAAGAGGCACGCAGAAGATGTGGGCTGCTCTTTGCTGCCCAGTTAGTGGTTTAAGGAGTCCTCAACCTTCCTGCAGCCGTATTTGGCTCCCAAGCGCCCAACAGTCCTGCTCAGGCACTTGTGGTTTTCTTTCAAGCGCCCATCTTCTCACAAGCGCCCAATGCCAGCTCCTGAGCATCCGCCGCCAGTTTCCAAGTGCCCAGCGCCAGTTGCCAAGTACTTGGTGCCAGTTGCCTAGGGCCCGCTTCTGAGCGCCAACTCTTAAGTATCAATATACTGCTAGGAGTGCCAAGTGCCCGTTTCCGACTGCGGGTCTTCTGGCCTATGCAACTCTCCTTAAATGTTGGCGGGCAAGCTAGTTTCCCATCCCTTTTTTGGCTTTAGCTAGCCCTGGTCTTGCCTACCTCAATCTTCCTAATGAGGAGCCATTCAAATGACAGACCTAGGCTCCCCACAGTGGTGCTTTCCTGGTCTTCTAGGAAGGCACTCAAGGATTTTGAAGTTTGGTTTTCTGTTAAGAGGGAGCAAGGTAAGATTTCCTTCGTCTCTCCTCCCTTGCACTTAATCCGTAGGAGGTGTCTTTACTACACCACCAGGGAAGCTCCTGCTTCCCAACACTAGACATTTTCATTGGTGAAAATTACATTTTTTCGTTGACAGAACTGGACCTCCTTGTCAGAGACCTCTGAGTGGTTTGTAGTTTTCAGTTCCTTGGACTGGATGGTGAGAGCACTAGCCAAGAAGATTCAAGATTGCACGATTTAGTTGGAGACTTCGCCTCGGACTGGTTAGGAGTCCATTCTCATGCAGTCAAGACCATCAAGGATGGCTCTGTTGAACTTGCAGTTCTTTTCTTTTTGGGGGTTTTGAAGAAAAGAATTGTTTGGTGCTCCCGTTCCACTAAAGGAGTCTCTCAGGCCCGGAAGTCGGACCTCCAATAGAAGTCGACTTAGGATCTTCTGGGTTATTCCTCCAAACACCCCGAGGATTCGTCCGCGTTTGTTCCTAAGACAGTCTCTCCTCTCCAGCAAACATCCGTTTTGTGGGAGTAAGCCCAAGTCCAGTCTAGGACCCGCTCCAGTGTCCGCTTCTCAGCCAGAACTATCAAGAGGAGCTCAAGTCCTTGCCCAAGAATGAGGAAGAAGTCCTCTGTGCACAGGTGGGAGCCAGTCTTCTCAAGTTTCAGGAGAAGTGGAGCAACAGAGGGACAGAACATTAGATTGTCAAGGTTTGAGGGAGGGCTACTCCATTCCATTCATGGAGAAACCCCTTTAGTCCCTTCTCCTATCATTTTGATGGCCCACTCAAGAGGCTGGGGAAAAACACATTCTGCCCTTTCGGAGGAGGTCTCCTCTCTCCTTCAAAAGAGAGCCACAGAAGAGGTCAAGGACATCAACTCTAGGGCTTCTACTACTGTCTGTTTGTGGTCCCCAAATCATCGGGGTTTTGGAGACCAGCCCTCAACGTAAGCTCCCTCATTCTCTTCATCCAACAGACAAAGTTCAGATGGAGGCGAACCATTCAGTCCTTTCATCCATTCAACAGGGCGACTGGATGGTAACCTTGGACATGCAGGATGCATCCTTCCACTTCCCCATCCACCTGGACTCGAGGAAGTATTAAAGGTTCGTCTTCCAGGACACTCTCAGGCGTCCCACGTCAACTTCTAAACGCCTGTCTTCTCTCGGAGCGCCCGGTACCAGCTCCCAAGTGCCCGGCGCCAGCCAAATCTTCCATTTTCAGGCTCTTTGCTTCGGCCCCTCTTCGGCACCTCAAGTGTTCACTTGAGTCCTCGCTCCTATAGCAAATGACTTCATTTGAAGAGCCATAAACGTCAGTCTATATCTGGACGACTTGCCTCTTCGATCCCACTTTGAAGGAAAAGTGCATGAAGGACTTGAACATCATCTCTCTCAGGAACTGGGAATTGTTGTCTACCTTCAGAAGTCCCAGTTGGCCCCATTGCAAGAGCTCCTCTATTTGGGGATGAGTCTCAACTTGAAGTTTTTTCAGGCCTTTCCGTCTACCAAGAGAATCACCAGCTGCCTTCAGACAGCCCACAAACTCCTAGCCCCTTCGTCTTGCTCGGCCCATCAGTGGATGAGCCTACTGGGGACTGTCATCCATCAAGACTTGAGTCAAGTAAGGCAAACTTCTCATGAGAGTTTTGCAAATCTTCCTCAAGGCCAACTGGGACATGGAATCACAGCTGGACACCTACGTGTTTCCCTTAAACCCAGAGATCAAGTCGTACCAGCATGGTGGTGGTCCGAATGTAGATTTTCGGAAGAAAGCCCTTCATCCTCTGAGCCCAGACCTAGACTTCTATTCAGACTCCTCAGTTCTAGGTTGGGGAGTCCTCTTAGAGAACAAGAAAGTTTCTGGGATGTGGTTGCTGGAAGAACAGAATCTTCACATCAATGCCAGAGAGCTGAAAGCAATTCACTTAGGGCTTCAGTGCTTCCTGACCCTAGTTCACAATGAGGCTGTGGTAGTCCATTCAGCCAATGCCACAGCCCTAACATACATACGAATGTGAGGCGGGACTCACTCATTTTTTATGAATTATTACGGACAGAGAGAGAGAGAGAGAGAGAGAATTACAAGAAAAATTTGACCACTGATTAGCAACACTCCCATTCTTGTCATGTTAAATGACATCTGACAGCTTTTGCCTTCCACTTCTTACAAAAGATGAGGGAAGAATTTGTTTATTCAAGATAATACGAATTTTGTATTACAGTTTTATTAATATCATTATTGTTATTATTATCATTATTATTATTTAATTTTATTAATCTTATTAATATTTGAAAATTAGTACATATTATTAGTTAAAAAATTTATTTTTCATACAAATAAACATACCTTTTTACATGTACCATAAAAAATTCCTCTCACTAAAAGAAAGAGAGAGAGAGAGAGAGAGAGAGAGAGAGAGAGAGAGAGAGAGAGAGAGAAATTATTACTTTTAATAATATTTAATGTTATTTGATATACACATAAAAGCTTGAAAACTTATAAATTACATAAAAAAATTAAACACTTTTGCAGGGTTTCTCAGTGTTCAGAAATGTTCGTGTGTCTGTGAAAAATTTGTGTATGACCATTAGTTAGGTTCCAATAAAAAATTTGTGTGTCTGTGAATTCGTGCAACTCGAATCGCGCAAGTTCGTGCTATTACTGTATATAGAACTGCTGTACAGTTGACCCACGCCTATTCACGGTTCTGGATTCGTGGCTTCAGCTATTCACAGATTTTTCTGCGGAGCATATATCCACATTATTTGTGGAAAATTCTCCTATTCTTGGAATTTTTCTTAGCGAAATATTCACTAATTACCTTATTTTCATATTATTTTTGTAACTAAATACATTTTCACGATAAAACTATTAGAATAGGCAGGTTCAAGCATTTTTAGAGGGTTTTTTTTTTTTGTTGTTTGAACAATTAACCCTTAACGCCTGTTGGGCGTTTTTAAACGCCGTCCAAAATTGTCTGTCGAATGCCGAGTGGGCGTTGCAAACGTTGACTGAAAATGCTTTTTTAAATATTCACGGAAAAATAATTATAGGCCTAGTTTATGCGGAAGATTTCAAATCCCGCGCCGGCAGATGCTGGGAGTTCACGGATCCAGCTGTTGTTTTGTTTCTGAGCGTCACCCAGACGCCGCATGCGCCGAATTTCCCCATCTCGCATCAGAGAGCATCAGAGTAGCGCCTTGGAGCGATATTTTTGACGCAGACGCGTGTTTTGCTGAACTTTTGCGAATGTTAGCGAATTCGTGCTGCAACAGAACGCTTGCAGAGATGTCGCAAAGCGCCAGGAGCGTGAAAGGCGCACATTGCCTGTCGGAAGTGAGCGTGTGAGGCGAGTTTTGGACTTGGATGCTGGAGAAGGACCCAGCAACCAGAGTGACCCAGCTTCTCAGCAGCGTGTTGTTCGCCACGTGTGACCTATGGCTACCAAGGACCACATCCCGCCTTTTATGACCCCTAGGAAGCATCAGGGTGTCCTGAGGGGCATCCGAAAACATTTGGGAGGCCTCCAACAGAAGGACATTGATGAGTACTTGTTGGAGCTCGACGAGAGCAGGTCGAAGTCCTGATTTCGTGGTAGTTGGTCATCTAGTGATGACGACATAACGCCTGACGCCAGCGATGACGAATATTTGCCACCAATGTCCGTGACGGATCCTCAGCAGGAAAGTGAATTAGAGTTTAGTGGGTTTAGTGCCCACGAGGGAGAAAGTGAGTTGGAGGAGGAAGAGGATGACTCGATTGTGGCTGGTGGGGACGAAACAGAAAGTGATGGGGAAAGTGAAGGAGACGGCCCAGCTGGGAGTGTGAGAGTGCGAAGACGTGCCTGCAGCACGTCTTGGCGCGCCGAGCGCAAACCCGTGAAGGTCGCAACGTCGCGCAGCTCAGGTGAAGGCCATTCGCCCAAAAGTGATGAGGGGTGGTCGGAGGACCCCACCCCACCTAACATGCACCCATTCACGGCAGTACCTGGACTGACCGCCCCTGTGCCTCTCACGGTACTGGGGTTCATTCAGCTTTTCCTGACGCTGGAATTGCTTGAATTCCTGGTTGCGGAGACGGTAGATTACGCTTGGTACTGCCGTGAGGAATTGCGGATGACGTTGTCGCACCGCTGGCGGGCTGCAACCTCACGGACATGGTGCACTTTTTTTGGGGCTCCACATATTCTTTGGGATGATGCCTGCTGCTGACGCCAGGCAATATTGAGGCGGAATTTTTTTTGTACGCCTAATGTGGCCGGCATTATGTCCCGTGATAGTTTCCTGGCGTTGGACAGGTATTTCAACGCCTTCAACTGAAGGGCTATACCCCGAATAACCCCGACCGCCTCATCTTAGTCCGCCCAGTGTTGGAGTTCATTCGTGAACGGTGCCAGACTCTCGTGGTTCCTTCAAAGAACCTTTCTTTGGATGAGGGTATGATGCCATACAAAGGCGTCTAAGTATCAAAGTGTACAACCCGAAGAAGCCAAAGAAGTATGGTGTAAAGTTATTTTTATTACGGAAGCCAACACTGGATACGTCGTGGACTTCTTGGTGTATTCTGGGGTCTTCTCCACGCCATGTGACACTGTCTTCGGTCTTCTGAATCATTTCCGTAACCAGGATACCACCTGTTTATGGATAATTATTATAACTCGGTATCCCTGGCCCAGGAACTGTATGAAGCAGGTGTGCACGCCAGTGGTACCCTTCGGTTGGTGCGTGGGGCCCCCGAATGTCCTCAAGAGGTTTGCTAGCCACCCGCAACATCTTGCAAGAGGAGAGACAGAGTGGCGGCGAAGGGAGATGTCTTCGTCATCTGTTGGAAGGGGGTCCGACTGCGTGCCCATGATTACGACGCAGTCATGAGCCCATCCAAGAGGAGATCACCCAGCAGAAGAAGACACGCCCGGCAGGGCCGAAGTTACGTATGAGGAGTTTCAGGTCCAACGCCCTACTGTCATCGGGCACTACAACAGGCACATGGGAGGAGTTGATCTCTTTGATCAACTCATTCAGTATTATCCCTTCGCCAGGAGAACCAGGAGGTGGACACAAGCTCGTCAAATACCTCAATCAGTTGGCCCTCCAGAATGCCTACATCATTTACTGTGGGTATAATTCGACGCCGGAGGTTGACCCACATCCAGTTTCTTGAGGTGGCTGGGAATGCCCTCATCAACTTCGATCCGGAGGAGTGGCCTTCCAACGGCGCCCCTGCCCCCGAGCTCCAGCTCTGCCCCGAGAAGAAAGGTCAGATGTCGGAGATACCCCGACATCATAATTCCCTCATCCTGCCGGGCGCCCCTGCTGCCGCCGACCTTGATGATGACACTGCCCCTGAAGATGCCGCCGCCTGAAGGTGCCGCCGCCTTGAATTCCAGTGTCCCGTCGGGTAGCCAACCCTGTGTGTCGGCTGCAGCCAGGAGATCACACACTGGAGCTCATCGAAGGGGGCAGACAGAAACGGTGCCGGGTGTGCCATATGAATGGCAAGAGGAGAGACAGCCGGTACGTGTGTCGCACCTGCATGGTAGCACTTTGCAGGTTGGATGAGTATAACCGCAGGTACCACAATGCGGTTATTTATTGGAGTGCGCCTGCCCGAGCGACACCGAGGGTGCAGCGAAGCCGCCGGGCGGCGCCCACCAGCAGTAAGGGCGCGTCTCCCTCCTCCGCTTGTGCCCCGTCATGTCGGGAGGAAAAAAATGCAAGACTCTTCAATGGAGGAGGAGAAAACAAGAAACAGCACGAAGAGTCAGGATTACAGTGAGTATTCTGCATTTATTTTTTTTTTTAGTTTTATATTTACGAGTGAGTATTCTGTATTGAATTTATTTTTAGTTTTATATTTACGAGTGAGTATTCTGCATTGAATATATTTTTAGTTTTATATTTATTACAAGTTTTTATATATCTGTATTCATTGCTGTTTTGTATAATTTCGCTTTTATGCAAAACAGTTTTTCACAACCATTCCTTTTAGTTATGTTTTTAGTAACAAAGTAAAAACAATATAATTTATATGTCTATGTATGAATGTATGATATATATATATATATATATATATATATATATATATATATATATATATATATATATATATATATATATATATATATATATATATATATATTATATATATATATATATATATTTTTTTTACTTGGGTCTCTTTGGGTAAGCAAAAATCTCATATTCTGGTGATATTCAATCCTTTACCTTCATTTTGCAACAAACAGAAAGTCTCTAGCACAATATTTAGATTTTTGGTGAATTTTTGAAAAAAATTTTCTCCGCTCCAGCGCATGACTCGCTGAAAATCCTGTCATTTCTTGCGCAGCTTGCCGTAATTTTTCATTGCTTCATATTATTCGTTACATAAAGTGTTATACATCAAAATGTGTGCAATTTCATGTAGAATACAACAAAAATAAATCATTCCTTTAGCTCTTCACAGTTTTTAAATATTTTCACGATATCACGATAACTGACAAAATTTTAACATTCGGTCAACTTTCACTGACCGAAATGATAAAAACGCATCCGTAGTTTTTCATAATTATTACATTCGAGTAACAATCAATCATTTACCTTCAATTTGCAACAAACGAAAAGTCTCTAGCACAATATTTAGATTTTTGGTGAATTTTTAAAAAAATAATTTCATGCTGAATCAGCTGGAAATCGGGCATTTCTTCGCCAGCTTGCCGTAATTTTTTTCAATATTATTCGTTACATAAAGTGTTATACATCAAAATGTGCGCAATTTCATGAGAATATAACAAAATATATCATTCCTTTAGCTCTTCACAGTTTTTAAATATTTACATCGAAATAACGATAAATAGAAAAAATCAACCGTCAAATTTGACTCGACCGAAATGATCGAAAAACGATCCGTAAGCCATAATTATTACATTCGAGTAACAATCAATCATTTACCTTCATTCTGCAACAAACGGAAAGTCTCTAGTACAATATTTAGATTTTTGGTGAATTTTTGAAAAAATTTCTTCGCTCCGCGCGAATCCGCTGAAAATTGTGGCATTTCTTACGCCAGCTTGCTGTAATTTTTTCGCTGGTTCATATTATTCGTTACATAAAGTGTTATACATCAAAATGTGCGCAATTTCATGTAGAATACAACAACAAATAAATCATTCCTTTAGCTCTTCACAGTTTTTAAATATTTACATCGAAATAACGATAAATAGAAAAATCAACCTTCGTCAACTTTGACTCGACCAAAATGATCGAAAAACGCATCCGTAAGCCATAATTATTACATTCGAGTAACAATCAATCATTTACCTTCATTCTGCAACAAACGGAAAGTCTCTAGCACAATATTTAGATTTTTGGTGAATTTTTGAAAAAATTTTTCCTTCGCTCACAAGACGCCAAATCCGCTGAAAATCGCTTATTTCTTGGCGCCTGCTTGCCGTAATTTTTTTCGCCCTTTCATATTATTCGTTACATAAAGTGTTATACATCAAAATGTGCGCAATTTCATGTAGAATACAACAAAAATAAATCATTCCTTTAGCTTTCACAGGTTTTAATATTTTCACTAAATAACGATAACTGACAAAATTTTAACGTTCGTCAACTTTGACTGACCAAATGATCGAAAAACGCATTCATAAGCCATAATTATTACATTCGAGTAACAATCAATCACTTACCTTCATTTTGCAACAAACGGAAAGTCTCTAGCACAATATTTAGATTTTTGGTGAATTTTTGAAAAAATAATTTTCTTAAGCTCCAAGGAATCAGCTGAAAATCATGGCATTTCTTATATAGCTTGCCGTAATTTTTTTCGCCGTTTCATATTATTTGTTACATAAAGTGTTATACATCAAAATGTGCGCAGTTTCATGTAGAATACAACAAAAATAAATCATTCCTTTAGCTCTTCACAGTTTTTAAATATTTACATCGAAATAACGATAAATAGAAAAAATCAACCTTCGGTCAACTTTGACTCAACCGAAATGATCGAAAAACGCATTCGTAAGCCATAATTATTACATTCGAGTAACAATCAATCACTTACCTTCATTTTGCAACAAACGGAAAGTCTCTAGCACAATATTTAGATTTTTGGTGAATTTTGAAAAAAAATAATTTCCTCCGCTCGCTCATGAATCAGCTGAAAATCGTGGCATTTCTTGCATCAGTTTGCTGTAATTTTTTCCCTCTCATATTATTCGTTACGTAAAGTGTTATACATCAAAATGTGCGCAATTTCATGTAGAATACAACAAAAAATAAATCATTCCTTTAGCTCTTCACAGTTTTTAATATTTTGCGAAATCACGATAACGGACAAAATTTTAACGCTCGTCAACTTTGACTTCGACCGAAATGATCGAAAACGCATTCGTAAGCCATAATTATTACATTCAAGTAACAATCAATCACTTACCTTCATTTTGCAACAAACGGAAAGTCTCTAGCACAATATTTAGATTTTGGTGAATTTTTGAAAAATAATTTCCCTCCGCTCAAGGCCATGAAATCAGCTGAAAATCGTGGCATTTCTTGCGTCAGCTTGTCGTAATTTTTTCACCGTTTCATATTATTCATTACATAAAGTGTTATACATCAAAATGTGCGCAATTTCATGTAGAATACAACAAAAAATAAATCATTCCTTTAGCTCTTCACAGTTTTTAAATATTTACATCGAAATAACGATAAATAGAAAAAATCATCCTTCGGTCAACTTTAACTCGATCGAAATGGTTCAAAAAATGCAATTGTAAGCTAAAAAACTTACAGTCTAGTAATATTCAATCAATTTCCTTCAATTTGGCACAATTGGAAAGTCTCAAGCACAATATTTTGATTTTGGTGAATTTTTGAAAAAACTTTCTTTACGTCCATGATTCACTTAATTCATGCATCATTTTGTGATAATATTTTCTCTGTGTTGCTTTAATCGTTTTACAATCTGTTATATACCAAAATCATCGCAATTTAGTGTACAATACAACTAAAAAAAATTAACTCATTAGCTTTAACCGTTTTCCTTACAGCGATTTGTATACAATTATATACGAGTTTTTTTTTCGCTGTCATATATTCCAATATTTATATATGATAATGATATTTTTTTCATTTCTGATGATTGCATACTAAACTTCAGGCAATGAGAAAAAAGGAGCCAAAATGAACTCTTAATCTTGAAAACTAAGCTCGCTGTGATTTTTGAAAAAACTTTTTTCCACTTTGGCGCTACCTCTCGGAGGCACCGGCATACGGGAGACGTTTTTGAAAATAGGGCTTGGCGTTAAAAAGGGTTAAAATAGGCAGTTACATGCGATTTTAGAGGGGTGTCAAGTATTCGCGGATTTTAGCTATTCGCAGGGTCGTTATGGTCCCTATCCCCCACAAATCCCAGGGATCAATTGTATACTATAATCTAAGTGAGTTGCTCCAGGGTGCTCTATTTTCTAGGCTATACTGTACAGTATACCAGTCTCCGTTACATAACAGATTTAGTTACTTAACAGAAGGGCAGACCCTCACCTGTTTAGGTTCCATTGTTTATGAGGGAAGTAAATGTATCAAAGTAATCTAAAAAATAATAAAAAATTATTGACATGCATGCATATTTGCAGGAGTTTTGTGATGAATTCTTTGGGTTAACAAGACCGAATTTTTTTGTCAACAGGTAACTGCTGATGATTTGATGGAACTAGCAGCCAAAGCTGGAGAAGTTCGTTATCTCCGTCTTGGATTGGAGTCTGGTGGAACTAAGAATGCATTGGTGGAATATTCAGAACAACCTTTTATAATTTCAGCTCTTAAAATGCATCATCAGGAGTTCATGGGCCACATCAAGTAAGTGTTTACTTTATGACTTTAAGCATTTAAAAGCAGATAGTATGAAGTTGAAAATGAATAAAACCATCCTTATTAGGCGAGAGGGTAAGTACCAGCAGCTCTTTATATGGGTAACCAAGTGCTGGCAGCAACTTTAAATGAACTCATTCTGATATTTCATTTGAATTAAAGGTACCTGTATATGAATACAGTTAGCCAGTATCTGTTATCTTTATACAAAAAATTGAACCATTTTGTATTCTAGTATGTATTTCCTCCCTTGAAGAGTATACTACCTCTAGTATGGATGTCATCACTCATTCTTTGTTCTTCATGGCACCAGTATCCAGCTGTTCGTGTTCTTGAATGGACACAATCCTCGTAGGGGGTAGTGCCATCAGTGTACCTCACCCGGTGCACTTCAGGCATTACTTGAGGTTCTTTGCAGTATCCCTTTGACCCCTAGCTGCAACCCCCTTCATTCCTTGTACTATATCTCCATTCATATTCTCCTCCTCCCATCTTACTTTCCACCCTCTCCTAACAGTTGTTTCAACACTGAATAACCTCTTAAGTCCCAGCGCTTGGCTTTTGGCCCGAATTTTATTTTCCAATTCCATTTGTAATTGAATGAACATAATGAAGACACTCGTTTATTAAGAATTATTTTATGCCCCCAATAAAAATACTTTTCCACTGTGGAAGTTTATTTTTAATTGCATGAGTCGGCTTTGGTGTTTGTCTTGTAGATCCCATGTGTTCTACATCTTAGTGTTGATGGAATTATATATGTGTAGTGTAGTTCCAAACTCAAGGAAGGACACTGTATCTCGGAAATTTGAAGTTCACAGCAATTATTTTGAGAAGCTGCTCAAACGCTGTTTTTATCATCTGAATGATATCCATACCTTCATATGAAGCAGTGCTTCTTTATGAGGGTGCCACAGGCTCTTGCAGCAAATCTATACTACTCAGCTTTGGTATCAATATGTTTAGTATTCAGTGCACAAAGATCTTCCTGTTTCTGCTTAAGAGCTGCTTTGACATGCTACCTCTTGAAAGTCAGAGTTTTCCTTTTTCTCCTTGCTTAGGACCCATACCATAGTATACCAATCTGGGTTACAGGTACTTGGAAGAAGTGCCAGTTTTATAAATTTAGAATTTAAAAATCATAGTATTTCTTCCACTATTACTTTTGTAATGCATTTTTTGTATTACAGTAAACCCCCGTATTCGTGTTTTCATGATTCATGGACTCTCACATTCATGGTTTCTCTGTGAACACATCTAGCCATTATTTGGGGAAAGTTTACAATTAGCAGTATTTTTCACTGAGAAATATTCACTAATTACTGTGTTTTCATATAATTTTAATGAATAAATGCACTTTTTGTGGTAAAACTATTAAAATACTCAGGTATATGCCTTTTACAGGGTTTTTCTGCCTTTAAACTATCAAAATGGGCAGTTGTAAGTGTTTTTAGAGGGGTTTTAAGTATTCACGGAGTTTAGCTATTCGCGGGGGGTGTGGTATGCATCCCCCTCGAATACAGGGGTTCACTGTATACCATTTTCTATCCAAATTTTGAAGTACAGTAACTTCAAAGTGCATATGATGAGTTAGGATAGTAGTTAAATTATTTTAATTTTAATCCGTATATTTTTATAGTCATCCCTTTGTTATCTTCCTGGATGAATGAATCCAGTTCAACAGGGAGCCAGTTAATATGTGTGGGCAACAGAGCAAGTGAATGAAGGGGAGCACTCTGATTGGCTGAGCAGAGACAAGATGTTAGTAGGTGGTTGCATTGCATATTCATGAATACCTTTTGTGCTTAGGTGTGTGTGTGTATTGGTCTTTGACCCTCATTCTTTGTGATCAATATGCAGAGGCCAGAATTGTTTGGCAACTCTATCACTGCAAGTATATAGGTATGCAGGTCCATTTGCAAAGAAAATATCCAGTATGCTCTCTCTATCTACCACCTAGTGAAGTCTTTCCAAGTGATGAATTTAAATCCCTCATTCAACAGCTACCACATCCCTTTGTTATTCTGGGAGATATGAATAGTAGAAACCCTCTTGGGGTGACATCGTTACCAGTCAAAGAGGAAATTGCTTGTGTTCCATCATAGAAAGTGAAAATGTGGGAATCTTAAACGCAGAGAAGTCTACACATTTTCAGATTCAAACAGGTACATTATCAGCAATTGATTTATCTGTATGCAGTGATGGATGCCTTATTGAGTTTAATTGGAGGGTGATAAATGATGGATTTACCAGCGATTATTTTTCATTAATAAATGTAGCCTCAAATTCTTAGGTTACCTAAATGAAACATTGGTAAAGCTGATAAAGCAACATTCCAGGGTGACTTTCCATCTGTAGATGATGCTCTTGACTTTTTAAAACAATTATATATATTCTCGGCTGGTCTTCAATCAATGCCTAGGACTTCGGGCATATTCATCTGCCAGCTAGTTCCCTGGTGAACTTGTAAATTCCAGGAAACTCATAGAACTATGAGGGCAGCTTTCAACAGATACTGCAGGCAAAAATCTGAGTACCGTGTTGAATTTCGAAAAGCAAGAGCTCATTTCCACAAGGAAATTACAAAGGCACATCTAGGACAATTTTCATATCTTCACTAAATTCAAAAGCACCTCCAATTTTAGTTTGGAAGAGTTAGAAAAATAGCAGGTAAATTTACTCCATGTCAACCTCCATTTATCAAGATCAGTGGTTGTGAAGTAGCTGATTCCTGGTTAGTGGCAAATGAGTTTGCTAATCATTTTGCTAATGTTGCAGAGAAAAGGGACAGACCCTATTCAGTTCAAAGAAGGCTAATGGAACGGGTAGAAATTGATCTTAACACATCAAGGAATGAACAGTACAATATACCTTTTACTATGAGAGAAGTTGTATAAGCCTTGAATAAATATGGCGAGTCAGCTCCTGCACGGGATGATATAACATATTCAGTGATTAAGCATACCCTGAAAATTACATACCCTTAAAAATACCAGATTTTTCATATTAAGCTTTATTAACAAAATTTTCCAAGAACATATCTTCCCTAATCTACGGGAGATGATAAAATTACTGCCATTCGTGAAACCAGGGAAAGACCGTTTCAAGACAGAGAAAGATCTTAAAATTGCACTGACATCATATGTGCGTAAGATCATAAAAAAATGAATGCATGTTTGATGTGGTACTTGGAACGTGGTAAATATCTGTCACCTGCTTTGTGTAGTTTTCGAAGTATGCACTCCACAAATGATGTGTTGGTTCGAATAGAATCATCAGTATGTGAAGCTTTTGCTAACAAGCACATCATGTCACTGTTTTTGATCTGGAGAAGGCTTATGATACAACAAGAGATATGGCATTCTGAGGGTCAAGACTTTTTAAAAAAATAGGTTATTTCAGGTTCTGGTTGGAGCAACAGTGTCAGATGTATTCAACCAAGGAGTGTCACAAGGAAGTGTTCTAAGTGTAAGCTTGTTCGCCTTAGCAATCAATGGGGTATCCAAAATAATTCCCACAGATGTAGCTTATACAGTAAACCCCCCGTATTCGCGTTCTCACGATTCAAGGATTTCTCTATAGAACTTATATACACATTATTCTCAGAAAATTTGCCTATTTGCAGGATTTTTCACTGGAAAATATTCGTTACTTACTATATTTTAATATTTTCATGACTAAATGCACATTTTGCGATAAAACTACTAAAATACTCAAGTATAATCATATTTAGAGGGTGTTTTTGTGCTTGAACTATCAAATTAGGCAGTTCCAAGTGTTTTTAGAGGAGTTTTAAGTACCATATATACTCGTATAATATTTGACTCCATGTAATGTTCAACTCCCATTGTTTACTGCATATATTAGGATTTTAGCATATACCCCATGTAATGTTCGAGTTTTGATTCTGGCAATAAGCCTAGGCTATGTTTCTATATATTTGGAATCAAAACATAACGGAAGCCTTGGCTAGTCTAAGATTCCAACATCTAAAAATTGAGGCAAACTGAGAAGCTAAAAGGTTAGAATATACCTATAAAATGTATAAAAAATCAGTATATACTCATTGCAAATCATTAAAATTAACTATGATAAACAAAAGGAAAAAACTTCCAACCTTTTTTGTTTACAGTAGTTTTGTCTTAAATACTGAAAGCTTGCCAAGCAACCACTGTAACTAGCGAACAGTATAATCATCATACATTTTGATTCTTTAATCCCTCTTTAATCTCTCTTCACTAATGTTTGTTTTTTTTTTTCATTAAATTTATTCCATGACTTTAGGTTTTTGAATTTACCACATCCTTTTTACCAAAAGAAAAAAATGTACGATTCTTTGTGAATCGTCAGTGAAGGGAAATCACCTGATGAAATACAAACGGCAGCTAATACTGTACTTATTTACATTTGGGAGATGTAGGCTACACTTTTTATAGCCTAGAACAACCATAAATAGAAACCACATAACAATAATAAAAGATTCTCAGATAAGTAAGACAACATTTTTATTTGTTGTCTTTATTCTTAAAAAAAAAAAAAAAAAAATAGTTCGTCAACTGTTGTGGAAGTAAATGCTACTTTGTTGACTTCTGTTGTCGGAAAATCCAAAGCCTAAGATTAGCTAGTCCCAAAATCTTACACTTTTCCAAAACTATACCTCATGTAATGTTTGACCCCAAAATTTTAGGCCATAAAACTGGTCTTTAGATATCGAACATTACACAAGTATATACGATATTTGCTGATTTTAGCTATTGGCCGGGGGGGGGGTGTGGTATGTATCCCCTGCAAATATGGGGGTTTACTATACTCTTTGTTGGTGGCCGTTCGATATCTTTTGCAGCAACAAGGATGGCAGTAGCCGAATGTCACCTTCAGCTGCGCGTTGATAACATAGTAAAATGGGCGGAGATGAATGGTTTAGGTTTTCAGCAAGTAAAATGGTAATCATGCATTTTTGCTGCATAAGAGGATTCCATCCTGATCTAGATTTGTTCATACATGGGCAGAGAATTCCATGCGTTTGTGAAACAAGGTTTCTTGGGTTGATTTTTTATAGCAAGCTGACTTGGATTCCACTTCTGAATCATATGAAGATAAAATGCTGAAGAGCAACAAATGTGCTGAAAGTTCTGTCACACTTTTTGCGGTGCAGACTAAACTCAGATGTGGAAACTATACAAAGCTTTAGTCCTTTCAAAATTAACTCAGGGTGTGAAGTGTACACCTCAGCAAAGCCTTATTATAACCTTAAAATGCCTAATTCAATCCATCGTGGAGGGTTTAGATTAGCTAAAGGAGCATTTAAATAATCTCCTACTGAGAGCATGCTTGTAGATCCTGCAGAGATGACTCTGGGTCTGCATTACCAATGTCTGGTGGTTTGGAGCTGGTACAGAGTTCAGAGGCTCCATAAGTTCTTAACCAGCATTTGTATCAGAAATGAAAGGCATTGGCAATTTTATAAAGATCACCCCAACAACCTCAGCCATTTGCTTTTAGAATAAAATGTATAACCAGGCGATTACACATGTCAGGGATGGAGATTTTACCAGCTAGGTATTCGGTTAGGTGTAGCCCCATGGAATCTCCCAGAGGTAAATTGGTGTAGATATTTTAATTCTACAATGGCAGATATGTCCAATGAGGCAAAGGGGTCAATATTTTTAGATTATTCTTCCCAACATAACTCTGTTGCAATTATCACCGATGGTTCAGTCAGGTGCTGACATTGGCTTTAGAGTGGCCTTCCCTGATGTAGAAAGAAGCAGGAAATTATCATCTGTTGTATCTGTTGTTTTATAGCAGAGCAGCATGCAATTTTAAAGGCCTTAAAGAAGTGCTCTTCAGTCTTTAGAATATTTTAACTCTTTAAACTACTGATTTTAGAGATACAGTATTGGAATGGCTGCTTTTAGTGAAAAGAAGAGGTAAAGAAGTGAATTTTTCCTGGTTGCCTTCCCATGTTGGGGTTCTTGGGTACAAGCAAGCTGATCAGCTTGCTAAGTCAGCAGTTATCTCCCCAGAACCCAGAGGATGCCTACTACCTTATCTGGATGTATATCTTCTAGTAGGTCAGAAAATTAAAAAGCTTTGGCAGTCCCTTTGGGAGGTATTGCAACAAATAAAAAATGTGCAATATTACATCATCAGTGTCTCCTTGGTCATATCCCTGTATGCCAAGGGGACAAGAAATGATGTGCAGGCTAAGGATTGGACATACAAGACTCATCATGGGTTCTTGATGTCAGGTGAAAATCCTCCATTTTGTGATAACTATTGTGCCTTAGACTGTGAGACATTTACTGGTTGAATGTCCATCTAAGTACCTCTCTTAAGGACATGACAGAAATGGGCATTTTATCTTTGTAGTGATTCTTGGGGACGATTGTAATTAAAAGCAGCTATATATCTTTGTTAGGGAGGCAAGCCTCCTCAACAAAATTTGGAACATATACATATCCAGTATGTGTGCATGTATGTATATTATATATGTATTTACAGATAGGTTTATAGATATGCAGTGGCACCTCTGTGTATACTGAAGTTAATTTGTTCCCAGTTCCAACTTGTAGATCGAAATGCTCACAAATGGAAACAAATATTCCCATAAGGAATAATGGGAATTCAAATAATTCAGTTCCCTTTGTACCCACTCTTTGTACCCACTTTATTGTACCCACTTTAAGACAATTATATTAAGTGCAAGTACTGTATATAGTTTAATGACAATCATATTCTAAATAAAAGAATAAAGCATTTAACAATAAAATGCAACATGAAAGATGAACAAAATCATGTCACCACAGTGGCGCACAGCTGACTGAGGGAGCGGGAGCACGTGTAGAGAAGGCGGAGAAGAGAGTAAAACCAGTAACAATTCACATAAAAAAAAATAAAAGGGAATTTCACAATAAATTTAACAATGATAACAATAAAAACAATCAAAAGCAATACATTAACATTAAAATAAAATTCTTAAGAGACTTACCTTTAGCTAGTGCTCGGGACTGTGCTGGGTGTGGCAGTCGAGAGGAGAGGGAGGGGATGGTGATCAGTTAATGGGGGGGAGATGGGGTCCACTTCCTGCTGATTTCTCAGCTGTATGTGTACCACTGGGTCCAGACTCGGGGGATTCTTCTTTTTCACTACGTTTTGCCCATTTTCTATCACTGACACTCGATGCACCTGAATCACTTCTTTTTGTTACGGTAAAACAGCTATCAAGTGATACTTGCTTTTTACGATTTTTGAGCACTATAAAATTGCTTGTCCCCACTTCATGAAGCATGCTTTTTCCTTGTCCCTTCTTTTTCATGGGTGATAAATTTGTGCAAAGTCTCAACCACAGACACAAAAAACACAAACAAAAGGCACAGATTTAGACTAGCTCAGATCAATGAGTTGTTTATGGTCAGGGTCACGAGGCAAATGAGGGCGGTTAATGACATTCCTGAACCTATTTGAAATTTTGGAACAAGGAACCATTGACTCACTCCACTGTTTTATCGCCTACCCACTTCCTCCGTCCATCCCTACTTCCACTTGACCCTCCCTGTATCTTCCTGACCCGAGGGGATTCCGTATCTCCTACCTCCATCCTGGCAGCCTGCTCGCCAGTCTCCACCAAACAGCTTGTAGATTGCATTTAGAACTCATAAGGGGGAACAAAATTTTGCGAGAATTTTCCCTTGCTAATCAAGATTATGAGTGCCGAATCAGTTGTATACCGAGGTACCACTATATATATTGTCACGAAGTGTTCCAAGTACCTGGTTATTACACAACTAATCACAGATTTTAAAAATTTACCTCACTTCAGCCAGATACCTGAACTCTCATAACAATAAAAAATTATGACTGAGTACTCTAAAGGTAACAGTGATCCCTTAAAAAGCTTTACTAATCGCCCGAAAAATCAAACTAAGTTTATCATAAGTGTCAGGTATCAACAATTAAACAAGAAATATACTAGAGTAAAAGGGCATCACTCCATCAAACAACTTAACTGTTTCCCTGGTCTTAATTCACTTCAGCAAAACTAAAGGAACAAAACATGTTTCACTTTGCCTTATGCACACAATTACAGTAATCCTGTACACTGTGATCAATAAATGAAACACTTTTTTTAATTTAAAATACAAAAATTTATTTTTTAATTCAGAATTTATAATTAGAATTCATAGTCAGAAAAAATTTACTATTACTAGAAAACAACACAAAAATTTAATTAATTCTTGAGTTATAAATTATTAAACAAAACTAAATGACTAAAACTTTAATTTATCAAGAAATTAAATTAATCCAGCAAAATTTAAACTATCAAGAGTTACTCAAGATTAGGAACGAAAATCTTAGTAAATAAAAATAAATCAATTATGCAAGTTAAATTATCAGAAAATACTTAAAATGCTAAGTAAATAAATGTTAAATCACTGATATATGAAATGTGAAAAATCAAGAGATTTCAAACACAATAACACAAAAATACCTAAACAATTTACCAATAGTAATTTCACTAAGGCAAAATTTCCTAATATATCTTATTATACCATGGTAATAATAAGTAAAATTCACTGTACCTTACACAAGCTTTGAAAACTTTAGCACTCTTTTTGTCAGGCGCCATTACGAATACACTTTCCCTACATTCAGATCTCAAAAGCTAAGATTAAAACCAGTGACCACAAATATTTTCCGTTAAAATTTCTCTCTTTTTTGAAGAGAGAGAGAGAGAGAGAGAGAGAACCAACACTAATGGTCTCTGAAATCAGAATGAGCAAACTTTAGGATTCCAGTGGGAAATAAAACAATCAGACGACATTAGAACAATATGCGATCAGAGCAACGCAATCGTACAAAACATGACGTAAGCGATTGAGATACATGCATTTACTCTCAAAAAGGCGTATGTGACTCGAACAAAAAATCGTATGGGACGAAGCTCCTAATGAAATCTCAACATGATCAAAACAGATGGCAGCTGGCAGCCACAAATGGCACGCTTTCAAAACAAGACGAAGAACCAAAGTTGGTTTTCAGGACAGTACATTCTTGTATGGGACAAAGCTTTTACAGAAATCTTAACATGATTCGATTGCTATTCCCGACCTGTCAACACATGAATCAAAACAAAGCGCTCGTTTACTCGTTATTTCTTGTGACAACAACCGAACCAAAATACGACATATGAAATCACGAGTACAGAACACTTGCTGCTAGGGGACAAAATGTGCAATCACATACTACATTACTATTAAAATGTATTACCAATTTTAAATTATGCTGTTGGTTAAATTACCCAAATCACTAACTTTAAGATCTGACATTACACTACATATGTACTTCAACAATTATTATCGTTACACATAACACATGATGAATAGAAGAGTAAATATATCAAAACTATGGGATGATATACATATTACAAGGCAACATCATGAAATTCCTCCCCCCAGAAGGTTAGTTATCCTGGGTTTGAATCCAGTGATTCACAACAGGATAAATAATCGGCAATTACAGTAAACCCCGATTTGCCTGGATGGGTACCTCACCCCCGGAATAGCTAGAACCTGCAAATACTGAACCCTGCTAAAACACATAGACATGCCTATTTTGATAGTTCAAACACACAAAAAAACTAAAAATGCTCATACAGGTGTTATCCTACTTACGATGGGGTTAGGTTCCAAAAAAACAATCATTTGTTGGATAAAACGTATCTTGAAAGCCTAGCCTACACCAGGGTATTCGTACCTTGTGTACATATATGGTAGCCTAGTCTACACTATAAAGTATACTCTATACATACACGGTATAGTAATTATTAATGTCAGCTAATTCTGAAGGTTCATGCAGAGTGACTTATGATAATTCAATACAAAGAGAAATTGAATAACAAACACGAATTAGCTTAGCCGACACTATGGTACAGTATATCGTATACATATATGGTAGCCTAGCCTACGTTTTACTGTACTTTATACAGGCAGTCCCCGGGTTACGACGGGTCCAGCTTACAAGTTCCGAGGTTACAACGCTTATTCAAATATATCCATCAGAAATTATTTCCCAGTTTACGACTCATGTTCCAGGGTTACGACGCCAATCCAACGGAAGACATATGGCTACAAAACGGCAGAATAATCAAAATTTGGAGTTTTTCTTTCGTGAAAAATTCAATAAAAATGCAGTTTACAGCGTTTTCAATACACCCAAAGCATTAAAAGTAAGATTTTCATAGGATTTTGAAGATTTTCAAAAATTTTTCAGCTTATGATGATTTTTGGCTTACGACTCGGCACAGGAACGGAATCCCTGTAGTAAACGGTAACTGCCTGTATTCACGTATCGTATTACAGTATACAAACATCAACATAACGAATATGCATCTTTTCCATGTATCCAATAATATTGTATATATTCTTTTGTTGCTTTTGTATTATAAATTGCGATCAATGTTTTGGTTTGGAAATCGTTTACGTGGTGTTTATTTTGCTGTATTTAACTCAGTTCAGAGCGCTTTTCTTGCTTCTAGTTAGCGTAAATGAATCTTTAGATACTTTATTTATATGGGGCAAGGTTATTTTTCGTTTATACTGTACGAAGTGTTTTTTCTAGTCGAAATATAACTTAAATACGTCTTGTGAAATTAATTTAGCTATTTTTTCGTTAATAGATGATGTTGGCCGTCATGGCGCTGAGTACTCGTGAGTAACAAGGGGAGAATACCACATACATTTAGTTCATGAATTCTTTTGCACAGTCAGCCAAACAAATATAGCAGCTTATTTACAACTTGGTAGTAGAGATGTCATAAATGGTTGCTGATCTGTGTGAGGGATAGGAAGAAGGGTATGTGTGTTGCAGTCAGTATTACTGTAACAGTGCCCAACTATCTAATCTACAGTGTTAATTGGTGCCCCTAATTTGGTATGAAATATGTTCATTGAATGATATTCATACTGTGTTTGGCAACATTTTTTCAGCAGCTCACTTTGCTAGACAAAGTGTGACTGAGTTGAGAAAGGAACATGAACTGATGTTTTCCTGATATAAAATGGTAGTAATGGCTGTTGTGATGTATCTTGGTAGTATTTGGTATCATGGTTTCTCTCATGATGGCCATACAATTTGCAAAAACTTATGTTTTTATAACTCAGTATTTTGTAAAAGTTTGAAACTTTTGCAACTTTTTTTATCTTGTTATTAATATATGGTGCTATACCACATAATCCTTGCATCTGTATTTTTCTTTTCCAGAGTGAACCATTCTACCACTGCTATTATTAAGCCTCAAACGAAAAGCAATGAGGCAGCTCAGCGAGAAATTGAGGAAGCTATGAGAAGAGTTAAAGAGGCTCAGAACTTTATTGCATCAGCTATTGACCCTGTTATGTCTTTCTTGGACTCTTCCAAGGATAAAAGATCCAGATCTAGATCACGGTAAGTCTCTCTGTGGACCCTAGCCTAGCATTGTAATTTACCTTTTATAGGATATGCAACCAAACGGTCAGTTATGTTTGTAAAATTTACACAAGTAATTCCAGTACCCAGAAACGTGAGATCTAGTAAAAACATATTCTACATGAAATACCCTAATAGGCATTCTACCAAGCAAAAGGTCTCACTTGAGATCTTCATCACCATATGCTACCCAAAATACATTTTCTTGATCAAGTTACTGTGCCACCTTTCATAGTAATCCAAAGATATTATACTGTATACAATCATCCCCAATATTCATGGGGATGCTTAATACACACCCACCGGCAAATACCAAACCCCCTCTCTAAAACGTTTATAACTGTGTATTTTAATAGTTAAAAACACCAAAGAGCCTCTCTAAAACACTTATACAGTAACTGCCTATTATAATAGTTCAGACACCAAATATACCTTAAACTATCGTCCTGAGACATTTAGTCATGAAGAGAATATGAAATACAGTAATTGCTCTATGAAAAATTTCACAAATAGGCAAATTTTCTGCAAATAATGTGGATATATGCTCCACAGAAATATCTGCGGATGCTGAACCGCAAATAAGTGGTGGCCGACTGAATATATACATACACTTTATTAAAAAAAGTATCAAGTTCTGTGCATGTGTGACAGTACAATAATATCTAGATGACCAGAGTAACCACAAAACCTGACTCTCTCATGTACGTACTAGTGTTTATCTTCACTGAAATTCATAAATATAAAGTGAAGCGTTTCTCTTTTTCTTCTGTCATTCATCTGTTTCAATATGGTGTTCTAGGAAAGTCTTTTTTTATTCCACCAAATGAGACATTTTGCTTGATATATGTGTACCATGTCACATTCAAATGGCATTGAAGTAGTTTTGTGCTGTCTCAGTGTTTGCAAGCAACCCCGTGTCATCGCCAACAGGTATTGGACTGGAAGGTGTGTTGGCATCAAGGGTTATATGCAATGAAAATATGCAGTGATTCAACAAAAACTAGATGTTGCATAGGAACAGCAGTGGCAGACAGTATATTGTCCTGTGGTTCTGACGCAGAAGATGGGGTTACATACTGACCTGATGGCAATCCACTTGAATGCTGTTGGGGAAACAGCTCTAAAGAAATTCTCAGGCCCTGAAATGGAAGGATAGTTGCTGCTAAAACCTGATGACTTTAGTCTTTGTGCTGTGCAGGAATTTGACTAAGGCTTTACTTGACCATTTCCTGTTGTTGGAAGTTTACAACCTTAACCTTGAAGTTCATTGGTGGCATTCATGTCTGGTATTTACACTAACTAAACTCCAAGGTAAGGGTATGTGATATTAGGAGGCAAAAAATGACACCGAATATTGACATTTTTTGCTTGCAACTCTTGCTCAGTTGGATCCTGAGCCCCATGATTTAGGAACAGAATTGTCTTAACTTGATCATGAGGAGTACCATGTTCTTCTGTTTGATGAGAGATGACTTTCATGCAGAAATGGTTGTGAAACCATCCTCTAATAGTATTAGCTGTAAGCTACACCTTGACCAACCCACAAGAAGCCTATCAAACATCCAAGGAAGGCACCCTGGCTGCTCTTAAGTGTCAAACTACTACAGATTTTAGCCTGTGTGACCCTGAGGAGCTTTCACAACACATAGAAGAAAAATATGTTTTGAAAGTTTTCAACCAGGGTAACTTCTTCAACTTTAGCAGCATATCTTTGAGGTCCAATAAACAAATTGATGTCAACCACATCTTACTACTTCCAACAGTCATGGATACTTTTCTGTGAACTGTCCAAAGCTACGCTGTAAGTCGTATGGTTAAGAAAAATATACTGGGGTTGGAAGCAGAAGATCTAGCCTCCAAAAGGCGTAAACAAAGCTATCCCTTGCAAGTGCACAAACTTTTCAGGGTCCATCTTCAGTTTGTTACCATGGATCAATACACCTACTGAATATTGCTCCTTGTTGCTGGAGCCAGTAGGTAGCCTTTCACTCAAACGTCTTAGTTGCATACAAGGTAAGGGTATGTTCTGTTTATTGGTAAGAATTTGTTGAGTCTTGCTGAGACAGCTCTGTGCACTTCAGTAGGTATATGAAGGCTTGCTGAGTAAATTGGAGGAGGAGAAAAGCAATAGAATAAACAAAATCACATAAGAGTCTCAGCAAACTCCTTGAGAGTCTCAGCTGGCTTAGGAGATAATGGTGTTTTTTTTATCCAGGCCCTTTGAATTGAAACAGGCTTCAACACTGCTAAATTTATCAGACAGATATATTTTTTCTGATTGGTATGTTTTCTCCATTGGGCAAGTTGGTATCTTTTGATAATGTTAACCTGAAATGGTAATCACAGTAAAAAAAAAAAAAAAACTTGAAGTACTTTATGTCTGAAGGGTAGTCTATTTTATTTGATATTGTAAATACATTTTGTCCTTGTGCTTGTAGGATACATTTTGTCTACTATGTTTCTGAGCAGGTACCATCACCCAAAACAAAAATAATGATAAAATGGAGAGTACGATCGTTACATACTACTTCTGCAGGTTTGGAAAGATTTGCTAATTCACAAGAATTGGTGGATTTTGAATCAGTGTCCAGTATGTCAGCAGCTATACTCACACTTTTTTGTAGTAAGCGTTATTACTAGCTTTGTTAATTTCTTGCTCTCTGTTAATTTTTTTTGCTTTCACTTAGTGATACCATATGTACATATGGTGCTAGTATGCGTTTCTTTATCAGGCAGTGTTCAGGCACCCACTTTTGGAACTTTTGATTCCAATTTACATGTATCTTTACTTAAATCATTCCACTGGATTTTGTTTCCTCATGAATTTTATTTATAATATGTTTGAATTGACACTCATAAAAGTATTGTATTTACCATTTAGGATTGGTATTGTCATCAGCTGTTAAAATAATTTTTGTACATGCAACTTACCCGTCAGATATATACTTAGCTATAGTCTCCGACGTTCCCGACAGAAATTCAAATTTTGTGGCACACGCGACAGGTAGGTCAGGTGATCTACCATACCCGCCCGCTGGGTGGCGGGAATAGAACCATTCCCGTTTTCTAATCAGATTTTCTCTGTCGCTGGTTCCGGCAACATCTGTTGTTGGTTCCTTCTGCTTTGATTTTCATTTTTGCTTGCTGAGGATTATTTTGGACTGACCTTTGGTGACGTATTGGATCTTTGGCTTGGCATACGCTTTTGTGGACTGATTTTGATTTTGGCTTTGGTATTTTCTGTTAAGAATGTCTGATCAGAGTGTTGCACCTGTGTTTTTCGTGTGTGTGTTAGGTCTGATTGTAAGGTGAGACTGCCGAAAGCTTTGGTAGATCCTCATACTGTGTGTTGAGGTGTAGGGGAATGATTGTTCTTTGGAACACTTGGTGTTGAATGTGAGAATCTGTCTGATCTGGAATGGAAGGTTTTGAACTTCTTATCTGAAGAAGTTGGAAAGGATAGAGTTAGGAAGGCTTCTTCTAGAAGCTCAAGTAGGTCTCTTTCTAAGGAGGTAGATTAGAACCTAACACTCTTCCAGACTCTCCTGTCACTCCTGTTGTTTCAGCTCCTTCACCCTTCATCGAACCTGTGGATTCGTCTTCTGAAATGGCTGCAATGAAGGCCACGATCCAAGATGCAGTTGCAGATGCGTGCTTTGGAGGAAAAGAAAGGTGAGAAGTGATAGTGATGTGTGCAGTGTCCCCAGTGTAGTGGAGGGGGCGTCTGACCGGCTCCGCATTGCTCCTAGGCCTAGACCTCTTCCAAACTCCCAGACCCAGTGGAGGAGGAATGTCGAAAGCCGCAAGGGGGATGAAGAGCTCCCCAACGATCAGGGTCCTTCCGGCAGCATCCTGTTGACGCGTCCCAGGCTGCCTTAGATCGCCATAGAAAAGGGATCTTGAAGAAGTGTTTCTCGTCTTCTGCTGCTTCTTCTCCCAAGCGTGGTTGGAGTTCGGCTGAGGAGTCGCGCCCTGAAGAGGACTTGGAAGGCTCCTAGAGTAGAGCTTTGGACTCTAGCCCTGAGCGCTTCCCCTGAGGGTTCTCCTGTTGCAAAGAAGAGAACTCGAAGATCTCCCTCCTCTTCTTCTGGTGGTCAGGAGTCCACCAAGCAGATCCTGGTGGGCCTCCAGGCTCAGCTCGCTGCTCTTGCTGGCTCTTTATCAAAGAGCTCTTCTTCGTAGGAAGGATGCCTCTCTTCCCATCAAGTCCTCCAAGAGACACTCTTCTCCCAGCAAGTCGTCTTCTGTGAAGCGTTCTTCTCCTGTTAAGCGCCCTTCCAGCAGCAGGCGCTCCTCTTCTGGCGGCGCTCTTCCTGGTAGGCGCTCCTCTCCCAGCAGGCGCTTCTCTCCAGGCGCTCTTCATCGGAGAGCGATAGGCGCCTCTCTCGCTCGCTCTGCTTCTCCCCAGGCGCTTGGTCGTCGGTCTTCTCCTGTTGGAGATGCTTTCTCCCAGTGAAACGCTCCTCTCCTTCTTCGCAGACGCCGCTCCTCCCAGCCTCCCTCCCTTCTGGTAGGCCCCCTCTCCCAGCAAGGGCTCTCATCTACCAGGACCCCTCTCCTGTCAGGCGCCAGTCATCTAGCAGGCGCCATTCTCCGGATCGTCGTTCTTCAGTGGACAAAGGCTCCTCTCCTTCTAGGCTCTCTTCTTCTGATAAGTGCCCTTCTACTTCAAGCGTTCTCCTCCTCCTTCTGGCCTGGAGGTGTTATCGGAGGAGAATCCCCCTAAGGATATCAACGTTTCTGATTACAAGAGGTTGACAGCTTTGCTGGTTCAGGAGTTTGGAGATTCCCTCAAGCCTGCTTCTCCTCCTTCTCCTGGTTCCATGCTTGTGGGACAGCACCAAGGCCTCAAACCCTTCCTCTTTGGTTAAAGATGCGACCCCGATCTCCATGAAGAAAGCCTTTAAAGGAGTTGGAGAGTGGCTCTCTTCGAAGAAGGATGCAAGCAAGACTGTCTTCTCTTTGCCTCCCTTTGAGGCTTTTGGGGAAGAGCGGGAATGTGGTATGAGACTAAGGAGCCTATGGGGTTAGCCTCCCCTCATCAGCTGGCTCAGACTTTTCTTGGCTGGTGGATTCTTCCAGAAGACTCTCCTTAATTCAGCCAAGGCTTTGGGGACTTTGTGAAATGGACCATTTCCTCAAGGGCCTTTTTAGAGTGCTGGAAGTTTTCAACTTTATGGACTGGTCTCTTGGGGCCTTAGCCAAGAGGAGTCTTGAAGAGGACTTCAGTCAGTATGGATGACCTCAGCAGTGTGTTGTCTTGCTTGGACAAGGCTGTGAGGGACGGCTTTATGGAGATCGCTGCCTGTTCGGCACTGGCCTGCTCTGAGAAGAGGTCAGGCTTCAGCTCTTTCCTCTCCAAATCGGTTTCTCCTCTCCAGAGGTCTTCTCTTGTTTGCTCCTCTGTCTAGCCATCATTTCCCTCAAGAACTGTGAAGGAGGTCTCTCGTTCTTTGTCTGAGAAAGCTTCTCAGGATCTGCTGGCCCAGTCATCTAAGAGGATGAGACCTGCTGCTCCCTTGCTAAGAAGGAGAAGGCCCCCTTTCAGGAGCCCTTTCGAGGATCCAGGTCTATCAGGAGCGTAGACCTGAAAGAAGATCAAGACCTTCAGGACTCCCTATCCAGGAAGTCCAAGTGAAGAAGCAAGTCCTCCAGACGCCAGTGGGTGCCAGACTTCTGAAGTTCGCCAAGCCTGGGCACAGAATGGGGCGGACGACTGGTCCCTCTCTATTTTGAGGAAGGGTTACCTCATTCCCTTCAGGAAAGTCCTCCTTGACAACAACTCCAGGAGTTATCCGCCAGATACAAGGATCCTGTCAAGAACAAGCCCTTCTTTCTAGCAGTGGAACAAATGCTAGAAAAAGGCTGCCATAGAACCGGTGCAAGATCTTCACTCCCTGGGATTTTACAACCGTCTTTTTCTGGTGCCAAAACTTCGGGAGGTTGGAGACCGGTCTTGGATGTGAGCTCCCTGAACTTCTTCGTCATCAAGAAAAAAATTCTCTATGGAGACGACATCCTTCGGTTCTGTCGTCTCTTCGTCAAGGAGATTGGATGGTGTCCTGGACCTTCAGGATGCTTACTTCCACGTTCCCATCCATCCCTCCTCCAGGAAGTTCCTAAGGTTCATGGTTCGCGGCAGAACCTTTCAGTTCAGGGCTCTGTGCTTTGGACTTTCCACAGCTCCCCAAGTGTTCACGACCATTCTCAGGAATGTAGCTCACTGGTTGCATTTGGAGGGTGAGGATTTCAATGTATCTCAACGACTGGCTGATTCGGTCAATTCAAAAACCGTTGTCTGGAGTACCTTTCTATCACCCTAAATCTGGTTCAGTCTCTAGGACTTCTTGTAAACCTACAGAAGTCTCAGATGATTCCTCAGCAGGAAATTGTTTACCTGGGGATTCTGATGGATTCTCGGGGTTTTGAGCCTTTCCATCCCAAGAAAGAAGGGAACGCTGCCTTCAAAAGGTGACAGACTTTCTAGAGAAAGACAGATGTTCGTGAGGAATGGATGAGTCTGCTGGGGACCATTTCTGGAACTCGCTGGAACAGTTAAGACCTCGTTTCTCTAGGAAGGCTTCACCTAAGACCTCTTCAGTTCTTCCTGAAAGAATCTTGGGATCAGAAGTCCCAAGACTTGTCAACTCCTTTCAGATCACAAATCAAGTAAAGGAACATCTCCGATGGTGGTTAGACCCCAGAAACTGGGTCTAGGACTGTCTCTTCAGTTACCGAGCCCTCCCTAGTGTTGTTCTCAGACGCCTCAGAGTCGGGATGGGGAGCAACACTAGGCTCGGAAGAAGTGTCAGGCACCTGGGACACAGATCAGGGTCCTGGCACATCAACATGAAAGAGCTAGTAGCCATTCATCTGGCTCTCATCAGATTCGAACTTCTGGTCAAGGGTCAGTAGTTCTTGTCAATTCAGACAACACCACAGCCCTGGCTTATATCAGGAAGCAAGGAGGACTCATTCCTTCTCCTTGTACATTGCAGCAAGGAACCTTCTGTTATGGGCGGGGAGAGGAACATCAGTTCTCCTCACCAGATTTGTTCAGGGAGAAAGGAATGTGAGGGCGGATCTGCTCAGCAGGAAAGACCAGGTTCTTCCCACGGAATGGTCTCTTCATCAAGAGGTTTGCGAAAGGCTGTGGTTCCTGTGGGGAGACCTCATATCGACCTCTTTTGCAACCCATTGGAACAAGAGATGGAAAACTACTGCTCCCAATCTCGGACCCCAGAGCAGTAGCAATAGACAGCCTTCTCTAGATTGGGAGGGGATTAGACGGTTATGCTTTTCCCCATTCAAGATTCTAGGGAAGGTGATAAGAAAGTTCATTTCTTCAAAGGGCACCAAGCTCACCCTGATAGCTCCCTTTTGGCCATCCAAGACTGGTTCACAGAGGTACTGGAATGGATGATAGATTTTCCCAGATCGCTCCCACTCAGGAGCGATCTTCTCAAACAGCCCCACTTCAACAGATATCACAAGAACCTTCCGCTCTAAACTAACTGCCTTCAGACTGTCGAAGGACTGGTTAGAGCGAAGGGATTTCGCACAAGGCTGCGAAGGCTATCGCCAGAGCCAGAAGATCCTCAACCTTGCGCCTCTACCAGTCGAAGTGGGAAGTCTTTAGGAGATGGTGCAGGACCTCAGAAAGATATCCTCTTCCAGTACCTCTGTAATGGACATTGCTGATTTCCTTCTTTATCCTAAGGGAACAGTGTAACCTGTCTGTTTCCACAATTAAAGGGATATAGGAGCATGCTGTCCTCAGTTTTTAGACACAGAGGTCTGAATATCTCCGATAATAAAGACCTTCACGACCTTATAAGGTCTTTTGAAACTTCTAAAAACAAGTCCCCTAGACCTCCCAGCAGGAATTTGGACATAGTCTTAAAATTCTTAATGTCTGAAAAAATTTGAACCTCCTCATCTGCCTCTTTCAGGGATTTAACCAGGAAATCACTGTTTCTTTTTGCTCTTGCTTCTGCTAAAAGAATGAGTGAAATTACAAGCTTTGGAAGGTTCTGTTGGTTTTAAGAAAGGACTCTGCTATCTGCTCCTTTAAACCTCTTCTTCTTAGCAAAGAATGAGAACCCTTCAAAACCTTGGCCTAGGAGTTTTGAGGTTAAAAGGTCTCTCCGATGTTTCAGGACAGGAGTTGGAGAGGACTCTCTGTCCAGTAAGAAGCCTTAAATTCTATCTGGAGAAAAAAGAAACAGCTGGGAGGTAACACTGAAAGTCTTTGGTGCTCTGTCAAGGATCCTTCAAGAGCAATTTCTAAGAATGCGCTGTCTTTCTTCATTAAGGATGTTATCAAGGAGGCTCATCTTTCTTGTGAGGATGAGCATTTACAGCTCCTAAGAGTGAATTCACATGAGGTGAGAGCCATTGCTACATCCTCTGGCTTTTCACAAGTCTTGGTCCCTCCAGTCTATTGTGGACTCTACTTACTGGAGATGTAACTCAGTGTTTGCTTCTCATTATTTGAGAGATGTTAGAGTTACGTATGAGAAGTGCTTCTCTCTAGGAGCTTACGTATCTTCGGATTCGGTGCTGGGTCAAGGAGCTGAATCTAATCCTATTTAGTTTAGCTAATTTTCAGTTTTTTTAATGCTTGGTTGTGTTTTTTTATGGTTGGTTGGAAGAGGGTGTGGAGATTATGCTCCCTTTCATCTCTTATCACTAACAAGGTTAGGCTTGGTCAGGTGGTCGGGTTTGGTTGTTATGCTCCTTGTAGTTTTTATGGACCTAGCTCTGTCATGTAAGAGGATAGCCCCATTGATATGATTCAGGTGTAGGGCTCTGTCTTGTAAGTGGGTCAATCCCCATTGACACGATCCATAACAGGCTCTGCCATGTAAGTGGGTCATTCCCCATTGATATGATCCAGAAGGGCTGTCAGTCTTAGGTCACATCCTCGCTGAAGCTCTTGAGGCATGCAGACTCATAGACAGTATCCATGAAGTCTTCTGCCCAATCAGGTAAGAACCATGGTTTTTGTTTATCCTACAACATATGTTGTTTTCCGTTTTTAGTTATTAGCTGTCTCTTGCCCTCCTCCAAGGATGCCAATCAGCTAAGTATATATCTGACGGGTAAGTTGCATGTACAAAAATGATATTGTTATGATAAAATAAAGTTTTGTACATACTTACCCAGCAGATATATACGATTAATGGCCCTCCCAGCCTCCCCTCAGGAGACAGGTGGAAGAAAAAATCTGATTAGAAAACGGGAATGGTTCCTATTCCCGCCACCCAGCGGCGGGTATGGTAGATCACCTGACCTACCTGTCGCGTGTGTGCATGAGAATTTGAAATTCTGTCGGGAACGCATCGGACTATAGCTAAGTATATATCTGCCGGGTAAGTATGTACAAAACTTTATTTTATCATAAAAATATCATTTTTACCTATCAAGTAATATGGTTATTGGCCTAAATAAGGTTGTTCATTATGCTGATGATGTAAACGTGTGGGTGTAGTAAGTCTCCACAAATAAATGATGATCTGTCAAAGTCTCAATCAGAACATGGAGCAGATTAGTGAATGGGCTGTAGTTGATGTTTATAAGGCTGAACTCCAGTAAAACAAAAACTATTAATTAGTTGATCCCTCACTGATTTTGACCCCAAACCTTACCCTAAGTGGATGGGACTCTGCTGAATGAGTCTGAAGCTTTAAGTATGTTTGGTGTAACATGTGACTTGCATCTTGTAAGGTGCCTTTCTGATTGACACAGTTGGTGCAGGATGATGGGAACAGATCTGATACTAAATGAAAATGACTTTCCTTAACTAATTTATTACCTAATATTCAGTGGCCTAAAACTTCAAACAGGACCTTATCCTAATCTTACCCTACCTGGTAGCAATTACCATCTTATCATATGGAACCTAACTTATTTCTTACTTACTATAGTTTACCAAAACAGTCTTCTATACCTAACTTAAGCCTAACATAAGCCTTACTGACAATAAATCAGGAAATATGAAGTTATGATTTTTACTTCTAGTTTTTATGTCAGCATCAACTTCTTCAAATTAACCTTTTCACTTTCTTCATTCACCTCAACTTCTCCCTCTTACTCTTTTTCTGACCAAGTGTTTGAGGTGATTTCTTCTTTTCTTTACAAACTATACTTTACTGTGGAGGCTTAGTGGTGCAAAAAGCCCACCAACTTTTTATAAACAGCTCAACAACATCCCAAACACGTGACCCTGCCCTTGCAATCTGGCACAGTTTTCTGTTTCTTCCGTCCAACCACTACACCTCCTTGCAGAAACTGAATTCAAGTACAGCCATAGCTGAATGAACCACAGATCCTGACCCAAAATTTACTCCTGACTTTCCTCCACTAAGCGTCAAATGACCACCCATGTCCCATCTGCCTTTTATCTCTTGTCTCCAGAATCCATCAGTGCTTTTAATTCAGTGGTCAAGGCAGTGATGCTCATTCAGCATGTTTCACCTCTCCAGCTCTTACCCGATCTACAATGCAGATCCTGTACAGGCAAATCCCCAGTTATGGTGGGGTTCCGTTCTTCACAGTGCGACAATGACCGAAAAATTGGCGATACTAAATTCTGATTCCCAGTTATTGAAGTTGATAACCTGGAATCAGCACCAACAAATGGAGATGGCGTTGAAAATCCAGTTATCACCGTCACTAGACAAGCCACGTAAATAGATCACAGTAACCGATATATGCTGATAACCAGGGACTGCTTGTATATCTTAGATCCAACAGTTCAAGGTGATCATCTGTTTTAACACACTTCACTCAAAGCAAACTGCAAGTAAAAAAAACTGCACAATTAATTAAAAATTATACACCAACAACACTTCATAAACAACATAAACAGGCACAATAAACTTAATAGGAAAACAAAAAAATTCAAACAAAATAAAAAAAATGAACAACAAAAAATAACAATCAGTTCACAATGAAACAAATTAAATCATACAAACTGTTAGCCTACCACAATCTTACTTTTGGAGAAACATCTAATAAAGTTTCAGCAAATGCCACAAAAGTTAGGGCATATGCGTAAAGTCTCATATTATAACAATGATAAAAAATCAGTAAGGGGTTTCATGCATTGGTCTTCCTTTACTAGAATACTGTTCTCTGGTGTGGATGTCTGCTTCTCCCAGAGATTTATCTCCTTCGGATAGAGTGGTTCGTGGTTGTAGGGCTCTGCTTCCTAACATTAGGGGTTGTGACTTGGACCATTGACAGATGGTCTCTTGTTTGTCAGTTTTTCATAAGTTGTACTTTAACAGAAATCTTTCACATTCTCAATTGATCCCTGATCCTCTTCTCTTACCAAAAGCAACCAGGTTTGCTGAACAAGAGCACCAATATGCAGTAAATGTGCCTTGCTGTCAAACTTCTTAGTTCCAGAGGTCCTTTATTCCTCATGCCGTTGGACTGTGGAACAGTCTCCCTGAGGATGTTGTGCAATTGGAACCTCAGAAGTTCAAGCAGAGGTGAAGTGCATTACTACCCTAAACTAGTTCTCTTATTTCAATAATTTACTTACATTTTTATCTAGTTATTGGTTTTTTTTTTTTTTTAACTGATCTCTTCTTTTCTGTATTTCTTATTACTTTTGTTACCTCTTTCAAATGAATGCCATATTCTTTGAAAACTTGAATTTCAAGTCAATAGCCCCTGTGGATTTGATCCATATAAATGGGGTTCATCTTCTGAATAAAAATACTGTACAGTAATATTTTTGTTTCATGTTGTCCATTCTGGAAGTATGCTTTTTGATGCTACTATGTTTACTTGCTATTAACAGTTGCTGATCATTTATTCTGAAATAGATTTTTGTACTCTTTGGGAAGTGAGTGCAATTATTTATTTTCATGTGATGGCTTACTTTTACTTGACTTTGCGTATACAACACTAGACAGATTGTATTAAGGTGGAAGATTAATCTATATTTTGATGTCATTTTTTCTTAGTACGCGTTCCCACTCTGAACGTTCATCATCAAGATCCAGACGTTCCAGGTCTAGGAGAAGAACAAGATCCAGATCGCGTCGCAGAAGTCGTGATTTCAATCCAGGTTGAGTTATATCCCATGAGTGTATTTTTGGAAGGAAAAATTTCATACTTAAAATATGATGACCTAACTGGAATGTTGGTGTAATTGATGATGCTTTTTTAATTGGTTCTCATATTTTTTTAAACATTCAAGTGTTGTTGAGTGTTGAAAGTTTTATTCTCTCTTTTGTTAAATCTTTTGCTAACTGTTGCAGAGTCTGTAGTGTTTAGATATCTAGAAATGCTTATAGTAATTAGAAAATATGTGCTTTTCCAGAGAACGACATCGTCGTTCCAGGAGCCGCAGTTCAAGGAGGAGGAGATCTTCACGTTCAAAGTCACGCAGGAAATCTCATTCGAGGTTGGTGTTTAGCATCTCCTTGATTGTTAAAATTTTTCCTTCGTTAGAGTGTGGGAATATAAGAGATGTTTGGTTTCCCCTGTTCAGAGAAAGTATATAGTTTGACAGTGTTGAAACCAGTCATGGATAGAAACGGTGCCATAAAATGGCTGACAGTAAACAAAAATAACTGAGAGGAATGGAAAGAAGATGAATACTAACCTTAGTTACTCTTTTTTAGTCAAGTTACTGCAAGGCGTAATTACTCTCGGTTAACAATTAACAACATTTATTTAGCAAATAATAACATTAGCTTATAAATTAATTATAACCAGGAAACTGCGTGATTAACAAATAAGATATATATGTGCATACAAGCTGTCCCGATGCCAGTCAGGGCCATTCATTTTATTAAAGGCTCTTGTCTTCATTCTCAATCGTGCTTTTCACTGAAAATTCCGATTTCCCACTTATCGGTGCTAATAATTGGGTATTGGCCGATACATACCAACAGTCCTTCCCGATAACCTCTTGGCGCTGATATCTGAAAATCAAATTATTTTCAGTTCACGCACATTTTGTTTACCTTCTTAATCTGCATAACCGGGGACTGCCTGTATAATTCAACATTTAAAAAAATTCCTTTGTTCCGTCATAAGCGGAGCTTTTCAGCTTCTGAAAGTGAGCTGAGAGTTGTCCTATGTCACACAAAATAAAAGGCATCCTTCTGAAAGAGAAAAAATTAACTAAAGGAATGCATGCATTAAAACCTTAACAATATATCATTGATCTATCCTGACTCACTGTAATATCATGATCGAATGCAAAGATTGCTCTTTTCCCTCGGCAGTCATGTGGATGGCACAGCCAGTCAAAAAGACACTTTGGTATCACTTTCCTAATCTAGAAATTAACTAAGCATGCAAACGATGGGTGGCAGTGGCTTGGAAGAGGGTCAGCTAGGGAAAAAGGAGGGCTACGGAGATGACCGGAGAGAGAAGTAGATGTGGTGAATCTAAGGAGTTACATGAATTTTGGGTTTTTGTGAACAGAAGTCAAAATTTTCAGGAGGAAAAAACAGGCCTGTAAAATACAAGTTCATTGGGCTTACTGCAGGAGTCAAAGAAAAATCAATAGGGTTATTTCCTGAACTGAGGCGCGTGGCTGGAGCCAAGATGGCGGTCCTGTGGAGATATGCTTTGCGTTTGAAAATTGCACATTCACTTTGACATGCCAGAACAGAACTGTTTTTGAATAACTGCCCCAAATTTCTTCCAGTCTTTGCATTCTCCCTCTCTCAGCTACCTAGAAATAAAAGCAGTAACAGCAGAAGGGAAGGATATTTCAAACCTGGAATGCTATTTGGGATTAGCCATTTTTTGAATACGTTTGCAAGGGGCATTTTTTTGAGCGAATTAAAATATCCCATAAATCAGAAAAATAAAATGGAAAATGTTATGTTCTTAAACTTGGCTGTGAAAAATTTGTATAATTGGGTGTCAACATACTTATTACTGGTAATATAGTTTGACATTTGTAGTACAGTAGTACATAGTGCTCAATATTCATACTACAATGTATTGAAAAACTTTTATTCACAAGGTACACACTGAGATAAGTATTTTAATATTACTCGTTTCATTTTGGTATTAAAATTCATCTTATTATTTGCAATTGTACAAATCTTCAATAGTTTCACTTGTGATGGATGGTGATAGTTATGTGAACAGTTTATTGAGACTTGTTACAAAAAATTGATGTTAAGATAACCAAGAGATGACAAATAATCTTTTTTTTATAATAATTTCCCTTTTCTCTAAAGAAAAATTTGTGGTATAATTCAACCTGGTGAAAGTACTTTATAAAATTACAATAGTGTGTAATGAACTTTAATACTTATTTAGGGATTTATTTGTGTTCATCATGGTTTTACTTTGCCTATCAGTCATCTCATTACTTGCTTTGTTTAATCTTAAATCCTTGTATGCAACAGATAAGATTTAAACAGAACCCCTTTCAAGTTCAGTGACTTTCCCTTGGCTCAAGTAAAATTCATAAGAAATACAAGACAATTATTCCTTAATAATGAAACAGCTAAGATTCAGGCTCTCCATATCAGATTTCTCTAGATAACATTGGTATTATGAAATGGGTGCATGTGGTACTTCTGTAATTTTACTTGGATGAAGTGGTCAGATATAACTACTGTTATGCATATCTGTAAACTGCAATGTATAAGGTGATACTATAGTGATCTTTCTAGACTATAGTGATCTATATAATCTTGAAGAATCTTTGACTTCTTAGTATTGAAAATCATGCAAGAATCTCCCCAGTGTTCATTTATCTTTTTCACTGTAAGAATCCTTTCTTATTACTGTTTAAATTGTCATATCTCAAAATTTAGTGTGAACTTTTCCTTGGATTATCCTGTTTATACAAAGTACATAAAATCATGGTCTTGTCGTCTTTTGTGATCATGTGTACTTAATGAGCATTTTGTTCTTCCTTATTTCCCTGTAAATTAAAAACCCTCAATCACTTTGTAATTTATAAAACAATTTTAAATTTGACTCTTAATAAATAACAATTACTTCTGTTTACAAATTTATTTTCACTACCTGTACTACTATTGAAAACAGAATGTAAAATCTCTGTACCAGCCCGGAAATATTGGTAAAGGAAATGAATGAAATGTTTTCTCCCTAGAAAAACTATCAAAATCCAAACTCATGATCAGTTTGGTTTGATGATTCTTATGTTTATTCATTATAAATTAGGTTTAAAATGACAACAAATTCATATCTAGACTCCTAAAAGGGCTTTATTCAGATGATTCAGTGTTGAATATTAAGCTTTGGAAATACTGAAATATGGAAGTCTAGATGGGAAGAAATGAGTAGGAATAGATGAAAAATTAAGGGCAGAAAGCAGTGACTGCATGTGGGCCAAAGGGATGTTGCAGTGAGTCAAAAAATAATGTAAATGTAAAAAATGGGGTATGATCTTAAAATCATCCTTGTAATATGTATGACTAATTTCAGTATACCAGAGGCCACATTTCTAATTTTGCCAAAAGTGCCCTCTACCTTCCCCAGCTTAAAAACATGAATTATTATAAGTTGGTTTTAATATGTGCATAATTTATTTTTGTGACACATTCTGATTAACTAACAGTCATAGATGGTATATGTATTTTCTCTGTATTTTTTTAAATTTATGCATGCATATTTTAAGAATACATTTGAATATTATAAAAAAAAAATATTAAATGACATTCACATCTATAAAATTTATTATTTTTCTATGAAGTTATGAATTTGAATTTCTGGATGCATCTGACATCAAAGTTCAAAAGTAAACAAGAATAGACCATCTACTTTAAAAAAATAATACTAAATGTTTCTGATGGAAAGAAATATAAAAAGGATTTTGTGAAGGAAAAATCTATTTCTGGAGAGGGACCGTGTCACCCGATGAAAAAGTCCATTCAGCACTTATTTCTAGGTAATTCCGT
This sequence comes from Macrobrachium rosenbergii, assembly GCF_040412425.1. Taxonomy (NCBI): domain Eukaryota; kingdom Metazoa; phylum Arthropoda; class Malacostraca; order Decapoda; family Palaemonidae; genus Macrobrachium; species Macrobrachium rosenbergii. Next base: position 75,068,491 of record NC_089742.1, on the reverse strand, counting down.
TGCTAGATACCAGAGAAAGCTAAATGAAATGCTGGAGTTACTACCCCCAGAGCGAGCTCCATCAGATGGAGTCGTGTATGGAAAAGGGTGAACTACAAAAACACGGAACCTTATCCTATAGAGATCCCAAGGTCAAAAGTCCCATAGGGAGGTGCCGTTACAAACCCATGTACCACCCGTGGACAGCACACAAAACACCGCTAGTCGCATTCCATGAAAGCAGCACCCCACTAGAATGATGTTTACTATGGGAGGGACATGACACATGATGGAGGTGGGTCATCGGGTGACACGGTCCCCTCTCCAGAAATAGATTTTTCCTTCACAAAATCCCTTTTCTGGATCGGGTCCCGTGTCAGCCGATGAAAAATTAACAGAGAAATAAACATAATTCTTAAACTAAAAAGATAAAAATTCTAAGGGGAACAAAAGACCAAAGGTCCAAAAGAAATTTTTCAATCACTAGTAACAATAACAATAATGTACAAAAGAAACTGATGTTAGCTTAAAATTAACATGACAATGTGAAAAATATACATAAACAAAATAACTATACAATATTGAAAACCTTATAACTTAAATGTGTCATTTAGACAAATACATGGATAACACAGCCAGGTGAGAAGTCAAGGCAAGCCTGACTGAAATGACCGTAAGGGGATAACTGAGGCAGTGGAGGAGGAAATGACTAGGAATCAGAAAGGGAACCAGAGGGAGGGACAACGTTCCCTGCCGCGACTGCTGAGAATTTAAGAGCTTCAAGGATTTCAAATAGTGACGTTTGAAAACCAAGGGTGACTTCAACCAGTGTACCTGGTAAGATCCGTGAAATTCATGTAATGGAAGTAATTAATGGAGGTGGCCACAGCTCTGATATCATGAACTTTTGGGACTGAGTCAGGGTTAGCCTGCTTGATAAAGTAAAGGATCTGTTGTCTAATAGCAGACATAGAGAGATTACCCCCTCCTTCCCTGATAAAGAGAGGCCCAGAAGAGATGTGAGAGGACCTGTCTAAATAAGCCCTCAAAGTATGAACTGGACACAGGGACAGGTCTAGAGGCAGAGGAAGAATTTTCCAAGGCGACCACCTATGCTGCGGATCTTCATTTTTGGCCAGGAAGGTAGGGTGAGGAATCAGCAAAACCTCCCCTGATGGAAGGAAGTCGACGTGGTTGGGTTCCCTAGAGAGTGCAGACAGCTCCGAAATTCTAGCACCCGAAGCCAGGCTAACTAAAAACAACGTTTTCCTCAACAAGGAAAGGTAGGGGCAGGATTGATTATCGATATCTGAGGCTAACTTCAACACGTCATTTAGAAACCAGGAAACCGTATGTGGACGGATTACTGGCCTCAGGCGATGCACATGCTTTAGGGATGGAAGAAAAGTAAGGGTCTGTGAGGTCAATTTTGAAACCATACAAGAACACTTTACGTAGAGCCGACTTGACTGTAGTAACAGTACTAGCGGCTAAACCCTTCTCAAACAGTGATCTAAAAAGGAGATTGCTAAATTAATGGTCATTACTGTAGCCTCAGATTCTCTTAAAAAGAGTGCTAGTTTCTTAATTGCTGAGTCGTACTGACGAAGAGTGGAGACCCGCTTATCTGATTCTAAGAACATGGTATTGACAGGATCAACGTTAGCATCCCTTTGAGCCGCAAACTTCATAAAGTCCACAAAGCCAGGGCATTTTGGATTTTTGAGGAAGCTGACACAGTCTGAGTTTGTACTACTTGTGTTAGTTTCGGACTGGGGATTCGGATGTGGCGAAGTTTCAGTTCTAGTAGAAGAGGAAACAGCTGCTCTTTGGCCAGTAGGGAGCCACTAGAGCTACTTGACCCTTGAACGTCCTCAGTTTGTGGAGGACTTTCAACAACAAGTTCACTGGAGGAACAGATAGATCACCTTCCACCTGTTCCAATCCAATGACATTGCGTCCGTGAAAAGAGCTTGAGGGTCCAGGTTGGGAGCTCGTAATGAGGGAGCTTGTTGTTGAGCTTGGTTGCAAACAAATCTACCTCAGACCCGGAACTAGTTGGCAGATCCAATTGAACGAACCCCTGTCTAGGGACCACTCCGACTCGGGGAGTTGTCCTGGAGAGAGAATCTGCTACGACGTTCGGACCCCTGCAAGATGGGTGGCAGATAGGTGCCACTTGTTCTTGCAGGCCAAGGAAAAAGTGCAATCATTACCTGGTTGATCCTGCTCGATTTTGAACCTCTCCTGTTTATGCAGTGGACTACCGTGGCGCTGTCCAGAACCAGCCTTATGTGAATCTTCTTGGGGGAAGAAGCTTCTTCAAGGTAAGGAAGACTGCCATGGCCTCCAGAACATTTATATGGAACTGGCGGAACATGAGGACCAAGTCCCCTGTACTTCTTGGTGTTGAGAATATCCTCCCCACCCGCTTAAGGAGGCGTCTGTGTGGATAACCAACGCCGGAGGAGGAAATTGAAGGGGACTGACTTGGACAGGCTCTTGACAGACGACCAAGGGCGGAGTCGCTTCTTCAAGATGTGGGGAATCAGAGACACCTTGTCCCTGAGACTGATATTTGCCCGACTCCGCCACACTCTGTTGATATCCTTCAGTTTCACTTTCAGCAACAGGTCTGTCACCGAAGCGAACTGAAGGGCCCAAGACTTCGTTCTTGGGTCCGCCGAGAGGCCCTTTTGGATTTGAGAAACTGTCTGGTTGCTCTGGCTATCTCCTTCCTCTTGGGAGGAGGAAGAGAGAGCTTGTGAGAATTCAGATCCCACTGGATTCCTAGCCATTGAAAACAACTGCTGGGAACCAGGCGGGACTTCTCCTGTTTACACGAAAAGCCCAAGGATTCTAGAAAGTCGACCACCACGGATGTAACTCTCCGCATTCCTCGGCGCTGGATGCCCAGATGATCCAGTCGTCGAGATACGCGGCCAGCGTAATCCCTTGAGACCGGAGTTGCTGTACGACCGTGTCTGTCAACTTGGTAAAAATCCTTGGGGCTATGTTGAGGCCGAAAGGCATCACCTTGAAGGAATATGCCTGCCTTCCGAGCCTGAACCCCAGAAAGGGGGAGAACCTTCTACAACCGGGACGTGATAATAGGCGTCGGAAAGATCTAGAGAGGGTGGTTACGGCTCCACGGGGCAGTAGGGTCCGAACTTGGGAGACAGTAAGCATCCGAAACTTGTCGCAACGAATGTAGGAATTCAGACGGGACAAGTCCAGAATTACTCTCCGTTTGTTGGAACCTTTCTTTGGAACACTGAAGAGCCTGCCTTGGAACTTCAGAGACCTCACTTTCCTTATAGCCTGTTTCTGTAGGAGATCCTCCACAAAGTCCTCGAGATCCTTGGTCGTAGCCTGATAAAACTTGACTGGTGGAGGGGGATTGTCGATCCAACTCCAGCCTAGGCCCTTGGAAACTATACTCTGAGCCCAGGGACAGAAGGTCCACCGAGCTCGAAAATGATACAGCCTCCCGCCCACAGGATGTATGTCATCGGTCCTGTGATTGCTTCCCCCCTCTGGAGCCTCTACCTCCCCTGTTCCTGGGAGAGGAGCGGGGGGCTCCCCTTCCCCGAGCGAAGCCACGGGGCTTATTGCCTCTGGTTGATTGTCTGGGGCGAAATTTCCCCTGACTTTCATATGCAGGATTGAAAGCTGGGGAGGAGACATAGGAAGGAGCAGCCAAAGACTGATGTGCCGGGTTTACCAGGACATACTGAGGTGGAGGATGGGAGGAAGAGGTCGAAGGTTGACTTTGTAAAGGAACCTGGACCAAGGACTGAGCTGGAAGACGTTTGAAGTGTTTAAATTTCTTACTGGACTTGGTGGGAGGGCTGGCAAGATCAGACTGTTTCCTTTTATAGGGCAGGCCCCAACGGGAACGGAGGCTTTGATTGACCCTAGCTGCCTCAGATAAGACTGCATCAACTTCTTCTTGTGGGAAAAGATTAGCACCCCAGATCGAACTCTTAAGAAGCTTATTAGGTTCATGCCGAACTGTGGCTGCTGAAAAGATGTGCTTCCGGCAGGCCAGTCGGGCAGTCATAAAGTCAAACAGATCTTGTTGAAAACTTCGCCAAGAGAGATTTCGTCAAGACCTGGAACAATGGATCTTCTCTGTAAACCAAAGAAGTTGCTTCCGCTAAAACCAAAGAGTTCAAAGACCTGGCGAGCCTTTCCTTAGTATCAGCCTCTGTTTTCAAGAGCGACTCCGGGATCTTAGGAGCTGCTCACTGAACAGATCAGAGGCGCAGTCTGGGTCAAGCCGAGTCACCGTAAACGTATTAGGGCTCCTTCCAGAAGTCAGTGCCTCCGGGAAGAGACGAGCGATGTAGGTCCGTCTCACGGAGATGAGGAAGGGGTTTACCTTGAAGCAAGCCTGGCTAGTCAGGAGGCCACTTTCGAAGCGCAAGGGAGAAGGAGAACATCACTGAGAGTGAACATAGTGAACACTCCCTTAGCTGGTGTGAGCTTAGTGTTCTCCGCTTGCCACTCCGTAAGGGTCCTCATCAAAAGACGACTGGGCTTGGTCCCTAGGATAGATGACCGTCTCCTTAGGGACTTTATCAGACCTGTTCCAAACCTCTCCCTTCAGCCTGGCAAAACCAGTGTAGGGAGATGTCAGGTCCGGAGGATAGAACTCTAACTCTTCCACTCTCCTCGTGCCTAAACCCTCTATGGTAAGAGTACCTTTGTGGTCGGGAGCATAAAGGGTGAGGCATGAGATTCCCTAGATCAAGGGAGGGGAGAGTGGAAGGGTCCAGGAACAGAATGCCTAGAACGTTGTTGAGATTCCACCTTCTTGAAAGGGAGTGAAGAGAAGAAGCAAGACCAGACAGCTTACTGTCTACCCTGCGTCGATCTTCTCAAACCTCGTGTCGATTCTTTCCAGGAACTGTTCAAAGAACTGAAGTGTATCCAAGGAAGGAGGAGGGGGAACTACCTGGCGTGATTGAGGCTCCGCCTGGGACCTGGAAGGGGAGGCTGTACTCGTCGACGGAACAGGGCTCGTTGCCGTGCCGCCGCGGGGACCCCATATCGGTCTGCGGGAGTAGGTAAGGTTTTCTTTTTAAAGGACTTCACCTTGGGGCAATAGACCCAGGCGTGCCGAAAGGTATGAAGATTTAGAGAAGCCTTTAAAAGAAGCAACAGAGGAAGAAGGAGAGTTAAACAGTGAAGAACCTGCCTCACTTACCCCCTTACCTGCCTGATGCTCTGGGATAATGCTCGGAGACTCAAGGTCGGGATCGAGTTCCGCCCGCGTCTTCGGGCGCCGCCGCTCAAAGCCGAACCGTCTGGAGGGGCTGGGTCAACTCCAATCCGGCAATCAACGGGCAGCAACCTCGTCGGTGACAGAAGCTGTGATCAAGCGCCGGGAAAAGGACATTACAAATGTCGCCGAGTATGTAAATTGCCAGCTCCTACGTTGCGCCCAAACGCTAACCCAGACTTTGAGGCCTGAATCGAAGAATCACGAGACTTGCGGTCAGCCTGCGGAAGAAAAACATTATGTTCTTACGAAGGGGAGGAATCGATAAAAATATAAATATTATAGTTGGCTAAGAAGGAAAGATGCATGATCACCTACCGAATCGTGATAGCCTGCTCGTAAAGCGTAGCAAACATCACATCCGTCAGGGTGCCAAACAATAAGATCCCTGGACTACATCAGTGAGACCGACAAACCAGTGGCGCTGGCCTGATGGAGGGCTGCGGGCACCCTTCTTCTTGGCAGCGTACCACCTGTAAGTATGAGATTATGAGTACACTGTGTAGGTGCGGAGTAGTGTGCGGGCAACACAGTATTAAACCAAGCAATGAAACCAGCCGGAATGATCCGGGAGGTAACCTGGTAAAAACTCATACAATCAAAAATAATAATAATAAATAAAGCAAAACAAATTTACGGAACTAGCGGATAACATGCCTTAAAGTAACTCCTGTCGGATACAAAGTGAAATGAAATGGGAAGGTTAAACTGTCCGGAGAAAGTGCTTCCATCAACTAAAAAATAATATGAAACTTAGCGATAACGGAAGACCGATAAGCGCTAGAACCGCCGGAGGCGGGAAGCAAGGAATGCACTCGATAGAAGACAGTAGTTAGCTATGGTCAACCTGCGTCAAGGCCCAACCACGAAGACATCAGGCAAAAAGCTCTAACTGGCAGCGAAGAAGGACTGAACAATGTTGCTAAATTAACACGACACGCGGAGAAGGCTTTATGAAGGAGGAATGGGAACCCGGAGGAAGAACCGAAAGGAAGACCAGAGAGTTTTAATGCACAATCCGGGCGTTCCGTGTCCTCCCGCCAAACCACGCTGACTGTCATCGTTGCCCAGCAAGCGAGAGAAGCAGGAGGAAGCTATGGGACAACCTCCTCCAAGGGGATGGGGACAGGGAGATAAAGATGGCCAAATGATGGACAGGAGGAGGGAGGAAGCTCTCGGCCACTAACAGTCCCAGGAGGAAGTACAAAAGTAAAAGTCACGGACCGTGCAAAGAGGCCAACCATGCAGAGGAAGGGGCACAGGCTATAGGCTAGAAAAGGATGGGTTTAACCAAAAACTAGAACTAACCTTAAGTAAATACCAAACTAGGGTTTTTTACACACTGAAGCCCCTCATATCCCAGCTTAACCAAGAGGCTCATTAGCCTCAGGGCCAGAAACAGGGAGAGGAAGCAACATGAGGTCCCCGCTATTCCAGTTTCTCACAAACATTAGCCTCATTACTGCGAAACAGGGAAGGGCGACATAAGGGGAAGACCCTGGTAAAACTTTAAACTCGCCTTTTGGAAAAGGAACACAAAACCCTAGAAGGGCATGTGAGCGGAAAGAATGAGCACCATCCCCCTTTTTTATGGAAAAAAGGGAATAATTCGCCCCAAAAGGAAAACCAAAGCTAACACCAACCCATAAAGAAAAATAACAATACAAAACAAGAGGAGGACCATACAACACGATGTGGACGTGAAGGAAATGGCCGCCTCGAAACAAAAAAACATCCATGATAATCATCAAATATCAAATGCATCCGAACACTGGGTTAAAGAAACAAAAAACTCGAAGTTCCAAACGTAAATAAAATTTGTTTTTATTACTGAGGGAAGGCAAAAATAAGATGTTGAATTGATAAAATTTCGTAATAGGGTTCTTGAGAAGGAAAAATCTATTGGCCCTCAGGGCAAAGAAACAAACGTCTAGTCAATCAAAATCACTATTTAGACCTCATCATGGTAAATCTGCTCCTAAACAGCAGTGGAATTTGAGGACCCAGAGATGGTTGCCGTGTCGGCTCTGATCAAGCTCCGTTATCGAGGAGGAGTCCGTGTGACTGCCATGGAAGAGGGTGGTTACAAAAACACGGCTCCTATCTATTAATCCAAGGTCATAAGGACCTCAATCCTCATTAAAACCCAAGTTTACTCAACTGTTTGCAAAATCCGTGTTGTTATGCTGCTCTCCTGTTAAATGTATTATGCTTAAAATGTTTTTTTACTGTTGATTGCTTCTCAAATTATGCCTTTGACTGTTTTATGGCTTTTTCATTTTACATGGGTTTTTCGCACCCATGTTGACTTTTGACCTTTTAGGATCTCTATTGGATTACTGTTCCGTGTTTTCCTCTAGTTTAATAATTAAAGAGGATTTGTTTATAATATTCCATCTGATGGACACGCTCTGGGGTACGTTTACCTCCAGCATTTCATTTAAACTTTCTTGGTATCTGCAACTGTTTACCTGAATCTTTTGAATGGACTTTTTCATCGGTTGACATTTTCCCGATCCAGAAATAAAATTATAGTGATTTTGATTGGAAAGATGCATGTTCCCTTTAGCGGATCAGAGATTGAGGCTGCTGTAAAGGCGTAGCAAATATCAATCCGTCATAGGGTGCCAAATAATAAGATCCCCTATCATTGGACCATGCACATATTTGAGCCGACTTCTTCCGTGGCCCTGGCCTGATGGAGGCTTGTTTTACCCTTCTTCTTGTTTTCCACCTGTAACTGCTTGTTTTTAATTATGATACTGTGATAAGGTGCGGAGTTTGTGTGCGAGCAACCAGTATTAAACCTTCTGTCCAACCATTGGCTGGGGAGTAACCTGGTAAAAACTCAGCAAAAAAATAATAATAATAAATAAAAAAAACAAATTTTTACGTGAAAATCTTTTTTTTTTGCCTTAAAGTAAGTAGTGGATACAAGTGAAATCAAATGGGAAGGTTAAACTGTCGGAGAACAGTTTTAGTTTGTAAAATAATATGGAAACTGGCGATCTGGAGACCGATGGCGCTAGAACCGCAAGAGCAAGCAAAAATTCTCCGATGAAGACAGTTGTTCTAGGTCAGGCGTCAAAGCCCAACAGCGAGTCAGTCAGGCGGAAAGCTCTGTTCAAGAAGGACTGAACCGGAGTGTCGCTAAATTAAGCAGCGCGGAGAAGGCGTATGAAGGGGAGGAATGGGACCCCGGAGGGAAGAACCGAAAAGGCGACCAGAGGTGGGAATGCACAATCCGAAGGCGTTCCCGTGTCCTCCACCCCATGTCGGCCTGACTGAGTTATGCAGCAAGCGCTCTGTCTTGACTTCAACCTCCTCCAATGGACTGGAGATAAACATGGCCAAAGATGGTGGACAGGAGAGAAGCTCTCCTGTTTGCCACTGACAGTCCCCAGAGGAGAGAACAAAAAAAGTTAAACAATCCAACCATGCAGAGGAAACCTGTTTTTACTCTAGGATTGCTTCTCATTACCAAAAACTAGAACTAACCTTAAGTAAATACCAAACTAGGGTCTTACATATGCCCTCGCTATGTCATTTAACCAATCATGCTCATTACTGTTATGGAAACTCTAGAGGGAAGCAACATTGGGAATCCCCCGCTATTTTAGCTAACGAGGGGCTTATCAGCCCCATGAAAGCTGTGAAACAGGAAGGGAACATAAAGGAGAAGACCTCTAAAACTTTATTGATTTACTGTTGGAAAAACCGCTTCACAAAACCTAGAAGGGCATGTGAGCGGAAAGAATGTGCGACCATTCCCTCCCCCTTTTTTATGGAAAAAAAAGGGGTGGTCTTGACTCACTGTAAATAAAACAAGCTAACACCAACCCATAAAAAAATAATAATACAAAACAAGAGGAGGACCTGCTCCAACCGATGTTTGTTTGAAGGGAAATCTTCGTCAGTCATTTCAAGCTCAAAACAAAAAAACATCCATGATAATCATCAAATATCAAATGCATCCAACACTGGGTTAAAGGGAAACAAAAAACTTAAAAGTACAAACGTAAATAAAATTCCCAGAAGCTACGAAGGAAGGGCAAAAATAAGGCATGTAAATGAATTGATAAAAAAGCGAATAGGCTCGAGGAAGCCCGGCCTAAACACCAGCCCTCAACTCGAAGCAAAGGGGAAACAAACGTTAGTCAATCAAAATCACTAATTAGACCTCATGAAAAAAAATGCTCCTAAACACGAAGAGGAACCGTGAAAAGATTGAAAAACAGAGGCGACCAAGATCACGAACCGCATGGAGGTCACGTGAGGCCGTGAGAAGGAAGATCGAGAACGGGCGTTATAAATCCCTTTAATTATTAAACTAAAGGGAAATAAGGAGCCTCAATCGCCTCAACTAAAAAACAAAACATTGGTACTCAACTTGGGTAGTGAAAGACCTTGTGAGAAGCCATAATGATGCGAAAATGCACAAGATTAAAGCACAACGAAAAAACGATGTGAGCGATGGTGCTTGCTGAAATGGAATGCGACTAAGCGGTGTTTTGTGTGCTGTCCACAGGTGGTACATGGGTTTATGGCACCTCCTATGGGACTTTTGACCTTGGGATCTCTATAGGATGAGTTCAAGTGTTTTTGTAGTTCACCCTTTTCCATACCACGACTCCATCTGATGGAGCTACGCTCTGGGGGTAATAACTCCAGCATTTCATTTAGCTTTCTCTGGTATCTACAACAACTGTGATTACCTAGAAATAAGTGCTGAATGGACTTTTTCATCGTGACCACGGGACCCGATCCAGAAAATGAGAATTCCTCAAGAATGAGTTCAACTGAGAAGATGGAAATAAGTAAGAATATTTTACTGGTATGAACAAGTATTCTCGTGACTGTAAGAAGAATACATGGTAGCCAGCAAGAATATTGGAACAATCAAGTGAGGTTAAAGAACAAGTTCTTTTTCTTCCTTGTGTTCTTTTGTTCTTTGTGAAAATTCTTGCTAGACAGAAGAGGTGCGCAGAGCAAAATTTAAAGTGGCAAAGAACTAAGTAGGGTCATGACTACTTTTGTTGCCTACCTGGAGGAAAAGAATATGCTGAGAATGTCTAACATCCTGTTGGTTGTGGGTGACATGTATGGGGTGACTGATAAAATTAAATAAAAGTGATAGCTGGAGCCACTTCATGGGGATGGAAGATGTTGAGGAGAGTGGTTGCTGGAACACTGCAAAGTGGGTGTAGGATATTAAGACTGTCATGTATCTGGGGAGATTCAGTGCTGTCAGTCCTTTAAAGGCAAAGGAGGTTCAAATAATTGATGAATATTTGTTTGCACTTGTGCTTGTATCTCAAAGGTCCATATTTATGTAAAGATTTACAAGGTATATATCATATACATGTAACATGAAATTAAGATCATCCATAAAACCTGACCTATGACAACTGAAAATGCCAATGCGTCATCATGATCACCTTCTGACTAGTATCAGCTTTGTGGCATATACAACCTGAAACAATTTCTTCATTAGACTGGAGGTGATTCCTAGTGGTGATGTGTGAAGTACCTGCAAGTCAACAGATCTTTTGTACAACGCATCAGATAGGATAACTTTCAAGTATCCATATAGAGAGCAAAAGAATATCTTCATACCATTTAAACAAAAACCTGTGCACTTATATAACTTGAGCATAGTAATGTCTTGTATGTGCAGAAACTCCAAATTGTGGAAAGTATGGCTTTAAAGCTGAACAGTGTCACTGTAGTTCTGGGCCAAATTATGTGAACTGTTACTTGAATAATTAGCCTAATAATGAAGATTGCCAGGAAAATAAAGATTAGAAGCAGTTGTCAGTAAAGTTGATATTGAACATGCAAGTATACTGTTTAGGATACTCATAGTAGCCCTGAAGCATGACAAAAGTTTGCTAAAGCTTTAAACCTGTAATTAGTCACAGGACTACTTACCATTCTTAGCTAAAAACCTGACCAGTTGTAGAGAGAATGGCTTTGCAGTTCTAAACAGCGGTTTTTATTGAGGCATGCTTCCACTGACTCTTTAGCTGTCGCCAAACAAACCAAAATTAGAGTCTTCATTGTGAGATCTTTAAATGAAGGAAATCTCTTGCAAAGGCTCGAACCTGTCGGACCCTTGAGAAACTTTAGGACCACATCTAGGTTCCACGCTGAGTGAGTTCTGACTTTTCTCCTTAGTAGTCTCGGGCAGTCTCAGAGATCTTGGAGATCCTTATTAGCAGACAAATCAGTTTCTGTGTCTGAAGACAGCTGTAACATGCTCCTGTATCCCTTAATAGTCGGGCTGAAAAGTTACATCTCCTCTTAAGGTAAAGAAAGAATCTGCTATCTGGGTCACAGAGGTACTGGAAGAGGAAGCGAGGTTGTCCTTACCAACCTCTAAAATATCCACTTGGTTGGTACACCTTGATGAATGACCTCCTTGCTCTTGCGATCGCTCTGGCTGGCTTCCTTGGCTTCTCTAGCTCTTACCAAGTTTTCGATAGTATGAAGGCAGTCAGCTGTGAACCAGGAGGTTTGGTGATACCTTTCAAGTGGGGTTGTTTGAGTGAATCTGGTCTTGAGGCAGACTTCTCGGTGTATCCACCATCCATTCACACCTCCTGTGAACCATTCTCTTGTCGGCCAAGGGGACCACTAGAGGAGTCATCCTGGTTGCTCTCAGTGGGACACGAACTTCTGAATGAAACTTTGTTTATGATCTTGAAGCGGGGCAATGGCAATCTAAGTTGGACCAATTTAAGGCATCTTTGTATATTTGCCTCGGGGATCTGGTGCGGAAACGTCGTCGTTCCGTCCTCTTTGTTTGAGCCGTGGCGAAGAGGTCTATCATGGGGCGTCTAATCCGCCACAAATCTCTGCAGACGTCTTGATGAAAGAGTCCATTCTGTTGCAGGACTTGACCTTTCATAACAGACTGTCTGCTCTTATATTCCTTTCCCCTTGAATGAAACGTGTCAATAAAGTCACATTCGTCTCTTTGGCCCGGTAAAACTAAGGTATACTTAACTTTTTTTTGGCCCAGAGAAGGAGTTGCCTCGACATTTCGAAAATTATTTTAACAGCTGATGACAATACCAATCCTAAATGGTAAATACAACACTTTTATGAGTGTCAATTCAAACTAATTATAAATAAAATTCATGAGGAAACAAAATCAGTGGAATGATTTAAGTAAAGATGCATGTAAAATTGGAATCAAAAAGTTCCAAAAGTGGGTGCCTGAACACTGCCTGATAAAAAAGCATACTAGCACCATATGTACATATGGTATCACTAAGTGAAAGCAAAAAAAATTAACAGAGAGCAAGAAATTAACAAAGCTAGTAATAACGCTTACTACAGAAAAGAATGTGGGTATAACAACTGACATACCTGGACACTGATTCAAAATCACCAATTCTTGTGAATTAGCAAATCTTTCCAAAGCCTGCAGAGTAGTAGTATGTAATCATTACTCTCCATTTTATCATTATTTTTGTTTTGGGTGATGGTACCTGCTCAGAAACATAGTAGACAAAATGTATCCTACAAGCACAAGAACAAAATGTATTTACAATATCAAATAAATAGACTACCCTTCAGACATAAAGTACTTCAAGTTTTTTTACTGTGATTACCATTTCAGGTTAACATTATCAACAGATACCAATTTGCCCAATGGAGAAAACATACCAATCAGAAAAAATATATCTGTCTGATAAATTTTGCAGATGTTGAAGCCTGTTTCAATTCAGGGCCTGGATAAAAAAAAACACCATTATCTCTAAAGCCAGCTGAGACTCTCAAGGAGTTTGCTGAGACTCTTATGTGATTTTGTTTATTCTATTGCTTTCTCCTCCTCCAATTTACTCAGCAAGCCTTCATATACCTACTGAAGTGCACAGAGCTGTCTCAGCAAGACTCAACAAATTCTTACCAATAAACAGAACATACCCTTACCTTGTATGCGCTAAGACATTTTGAGTGAAAGGCTGCCTACTGGCTCCAGCAACAAGGAGCAATATTCAGTAAAGTGTACTGATCCATGGTAACAAACTGAAGATGGACCCTGAAAAGTTTGTGCACTTGCAAGGGATAGCTTTGTTTCGCCTTTTGGAGGCTAGATCTTCTGCTTCAACCCCAGTATATTTTTCTTAATATACGACTTACAGCGCAGCTTTTGGACAGTTCAAAGAAAAGTATCCATGACTGTTGGAAGTAGTAAGATGTGGTTGACATCAATTTGTTTATTGGACCTCAAAGCTATGCTGCTAAAGTTGAAGAAGTTACCTGGTTGAAAACTTTCAAAACATGTTTTTCTTCTATGTGTTGTGAAAGCTCCTCAGGGTCACACAGGCTAAAATCTGTAGTAGTTTGACACTTAAGAGCAGCCAGGGTGCCTTCCTTGGATGTTTGATAGGCTTCTTGTGGGTTGGTCAAGGTGTAGCTCACAGCTAATACTATTAGAGGATGGTTTCACAACCATTTCTGCAAGAAAGTCATCTCTCATCAAACAGAAGAACATGGTACTCCTCATGATCAAGTTAAGACAATTCTGTTCCTAAATCATGGGGCTCAGGATCCAACTGAGCAAGAGTTTGCAAGCAAAAAATGGCAATATTAGGTGTCATATTTTGCCTCCTAATATCACATACCCTTACCAGGTTTAGTTAGTGTAAATACCGGACATGAATGCCACCAATGAACTTCAAGGTTAGGTTGTAAACTCCCAACAACAGAAAATGGTCAAGTAAAGCCTTAGTCAAATTCCTGCACAGCACAAAGACTGAAGTCATCAGGTTTTTAGCAGCAACTATCCTTCCATTTCAGGGCCTGAGGAATTTCTTTAGAGCTGTTTCACAACAGCATTCAAGTGGATTGCCATCAGGTCAGTATGTAACCCCATCTTCTGCGTCAGAACCACAGGACAATATGCTGTCTGCCATTGCTGTTCCTATGCAACATCTAGTTTTGTTGAATCACTGCATATTTTCATTACATATAACCCTTGATGCCAACACACCTTCAGTCAATACCTGTTGGCGATGACACAGGGTTACTTGCAAACACTGAGACAGCACAAAACTACTTCAATGCCATTTTAATGTGACATGGTACACATATATCAAGCAAAATGTCTCATTTGGTGCAATAAAAAAAGACTTTCCTAGAACACCATATTGAAACAGATGAATGACAGAAGAAAAAGAGAAACGCTTCACATTATAATTATGAATTTCAGTGAAGATAAACACTAGTACGTGCATGAGAGAGTCAGGTTTTGTGAGTTTACTCTGGTCATCTAGATATTGTGTACTGTCACACATGCAGAGAACTTGATACTTTTTTAATAAAAGTGTATGTATATATACAGTTGGCCACCACTTATTTGCGGTTCAGCATCCGCACATGTTTCTGTGGAGCATATATCCACATTATTTGCTGAAAATTCGCCTATTTGTGAAATTTTTCATAGAGCAATTACTGTATTTCATATTCTTTTCATGACTAAATGTCTCAGGACGATAGTTTAAGGTATATTTGGTGTCTGAACTATTATAATAGGCAGTTACTGTATAAGTGTTTTAGAGAGGCTCTTTGGTGTTTTAACTATTAAAATACACAGTTATAAACGTTTTTAGAGGGGGTTTCGGTATTTGCCGGTGGGTGTGGTAAGCATCCCCCACGAATATTGGGGGATGATTGTATATAGTATAATATCTTTGGATTACTATGTAAGGTGGCACAGTAACTTGATCAAGAAAATGTATTTTGGGTAGCATATGGTGATGAAGATCTCAAGTGAGACTTTTTGCTTGGTAGAATGCCTATTAGGGTATTTTATGTACAATATGTTTTTACTAGATCTCACGTTTCTGGGTACTGGAATTACTTGTGTAAATTTTACAAACATAACTGACCGTTTGGTTGCATATCCTATAAAAGGTAAATTACAATGCTAGGCTAGGGTCCACAGAGAGACTTACCGTGATCTAGATCTGGATCTTTTATCTTGGAAGAGTCCAGAGAAAGACATAACAGGGTCAATAGCTGATGCAATAAAGTTCTGAGCCTCTTTAACTCTTCTCATAGCTTCCTCAATTTCTGCGCTGAGCTGCCTCATTGCTTTTCGTTTGAGGCTTAATAATAGCAGTGGTAGAATGGTTCACTCTGTAAAGAAAAATACAGATGCAAGGATTATGTGGTATAGCACCATATATTAATAACAGGATAAAAAAAGTTGCAAAAGTTTCAAACTTTTACAAAATACTGAGTTATAAAAACATAAGTTTTTTGCAAATTGTATGGCCATCATGAGAGAAATCATGATACCAAATACTACCAAGATACATCACAACAGCCATTACTACCATTTTATATCAGGAAAACATCAGTTCATGTTCCTTTCTCAACTCAGTCACACTTTGTCTAGCAAAGTGAGCTGCTGAAAAAAATGTTGCCAAACACAGTATGAATATCATTCAATGAACATATTTCATATCAAATTAGGGGCACCAATTAACAATGTAGATTAGATAGTTGGGCACTGTTACAGTAATACTGACTGCAACACACATACCCTTCTTCCTATCCTCACACAGATCAGCAACCATTTATGACATCTCTACTAACAAGTTGTAAATAAGCTGCTATATTTGTTTGGCTGACTGTGCAAAAGAATTCATGAACTAAATGTATGTGGTATTCTCCTTGTTACTCACGAGTACTCAGCGCCATGATGCCAACATCATCTAATGAAAAAATAGCTAAATTAATTTCACAACAAGACGTATTTACGTTATATTTCGACTAGAAAAAACACTTCGTACAGTATAAACGAAAAATAACCTTGCCCCATATAAATAAAGTATCTAAAGATTCATTTACGCTAACTAGAAGCAAGAAAAGCGCTCTGAACCGAGTTAAATACGGCAAAATAAACACCACGTACACAATTTCCAAACCAAAACATTGATCGAAATTTATAATACAAAAGCAACATAAGAATATATACAATATTATTGGATACAGTGAATTAAGGCCTAACACTTTAAAAGATCCATGGAAAAGATGCATACTGTATTCGTTATGTTGATGTTTGTATACAGTAATACGATACGTGAATACAGGCAGTTACCGTTTACTACAGGGATTCCGTTCCTGTGCCGAGTTGTAAGCCAAAAATCGTCATAAGCTGAAAAATTTTTGAAAATCTTCAAAATCCTATGAAAACCTTACTTTTAATGCTTTGGGTGTATTGAAAGCGATGTAAACTAAATTTATTGAATTTTTCACGAAAGAAAAACTGCAAATTTTGATTATTCTGCCGTTTTGTAGCCATATGTCTTCCGTTGGATTGGCGTCAGTAACCCTGGAACATGAGTCGTAAACTGGGAAATAATTTCTGATGAATATATTTGAAAAGCGTTGTAACCTCGGAACGTTGTAAGCTGAACCCGTCGTAACCCGGGGACTGCCTGTATAAAGTACAGTAAAACATAGGCTAGGCTACCACATATGTATACGATATACTGTACCATAGTGTCGGCTAAGCTAATTCGTGTTTTTTATTCAATTTCTCTTTGTATTGAATTATCATAAGTCACTCTGCATGAACCTTCAGAATTAGCTGACATTAATAATTACTATACCGTGTATGAATAGAGTATACTTTATAGTGTAGACTAGGCTACCATATATGTACACAAGGTACCAAATACCCTGGTGTAGGCTAGGCTTTCAAGATACGTTTTATCCAACAAATGATTGTTTTTTTGGAACCTAACCCCATCGTAAGTAGGATAACACCTGTATGAGCATTTTTAGTTTTTTTGTGTGTTTGAACTATCAAAATAGGCATGTCTATGTGTTTTTAGCAGGGTTCCGAGTATTCGCAGGTTCTAGCTATTCCCGGGGGGGTGAGAGTACCCATCCAGGCAAATACGGGGGGTTTACTGTAATTGCCGATTATTTATCCCGTTGTGAATCACTGGATTCAAACCCAGGATAGCTAAACTTCTGGGGGGAGGAATTTCATGATGTTGCCTTGTAATATGTATATCATCCCATAGTTTTGATATATTTACTCTTCTATTCATCATGTGTTATGTGTAATGATAATAATTGTTGAAGTACATATGTAGTGTAATGTCAGATCTTAAAAGTTAGTGATTTGGGTAACTTAACAGCATAATTTAAAATTGGTAATACATTTTAATAGTAATGTAGTATGTGATTGCACATTTTGTCCCCTAGCAGCAAGTGTTCTGTACTCGTGATTTCATATGTCGTATTTTGGTTCGGTTGTTGTCACAAGAAATAATGAGTAAACAGCGCTTTGTTTTGATTCAAGTGTTGACAGGTCGGGAATAGCAATCGAATCATGTTAAGATTTCTGTAAAGCTTTGTCCCATACAAGAATGTACTGTTCTGGAAACCAGCTTTTGTTCTTTGTCTTGTTTTGAAAGCGTGCCATTTGTGGCTGCCAGCTGCCGTCTGTTTTGATCATGTTGAGATTTCATTAAGAGCTTCGTCCCATACGATTTTTTGTTCGAGTCACATACGCCTTTTTGAAAGTAAATGCATGTATCTCAATCGCACGTCATGTTTTGTACGATTCGCGTTGCTCTGATCGCATATTGTTCTAATGTCGTCTGATTGTTTTATTTCCACTGGAATCCTAAAGTTTGCTCATTCTGATTTCAGAGACCATTAGTGTTGGTCTCTCTCTCTCTCTCTCTCTCTCTTCAAAAAAAGAGAAATTTTAACGGAAAATATTTGTGGTCACTGGTGTTAATCTTAGCTTTTGAGATCTGAATGTAGGGAAAGTGTATTCGTAATGGCGCCTGACAAAAGAGTGCTAAAGTTTTCAAAGCTTGTGTAAGGTACAGTGAATTTTACTTATTATTACCATGGTATAATCAGATATATTAGGGAAATTTTGCCTTAGTGAAATTACTATTGGTAAATTGTTTAGGTATTTTTGTGTTATTGTGTTTGAAATCTCTTGATTTTTCACATTTCATATATCAGTGATTTAACATTTATTTACTTAGCATTTTAAGTATTTTCTGATAATTTAACTTGCATAATTGATTTATTTTTTATTTACTAAGATTTTCTTTCCTAATCTTGAGGAACTCTTGATAGTTTAAATTTTGCTGGATTAATTTAATTTCTTGATAAATTAAAGTTTTAGTCATTTAGTTTTGTTTAATAATTTATAACTCAAGAATTAATTAAATTTTGTGTTGTTTTCTAGTAATAGTAAATTTTTCTGACTGTGAATTCTAATTATAAATTCTCAATTAAAAATAAATTTTTGTATTTTAAATTAAAAAAGTGTTTCATTTATTGATCACAGTGAACAGGATTACTGTAATTGTGTGCATAAGGCAAAGTGAAACATGTTTTGTTCCTTTAGTTTTGCTGAAGTGAATTAAGACCAGGAAACAGTTAAGTTGTTTTGATGGAGTGATGCCCTTTTACTCTAGTATATTTCTTGTTTAATTGTTGATACCTGACACTTGTTTTGATAAACTTGGTTTTGATTTTTGGGCGATTAGTAAAGCTTTTAAGGGATCACTGTTACCTTTAGAGTACTCAGTCATAATTTTTATTGTTATGAGAGTTCAGGTATCTGGCTGAAGTGAGGTAAATTTTTAAAATCTGTGATTAGTTGTGTAATAACCAGGTACTTGGAACACTTCGTGACAAATATATAGTGGTACCTCGGTATACAACTGATTCGGCACTCATAATCTTGATTAGCAAGGGAAAATTCTCGCAAAATTTTGTTCCCCCTTATGAGTTATAAATGCAATCTATAAGCTGTTTGGTGGAGACTGGCGAACAGGCTGCCAGGATGGAGGTAGGAGATACGGAATCCCCTCGGGTCAGGAAGATACAGGGAGGGTCAAGTGGAAGTAGGGATGGACGGAGGAAGTGGGTAGGCGATAAAACAGTGGAGTGAGTCAATGGTTCCTTGTTCCAAAATTTCAAATAGGTTCAGGAATGTCATTAACCGCCCTCATTTGCCTCGTGACCCTGACCCATAAACAACTCATTGATCTGAGCTAGTCTAAATCTGTGCCTTTTGTTTGTGTTTGTGTCTGTGGTTGAGACTACCGCACAAATTTATCACCCATGAAAAGAAGGGACAAGGAAAAAGCATGCTTCATGAAGTGGGGACAAGCAATTTTATAGTGCTCAAAAATCGTAAAAGCAAGTATCACTTGATAGGTGTTTCGTAACAAAAGAAGTGATTCAGGTGCATCGGTGTCAGTGATAGAAAATGGGCAAAGCGTAGTGAAAAGAAGAATCCCCAGTCTGGACCCAGTGGTGCACATACAGCTGAGAAATCAGCAGGAAGTGGACCCCATCTCCCCATTAACTGATCACCATCCCCTCCCTCTCCTCTCGAGCTGCCACACCCAGCACAGTCCCGAGCACTAGCTAAAGGTAAGTCTCTTAAGAATTTTATTTTAATGTTAATGTATTGCTTTTGATTGTTTTTATTGTTATCATTGTTAAATTTATTGTGAAATTCCCTTTTATTTTTTTTATGTGAATTGTTACTGGTTTTACTCTCTTCTCCGCCTTCTCTACCGTGCTCCGCTCCTCAGTCAGCTGTGGCCACTGTGGTGACATGATTTTGTTCATCTTTCATGTTGCATTTTATTGTTAAATGCTTTATTCTTTTATTTAGAATATGATTGTCATTAAACTATATACAGTACTTGCACTTAATATAATTGTCTTAAAGTGGGTACAATAAAGTGGGTGCAAAGAGTGGGTACAAGGAAACTGAATTATTTGAATTCCCATTATTCCTTATGGGAATATTTGTTTCCATTTGTGAGCATTTCAATCTACAAGTTGGAACTGGGAACAAATTAACTTCGTATACAGAGGTGCCACTGCATATCTATAAACCTGTCTGTAAATACATATATAATATACATACATGCACACATACTGGATATGTACATGTTCCAAATTTTGTTGAGGAGGCTTGCCTCCCTAACAAAGATATATAGCTGCTTTTAATTACAATCGTTCCCAAGATTCACTACAAAGATAAAATGCCCATTTCTGTCATGTCCTTAAGAGGTACTTAGATGGACATTCAACCAGTAAATGTCTCACAGTCTAAGGCACAATAGTTATCACAAAATGGAGGATTTTCACCTGACATCAAGAACCCATGATGAGTCTTGTATGTCCAATCCTTAGCCTGCACATCATTTCTTGTCCCCTTGGCATACAGGGATATGACCAAGGAGACACTGATGATGTAATACTGCACATTTTTTATTTGTTGCAATACCTCCCAAAAGGGAGTGCCAAAAGCTTTTAATTTTCTGACCTACTAGAAGATATACATCCAGATAAGTGTACTAGGCATCCTCTGGGTTCTGGGGAGATAACTGCTGACTTAGCAAGCTGATCAGCTTGCTTGTACCTAAGAAACCCCAACATGGGAAGGCAACCAGGAAAAATTCACTTCTTTACCTCTTCTTTTCACTAAGCAGCCATTCAATACTGTATCTCTAAAATCAGTAGTTTAAAGAGTTAAAATATTCTAAGACTGAGGAGCACTTCTTTAAGGCCTTCAAAATTGCATGCTGCTCTGCTATAAAACAACAGATACAACAGATGATAATTTCCTGCTTCTTTCTACATCAGGGAAGGCCACTCTAAAGCCAATGTCAGCACCTGACTGAACCATCGGTGATAACTGCAACAGAGTTATGTTAGGAAGAAATAATCTAAAATATTGACCCTTTGCCTCATTGGACATATCTGCCATTGTAGAATTAAAATATCTACACCAATTTACCTCTGGGAGATTCCATGGGCTACACCTAAAATTGAATACCTAACTGGTAAAATCTCCATCCCTGACATGTGTAATCAGCCTGGTTATACATTTTATTCTAAAAGCAAATGGCTGAGGTTGTTGGGGTGATCTTTATAAAATTGTCAATGCCTTTCATTTCTGATACAAATGCTGGTTAAGAACTTATGGAGCCTCTGAACTCTGTACCAGCTCCAAACCAGCAGACATTGGTAATGCAGATCCAGAGTCATCTCTGCAGGATCTACAAGCATGCTCTCAGTAGGAGATTATTTAAATGCTCCTTTAGCTAATCTAAACCCTCCATGATGGATTGAATTAAGCATTTTAAGGTTAT
Organism: Macrobrachium rosenbergii; assembly: GCF_040412425.1. Taxonomy (NCBI): domain Eukaryota; kingdom Metazoa; phylum Arthropoda; class Malacostraca; order Decapoda; family Palaemonidae; genus Macrobrachium; species Macrobrachium rosenbergii. The sequence goes on along the minus strand of NC_089742.1, from coordinate 75,047,047 downwards.
AATAAGGCTTTGCTGAGGTGTACACTTCACACCCGAGTTAATTTTGAAAGGACTAAAGCTTTATATAGTTTCCACATCTGAGTTTAGTCTGCACTTAAAAGTGTGAGACAGAACTTTCAGCACATTCATTGCTCTTCAGCATTTTATCTTCATATGATTCAGAAGTGGAATCCAAGTCAGCTTGCTATAAAAAATCAACCAAGAAACCTTGTTTCATAAAGCATGGAAATTCTCTGCCCATGTATGAACAAATCTAGATCAGGATGGAATCCTCTTATGCAGCAAAAATGCATGATTACCATTTTTACTTACTGAAAACCTAAACCATTCATCTCCGCCCATTTTACTATGTTATCAACAGCTTTGTAGCTGAAGGTGACGTTCGGCTACTGCCATCCTTGTTGCTGCAGAAGATATCAAAGCGGCCACCAACAAAAGTACAGTAAACCCCCATATTTGCAGGGGATACATACCACACCCCCAGCCCCGCCCAATAGCTAAAATCAGCAAATACCCTATACACTTGTGTAATGTTCGATATCTAAAGACCAGTTTTATGGCCTAAAATTTTGGGGTCAAACATCACATGAAGTATAGTTTTGGAAAAGTGTAAGATTTTGGGACTAGGCTAAGCTTAGGCTTTGGATTTCCCAACAACAGAAGTCAGCAAAGTAGCATTTACTTCCACAACAGTTGACGAACTATTTTTTTTTTTTTTTTTTTAAGAATAAAGACAACAAATAAAAATGAAAATGTCTTACTTATCTGAGAATCTTTTATTATTGTTATGTGGTTTCTATTTATGGTTGTTCTAGGCTATAATAAATGTAGCCTACATATCCCAAATGTAAATAAGTACAGTATTAGCTGCCGTTTGTATTTCATCAGGTGATTTCCCTTCACTGACGATTCACAAAGAATCGTACATTTTTTCTTTTAGTCAAAAAAGGATGTGGTAAATTCAAAAAAACCTAAAGTCATGGAATAAATTTAATGAAAAAAAAACAAACATTAGTGAAGAGAGATTAAGAGGGATTAAAAGAATCAAAATGTATGATGATTATACTGTTAAGCTAGTTACAGTGGATGCTTGGCAAGCTTTCAGTATTTAAGACAAAACTACTGTAAACAAAAAAGGTTGGAAGTTTTTTCCTTTTGTTTATCATAGTTAATTTTAATGATTTGCAATGAGTATATACTGATTTTTATACATTTTATAGGTATATTCTAACCTTTTAGCTTCTCAGTTTGCCTCAATTTTTAGATGTCGGAATCTTAGACTAGCCTAGGCTTCCATTATGTTTTGATTCCAAATATATAGAAACATAGCCAAGGCTTTTTGCCAGAATCAAAACTCAAACATTACATGGGGTATATGCTAAAATCTAATATATGCAGTAAACAATGGGAGTTGAACATTACATGGAGTCAAATATTATACGAGTATATATGGTACTTAAAACCCCTCTAAAAACACTTAGAACTGCCTAATTTGATAGTTCAAACACAAAAACACCCTCTAAATATGATTATACTTGAGTATTTTAGTAGTTTTATCACAAAATGTGCATTTAGTCATGAAAATATGAAAATATAGTAAGTAATGAATATTTTTCAGTGAAAAATCCTGCAAATAGGCGAATTTTCTGAGAATTGTGTATATAAGTTTTATAGAGAAATCCTTGAATCGTCAGAGCGTTAATACAGGGGTTTACTGTATAAGCTACATCTGTAGGAATTATTTTGGATGCCCCATTGATTGCTAAGGCGAACAAGCTTACACTTAGAACACTTCCTTGTGGCACTCCTTGGTTGAATACATCTGACACTGTTGCTCCAACCAGAACCTAAAATAACCTATTTTTTTAAAAAGCCTTGACCCTCAGAATGCCATACCTCTTGTTGTATCATAAGCCTTCTCCAGATCAAAGAAAACAGTGACATGATGTGCTTGTTAGCAAAAGCTTCACATACTGATGATTCTATTCGAACCAACACACCATTTGTGGAGTGCATATTTCGAAAACTACACAAAGCAGGTGACAAATATTTACCCGTTCCAAGTGCCACATCAAACATCGTTCATTTTTATGATCTACCACACATGATGTCAGTGCAATGGTAAGATCTTTCTCTGTCTTGAAACGGTCTTTCCCTGGTTTCACGAATGGCAGTAATTTTATCATCTCCTTTATATTAGGGAAGTTATGTTCTATGAAAATTTTCTTAATAAAGCTTAATATGAAAAATCTGGTATTTTCAGGGGTATGCTTAATCACTGAATATGTCATATCATCCAGTCCAGGAGCTGACTCGCCATATTTATTTAAGGCTGATACAACTTCTCTCATAGTAAAACGTACATTGTATTGTTCATTCCTTATTGTGTTAAAATCAATTTCTACCCATTCCATTAGCCTTCTTTGAACTGAACAGGTTCTGTCCTTTTTCTCTGCAACATTAGCAAAATGATTAGCAAACTCACTTGCCACTAACCAGGAATCAGTTACTTCACAACCACTGATCTTGATAAATGGAAGTTGACATGGAGTAAATTTACCTGCTATTTTTCTAACTCTTCCAAACTAAAATCAGAGGTGCTTTTGAATTTAGTGAAGATATGAAAATTGTCCTGGATGTGCCTTTGTAATTTCCTTGTGGAAATGAGCTCTTGCTTTTCAAAATTCAACAAGGTACTCAGATTTTCGCCTGCAGTATCTGTTGAAAGCTGCCCTCATAGTTCTATGAGTTTCCTGGAATTTACAAGTTCACCAGGGAACTAGCTGGCAGATGAATATGCCAAAGTCCTAGGCATTGACTGAAGACCAGCCGAGAATATAATTGTTTTAAAAAGTCAAGAGCATCATCTACAGATGGAAAGTCACCCTGGAATGTTGCTTAATCAGCTTTACCAATGTTTCATTTAGGTAACCTAAGAATTTGAGGCTACATTTATTAATGGAAAATAGTCGCTGGTAAATCTATCATTTATCACTCTCCAATTAAACTCAATAAGGCATCCATCACTGCATATAGATAAATCAATTACTGATAATGTACCTGTTTGAATCTGAAAATGTGTAGACTTCTCTCGTTTAAGATTCCACATTTTCACTTTCTATGATGGAACACAAGCAATTTCCTCTTTGACTGGTAACGATGTCACCCCAAGAGGGTTTCAACTATTCATATCTCCCAGAATAACAAAGCAATGTGGTAGCTGTTGAATGAGGGATTTAAATTCATCACTGGCAAAGACTTCACTATGTGATACATAGAGAGAGCATACTGGATATTTTCTTTGCAAATGGATCTGCATACTTATATACTTGCAGTGATAGAGTTGGCAAACAATTCTGGCCTCTGCATGTTGATCACAAAGAATGAGGGTCAATGACCAATACACACACACACACCTAAGCACAAAAGGTATTCATGAATATGAAATGCAACCACCTACTAACACCTTGTCTCTGCTCAGCCAATCAGAGTGCTCTCCTTCATTCACTTGCTCTGTTGCCCACACATATTAACCGGCTCCTCTGTTGAACTGGATTCATTCATCCACGAAGATAACAAAGGGATGACTATAAAAATATACGGATTACAATTAAAATAATTTAACTACTATCCTAACTCATCATATGCACTTTGAAGTTACTGTACTTCAAAATTTGAATAGATAATGGTATACAGTGAATGCCCGTATTCGAGGGGGATGCATACCACATCCCCCGCGAATAGCTAAAATCCGTGAATACTTAAAACCCCTCCAAAAACACTTAGAACTGCCCATTTTGATAGTTTAAACACAGAAAACCCTGTAAAACTGCATATACCTGAGTATTTTAATAGTTTTATCACAAAAGTGCATTTATTCATGAAAATTATATGAAAATACAGTAATTAGTGAATATTTCTCAGTGAATAATACTGTGAGCAGAGCAAATTTTCCCGAATAATGGCTAGATGTGTTCCACAGAGAAACCCGCGAATGTGTGAGTCCGCGAATCACGAGAACACGAATACAGGGGGTTTACTGTAATACAAAAAATGCAGTACAAAAGTAATAGTGGGAGAACTACTATGATTTTTAAATTCTAAATTTATAAAACTGGCACTTCTTCCAAGTACCTGTAACCCAGATTGGTATACTATGGTATGGGTCCTAAGCAAGGAGAAAACGGAAAACTCTGACTTTCAAGAGGTAGCTTGTCAAAGCAGAGGTTAAGCAGAAACAGGAAGATCTTTGTGCACTGAATACTGAACATATTGATACCAAAGCTGAGTAGTATAGATTTTCTGCAAGAGCCTGTGGCCCCCCTCATAAAGAAGCATGGCTTCATATGAAGGTATGGACAATACCATACAGATGATAAAAACAGCGTTTGAGCAGCTTCTCAAAATAATTGCTGTGAACATCAAATTTCCAAGGGATAGTGTCCTTCCTTGAGTTTGGAACTACACTACCCATATATAATTCCATCAACACTAAGATGTAGAATACATGGGATCTACAGGACAAACACCAAAGCCGACTCATGCAATTAAAAAAAAAAACTTCCACAGTGGACAAATATTTTTATTGGGAGCATAATATAATTCTTAATAAACAAGTGTCTTCATTATGTTCATTCAATTACAAATGGAATTGGAAAATAAAATTCGGGCCAAAAGCCAAGCGCTGGGACTTATGAGGTCATTCAGTGTTGAAACAACTGTTAGGAGAGGGTGGAAAGTAAGATGGGAGGAGGAGAATATGAATGGAGGTATAGTACAAGGAATGAAAGGGGTTGCAGCTTGGGGTCAAAGGGATGCTGCAAAGAACCTCAAGTAATGCCTGAAGTGCACCGGGTGAGGTACACTGATGGCACTATCCCCTACAAGGATTATGTCCATTCAAGAACATGAACAGCTGGATACTGGAGCCATGAAGAACAAAGAATGAGTGATGACATCCATACTAGAGGTAGCATACTCTTGAAGGGAGGAAATACATACTAGAACACAAAATGGTTCAATTTTTTGTATAAAGATAACAGATACTGGCTAACTGTATTCATATACAGGTACCTTTACTTCAAATGAAATATCAGAATGAGTTCATTTCAAGTTGCTGCCAGCACTTGGTTACCCATATGAAGAGCTGCTGGTACTTACCCTCTCGCCTAATAAGGTTGGTTTTATTCATTTTCAACTTCATATTATCTGCTTTTAAATGCTTAAAGTCATAAAGTAAACACTTACTTGATGTGACGGCCCATGAACTCCTGATGATGCATTTTAAGAGCTGAAATTATAAAAGGTTGTTCTGAATATTCCACCAATGCATTCTTAGTTCCACCAGACTCCAATCCAAGACGGAGATAACGAACTTCTCCAGCTTTGGCTGCTAGTTCCATCAAATCATCAGCAGTTACCTGTTGACAAAAAAATTCAGTCTTGTTAACCAAAAGAATTCATCACAAAAATCCTGCAAATATGCATGCATGTCAATCATTTTTTGTTATTTTTTAGATTACTTTGATACACTTACTTCCCTCATAAAGAATGGAACCTAAAAAGGTGAGGGTCTGCCCTTCTGTTAAGTAACTAAATCTGTTATGTAACTGAGACTGGTATACTGTATAGCCTACAAAATAGAGCACCCTGGAGCAATTCACTTAGATTATAGTATACAATTGATCCCTTGGATTTGTGGGGGATAGGGACCATAACGACCCTGTGAATAGCTAAAATCCGCGAATACTTGACACCCCTCTAAAATCGCATGTAACTGCCTATTTTAATTGTTCAAACAACAAAAACACCCTCTAAAAATGCTTGTACCTGCCTATTCTAATAGTTTTATCGTGAAAATGTATTTAGTTACAAAAATAATATGAAAATACGATAAGTAGTGAATATTTCGCTAAGAAAAATTCCAAGAATAGGAGAATTTTCCACAAATAATGTGGATATATGCTCTGCAGAAAAATCTGCGAATAGCTGAAGCCGCAATTCCAGAACCGCGAATAGGCGTGGGTCAACTGTACAGCAGTTCTATATACAGTAATACCTCGAACTTGCGCAATTCGAGTTGCACAAATTCACAGACAAATTTTTTATTGGAACCTAACTAATGGTCACAAACGAATTTTTAAATATTCGCGGATAAATAATTATAGGCCTAGTTTGCGAAAGGTTTTAAATCACGCGCCTTGAGGGATGCTGGGAGTTCACGGATCACGCTGTTGTTTTGTTTATAAGCGTCACCCAGATGCGCATGCGCGAATTTCTTCCTTCTCGCACCAGAAAGCATCAGCAGCGCATCGTCGGAGAGCGATTTTTTGACGCATCCGTGTTTTGCAGAACTTTGGCGAGTGTTTGCGTATTTGTGAGGCAACAGGATGTTTGCAGAGATGTCCCAACGTCGTCAGGACCGTGAAAGGCGCATATTGCCTGTCGGTAGTGAGTGTGTGAGACGAGTTTTAGACTGGGATGCTGGAGAGGGACCAAGCACCCAAGATGACCCAGCTTCTCAACACCGTGTTGTGTGGCCACGTGTGACGAAGGGACCAAGGACCACATCCCGTGCCTTTATGACCCTAGGAAGCATCGGGGTGTCTGAGGGGCATCCGTAAGCAATTGGGAGACCTCCAACAAAAGGACATTGACGAGTACTTGTTGGAGCTCGATCGAGAGCAGGTGGAAGTCCTCATTTCGATGGCAGTTGGTCATCCAGTGATGAGGACACCACGCCTGATGTTAGTGATGACAGTACTTGCCCCCAAATGCCCGTACAGGAGCCACAGGAGGAAAGTGAGCTTGAATTTAGTGGTTTCAGTGCGTATGAGGAGAGTCTGAGGAGGAGGCGGCCCCGATTGTGGCTGGTGGGGCGAGACAGAAAGTGATGGTGAAAGTGAGGAGATGGGCCAGCTGGGAGGGTGGGAGTGCGAAGTCGTGCCCGTGCGCGTGTCTTGGCGAGCACGGGCCCGTGAAGGTCACAACGTCCACGGCAGCTTGGGTGAAGGCCGTTGCGTCCGAAAGTGATGAGGGTGGTTGGAGGACCCCACCCACCTAACATGCACCCATTCACGGCAGCACCTGGACTGACCATCCCTGTGCCTCTCACTACACTGGGGTTCATTCAGCTCTTCCTGACGCGGGAATTGCTGGAATACCTCGTTGCAGAGACGGCAGATTACGCTCGGTACTGCCGTGAGGAACTGCAGACGACGTTGTCGTATCGCTGGCGGGGCTGCAACCTCACGAACATGGCGCATTTTTTGGGGCTCCACAATTTTTTGGAATGATGCCTGCTGCCGGCGTCAGGCAATATTGAGGCGAATTTTTTTGGCACGCCCAGCGTGCCCGGCGTTATGCCCGTGATAGTTTCCTGGCGATGGACAGGTATTTCAACGCCTTCAACCGAAGGGGCTGTACCCCGGAATAACCCGACTGCCTCATCTTAGTCCGCCCAGTGTTGGAGTACATTCGTGAACGGTGCCAGTTTCTCGTGGTTCCTTCCAAGAACCTTTCTTTGGATGAGGATGATGCCATACAAAGGGTGTCTAAGTATAAAAGTGTACAACCCCAAGAAGCCAAAGAAATATGGTGTAAAGTTATTTTTATTACAGAATTCAACACTGGATACGTCGTGGACTTCTCGGTGTATTCTGGGGTCTTCTCACGCTGCGTGACACTGTCTTCGGTCTTGTGGATCGTTTCCGTAACCAGGATACCACCTGTTTATGGATAATTATTATAACTTGGTATCCCTGGCCCAGGAACTGTATGAAGCAGGTGTGCACGTCAGTGATACCCTTCGGTTGGTGCGTGGGGCCCCGAATGTCCTCAAGAGGTTTGCTAGCCAGCCGTAACATCTGGCAAGAGGAGAGACAGTGTGGTGGCGGAAGGAGATCTCTTTGTCATCTGTTGGAAGGGGGTCCGACTCGTGCCCATGATTACGACGAGTCATGAGCCCATCCAAGAAGAGATCATTCAGCGGAAGAAGACATGTCGGCAGGGCCGAGTTACGTATGAGGAGTTTCGTGTCCAACGCCCTACTGTCATCGGGCACTACAACAGGCACATGGGAGGAGTTGATCTCTTTGATCAACTCATCCAGTATTATCCCTTCGCCAGGAGAACCAGGAGGTGGACACAGAAGCTCGTCAAATACCTCCTTCAGTTGGCCCTCCAGAATGCCTACATCCTTTACTATGGGTACAATTCTGACATTCGGAGGTTGTCCCACATCCAGATTCTTGAGGTGGCTGGGAATGCCCTCATAAACTTTAATCCAGAGGAGTGGCCTTCCAACACCGGCCCCCTGCCCCGAGCTCCAGCTCTGCCCTGAGAGGAAAGGGCAGATGTCGCTGGGAGGGCCAACCTCGGTCTTCCTGCTCCTGCCCCCGACGCCGCCCGCCCCTGCCGCCGCCCTTGATGATGCTGCCGCCCTCCCTCACATTCCAATGTCCCGTTGGTAGTCGACCCTGTGTGTCGGCTGCAGGCAGGGATCACACACTGGAGCTCCTAGAAGGCGTAAACAGAAAGCGGTGCGGGTGTGCCATATGAATGGCAGAAGAAGAGACACTCGATGCGTCTGTCGCACCTGCAAGGTAGCACTTTGCAGGTTGGGGAGTGTGACCGTAAGTACCACACTGCGGTCATATATTGGAGTGCGCCTACCTGAGCAACACCGGGGGCGCAGCGGGCCACCGGTGCGGCCCATCCGCAGTAGTAAGGGCGCGTCTCCCTCCTCAGCCTGTGCCTCGTCATGTCGAGAGGAAAAAATGCAAGACTCTTCAATGGAGGAGGAGAAAACAAGAACAGAACGAAGAGTCAGGATTACGAGTGAGTATTCTGCATTGAATTTATTTTTAGTTTTATATTTATTACAAGTTTTTATATACCTGTATTTATTGGTGTTTTGTATATTATTTCGTTTTATGCAAAAAAAAAAAAGTTTTTCACAAGCAATCCTTTTAGTTATGTATTCGTACCAAAGTAAAAAACAATATAATATTATATATACATGTATGTATCAATGTATATATATATATATATGTGTATATATATATATATATATATATATATATATATATATATATATATATATATATATATATATATATATATATATATATATATATACATAGATATATATATATATATATATACATAGATATAATATTTATATATATATATATATATATATATATATATATATATATATTCCGATTTATGGTTTATTTTTGGGGTTCCGTTCTTATGCGTCGTAACTGAAAAAATCGCATTCTTTGGAACATCATATAAAAATCGTCAAAATCATAAGAAAACCTTACTTTTAATGCTCTGGGTGCATTGAAAACGAATACGATGTAAACTGCATTATTATTGAGTTTTACATCAAAAAACCTTCAAATTATGATTATTCTGCCATTTTGGGGCCATATTTCTTCCGTCGGACGGAAATGACGCCGTCGTAACCCGGAACATGCGCCGTAAGTTGGAAATAATTTCTGATGAATATATTTGAAAAGCGTCTGTAGACAAACCTCGAACGTCGAATTTTTGAAAAAGCTTTAAACCGGGACTGCCTGCTGAAAATATATATATATCTATGTATATATATATATATATATATATATATATATTATATATATATATATATATATATTATATATATATATATATATTATATATATATATATATATAATATATATATATATATATATATATATATATATATATATATAAATATATATATATATATATATATATATATATATATATATATATATATATATATATATATATATATATATATATACATATATATATATATATATATATATATATATATATATATATATATATATATATATATATATATATATATATATATATACATACAGTGAACCCTCCTTCCCTCCGCGGTGGGAACTATCGCTGATTCAATCCTAGCATTTTTTCCATCACGTATGTATATTATAGGGAGAAAATATATAAGCGGATTTTCGGAAATTTCAAAAATAGTGCGATATATGAAGACTCAAATATTTCATTAATTCCATTAATAATTATTAATATCTGCTAGTACTGTTGGTTCATTGCATTATGACATATAATTCAGTACAAAATGAAATTAAACAAAAGAGAATGTGATCATACGATAATTCATTACAGTACTAGTAAAATTAAACTGAACATGAAACGCTAATCAGATGCAGTCCGACATTGTCATATTTGAATGGTGTAAGGCTGCTGATGGCTACATATATACTAATTATAAAATACAAATGTAATGAATGTGCATCTTTTCCATGAATCTTTTGTACTGCATCCAATAATATTGTTTGTTGCAAAAATCACATCTCGAATAAACCTATACTACTACAACAAAAAAGCATAAAATAGCGTAAAAAGTATATTTGAATTTGAAACTAGCATGTAAGATGGGGTGTAATTGGTTCCATTGGTGATAGATGACGAATCAGCTCCCAAGTTTTGTACTCTCGCCTGTGATTGGTGTTTTGACCGTTCTCCGACCGCAGCAGCTTCCCTTGTCTCTGACCAGCATCTTCTCGCTGCAACTTCGTTTCCAGCTCTCGGTAGATAGATGCCGTTTACATTACCAGTGCAGCGTGACAGTGTGTGTTTGAAGTTGAACTTTTTTAACTTTGTTTAACCCCTACAATGGCTCCCAAGCGTTCTGCTTCTGCTAAGGCTGGTACTGAGCCCTAAACGCCAATGGAAAATGATGACGATTGCTGAGAAGGTTGATTGTATGTTAGTTTTATAAGTTAGTCATTATTTTATTTTCTGCATTGATGAAGTGTATGGGTATTGCAGAATGTATAAAAGAAAGCACATGTTTAATTTTATAAGATGTTTTTATAGCATAGCATTCCTTATGTTTAAAGAGTATGTTATTGTTGTGGCGTCATAGGAAGTGACGTCCACAGGATCTAAAATGCGGGAGGGAGAAAAATGTAAACAAACAAGGAGCGGGAGTGTTGAAAGCATGGTGGAAAGAGGTAGAGAGAGCTCTCTGAAGGTTAGGGCGATAATGGTTGGGTTGTAAAATCTGTTTGTGGTTTTTGTTGTGAAAGCTGGATTGCATAGAGTAAAAAGAACAACGTGAACAGGTGAGTGGATCACATAATTGAATGATTTAAGGATAGGTTAGGCTAGAAAAATTTTCAAATGGTAGCAGAGCGTGGTTAAACATGGGGGATTCTCTAAGAGAAGTAGTAGAATACATGTTACTAGGATTCAAAGACTATCACCAGAAAAGGAGAAGATACTTAAAGTAGACAAAACACACACTGTGAAAGATGAATCCCTTGCATCAAAGGAAGGGAATATAGATGAGCAGGAAGGAAAGATGATAATTGGCTGGAGAAGGAATGCTGATGTAGAAGAGACTATAGAAAGAGATTTGGCAGAGGAAACACTGGAAGATGAAGGGAAAAGTGAGGTAACAGAAGAAAGTGAGTTAATAGAAGAGATACCCAAATTCAGAAAGGGAAATAGAGTTAGAGCTATAAACAAAAATACAGGACAAGTAGAAGAGTGGAAAGATATTGAGCCTTGCAGGAAAAGATCAAGCAAATCTTGGGCTGATTGAGTACAATGTAGAAGACTCACAGTCAGGTGACAAGGGATGGGTTGACTTAAGAGATTATAGTCATGTAGAAAAAATTGAAGATGAAGAAGAGGTTTTGCTGGATTCGAAAAAGTTGAAATGTAATTGAAGCTAAAGAAAAAGAACTACAAAGTTGAGAGAAAACAAGGTATATGAGGAGGTAAATGACATTGGACAAAAAGCTATATCTGGAAAGATGGATAGTAACTGAAAAGGTAAAAGGTGGGGAAAGGATATGATAAAGCAAGATTGGTAGCTAGAGGTTTTGAAGAAGAAATGGCTGAATGGGAAAAAGATGCTCCTACATGCAATGCCGAAATTTTAAAATTTTGTTTGACAGTAATAAAACTGAAAGATTGGAATTGTTACGTTAGATGTAAAAACTGCATATCTACAGGAAAATGAAATAAATAGAAGAGGTATATTTAAAACCACCTGAGTGAAGATGGTTGAGTGGATTATGGAAATTGAAGAAAACTGTTTCTGGATTCAAGGATGCAGCAAAGGCATGGTATTGTCAAGGTGGTAAAACTGGTGGAGGAGCTTAAAGGTGAGAGGGTAGATTAGAACCTAATATATTCTTTTGGAAAAAGACAATAAATTGAATGGTATTTTATGTACACATGTAGATGATTTTTGCTATGGAGGAACTGAAGGATTTTTTTGAAACAATTGGGAAATTGAAAGGAAATTACAAGTAGGAGAACAAGAAAGTAAGAAAAGTTTTAAGTATATAGGAGTAATAGTAGAGCATAAGGAAAATGGAATTTGTCTTAATCAGTGGCAGTATATAAATTCTATAAGAGAACCAGAAGGCAGAAGATTTACAGGTAATAGAGTATTAGGACAAAAAGGAGGTTAACAGAATATAGATCAGTGGTAGGACAGTTGAATTGGGTATCCTACATACTGTGCCAGAAATATCATATGATGTTAGTGAATTAAGTAAAGCATTTTAAAGTGAAGGAAATACTCAAGATAATGAGAAAGCTGATTAAGATAGTGAGAAAAACTAAGGGCATAATGGGAAAAGTGATAAAAGTGAGTTAGAAGAAGAAAAGATTTATTGGGAAGCCTATGCAGATGCTTCATTCGGGAATATTGAAGATGGTCAAACCTCAATTGGGTTTTCATATCATTGACAGATGGTAAAAAGAGAAGCCCTATATGGTGGCAAATCCAGAAAATCTAGAAGAGTAGCAAAGTCCACCATTGAAGCAGAAGCTCTGAGTGTTGGGGAGGCCATAGAAGGATTGATATATTTCAAACATTTGTGGGAAGAGATAGTAGGAGGGAGAAAATTAGAAGCACTGGTGAAAACTGATAAAAAAACCCTAATGACTGCAATAAAATCAAGCGGTACTTCGAGTAAGTAGTAAGAGATTAAAATTGATATTGCAGCAATAAGAGAAACAATAGAATCTGGAGAAATAAGTGAGGTGAGATGGATAAAAGGAAAGCATCAGATAGCTGATGTATTGACCAAAGCTGGAGTTTCTGGGGAAAGCATTAGGAATTATGTAGAGGGTAAAGAATTGGAGAATAATGGAGATTAGAGGGATTAGATAAGAAAATGGTGGAGGGGAGGAGAAGGAGATAAGATGTGATTGTATGTTAGTTTTATAAGTTAGTCATTATTTTATTTTCTGCATTGATGAAGTGTATGGGTATTGCAGAATGTATAAAAAGAAAGCACATGTTTAATTTTATAAGATGTTTTTATAGCATAGCATTCCTTATGTTTAAAGAGTATGTTATTGTTGTGACGTCATAGGAAGTGACGTCACAGGGCCGAAAATGGCGGGACGGGGAGAAAATGCAAACAAACAAGGAGCGGAGTGTTGAAAGCATGGTGGAAAGAGGTATGAGAGCTCTCTGAAGGTTAGGGCGATAATGGTTGAGGGTTGTAAGTCTGTTTGTGGTTTTGTTGTCGAAAGCTGGATTGCATAGAGTAAAAAGAACAACGTGAACAGGTGAGTGGATCACATAATTGAATGATTTAAGGATAGGTTAGGCTAGAAAAATTTTCAAATGGTAGCAGAGCGTGGTTAAACATGGGGATTCTCTAAGAGAAGTAGCGAGAATACATGTTACTAGGATTCAAAGACTATCACCAGAAAAGGAGAAGATACTTAAAGTAGACAAAACACACACTGTGAAAGATGAATCCCTTGCATCAAAGGAAGGGAATATAGATGAGCAGGAAGGAAAGATGATAATTGGCTGGAGAAGGAATGCTGATGTAGAAGAGACTATAGAAAGAGATTTGGCAGAGGAAACACTGGAAGATGAAGGGAAAAGTGAGGTAACAGAAGAAAGGGAGTTAATAGAAGAGATACCCAAATTCAGAAAGGAAATAGAGTTAGAGCTATAAACAAAAATACAGGACAAGTAGAGAGTGAGTGGACGATATTGAGCCTTGCAGGAAAAGATCAAGCAAATCTTGGGCTGAAGTGTCGTACAATGTAGAAGACTCACAGTCAGGTGACAAGGGATGGGTTGACTTAAGAGATTATAGTCATGTAGAAAAAAAATTGAAGATGAAGAAGAGGTTTTGCTAGGATTCAGAAAATAGAAATGTAATTGAAGCTAAAGAAAAAGAGCTACAAAGTTGGAGAGAAAACAAGGTATATGAGGAGGTAAATGACACTGGACAAAAAGCTATATCTACAAGATGGATAGTAACTGAAAAGGTAAAAGGTGGGGAAAGGATATGTAAAGCAAGATTGGTAGCTAGAGGTTTTGAAGAAGAAATGGCTGAAAGGAAAAAAGATGCTCCTACATGCAATGCCAAAATTTTAAAATTTTGTTTGACAGTAATAAAACTGAAAGATTGGAATTGTTATACGTTAGATGTAAAAACTGCATATCTACAGGGTGATGAAATTTATGAGAGGTATATTTAAAACCACCTAGTGAAGATGGTTGGAGTGGATTATGGAAATTGAAGAAAACTGTTTATGGGCTCAAGGATGCAGCAAAGGCATGGTATTGTAAGGTGGTAAAACTGGTGGAGGAGCTTAAAGGTGAGAGGAGTAGATTAGAACCTAATATATTCTTTTGGAAAAAGACAATAAATTGAATGGTATTTTATGTACACATGTAGATGATTTTTGCTATGGAGGAACTGAAGGATTTTTAAAGGAAACAATTGGGAAATTGAAAGGGAAATTACAAGTAGGAGAACAAGAAAGTAAAAGTTTTAAGTATATAGGAGTAATAGTAGAGCATAAGAAAATGGAATTTGTCTTAATCAGTGGCAGTATATAAATTCTATAAGAGAACCAGAAGCCAGAAGATTTACAGGTAATAGAGTATTAGGACAAAAGGAGTTAACAGAATATAGATCAGTGGTAGGACAGTTGAATTGGGTATCGCTGACCACATACTGTGCCAGAAATATCATATGATGTTAGTGAATTAAGTAAAGCTTTTAAAGAAGGAACGACTCAAGATATGAGAAAGCTGATTAAGATAGTGAGAAAAACTAAGGGCATAATGGGAGAAGTGATAATAAGTGAGTTAGAAGAAGAAAAGATTTATTGGGAAGCCTATGCAGATGCTTCATTCAGGGAATATTGAAGATGGTCATACTCAATTAGGTTATGTGATATCATTGACAGATGGTAAAGGAGAAGCCCCATATGGTGGAAATCCAGAAAATCTAGAAGAGTAGCAAAGTCCACCATTGAAGCAGAAGCTCTGAGTGTTGGGGAGGCCATAGAAGGATTGATATATTTCAAACATTTGTGGGAAGAGATAGTAGGAGGGAGAAAATTAGAAGCACTGGTGAAAAAACTGATAGCAAAACCCTAATGACTGCAATAAAACTGGGGCCGGAGTAAGTAGTAAGAGATTAAAAATTGATATTGCAGCAATAAGAGAAACAATAGAATCTGGAGAAATAAGTGAGGTGAGATGGATAAAGGAAAGCATCAGATAGCTGATGTATTGACCAAAGCTGGAGTTTCTGGGGAAAGCATTAGGAATTATGTAGAGGGTAAAAGAATTGGAGAATAATGGAGATTAGAGGGGATTAGGATAAGAAAAGGCTGGGGGGAGGGAGAAGGAGATAAGTGTGATTGTATGTTAGTTTTATAAGTTAGTCATTATTTTATTTTCTGCATTGATGAAGTGTATGGGTATTGCAGAATGTATAAAAAAAAGCACATGTTTAATTTTATAAGATGTTTTTATAGCATAGCATTCCTTATGTTTAAAGAGTATGTTATTGTTGTGACGTCATAGGAAGTGACGTCACAGTTTCTAAAAATGGTGGAGGGAGAAAAATGTAAACAAACAAGGAGCGGAGTGTTGAAAGCATGGTGGAAAGAGGTAGAGAGAGCTCTCTGAAGGTTAGAGGGCGATAATGGTTGGGTTGTAAGTCTGTTTTTGGTTTTTGTTGTCGAAAGCTGGATTGCATAGAGTAAAAAGAACAACGTGAACAGGTGAGTGGATCACATAATTGAATGATTTAAGGATAGGTTAGGCTAGAAAAATTTTCAAAGGTGACACTTCTCGATATGTTGAAGGAAGGGAGAAGTTACGCGGCTGTGGCCGCCATTTTGGAGTGAATGAATCCACCGTTAAGCTACATTAAGAAGGATGAGGCGAAGATTAGGAAGACGGCTGCCATCACCTTTAGCAAGTCAACAAAAGCGAGTTGTTACGGCTCGTAATAAAGCGATCGTCCGTATGGAAGGTGCTTTGTCAATCTGGATTGCCGACTGCCGAAGAAGAAAATAGCCTTGGATCTGAACACCATCCGAACCAAGGCTTTGAGGTTGTATGAGAATTTTGCGCAAAGGAACCTCAAGATGATGGCGACCACGCCCTGAAGAAGAAGAGGAAGACGAGCGAAGATGATGTAGATGAACCTCAAGCAGGACATCCACTGATTCCCAGCCTCAGACATGACGTTTTACCGCCAGCAAATGGATGGTTTTAAGTTTCAGAAACGCTTACGGCCTGAAAAGCGTTTCCCTGCATGCATGGCGGGCTGCTTCACTGACATGGTCGCTGCTGAAACTTCTGCATTAATGAGACGTTCAAGAATATTATCGCTGAAGGTGGATACAAGGAACAAGTCTTTAATATGGATGAGACGGGTTTTGTTTTGGAAGAGAATGCCATCGCGAACTTTCCTGTTCAAAGAAGAAGCCAAAGCCTCTGGCTTTAAAGCATTCAAAGATCGTGTTACCCTCGTGATGTGTGGCAATGCTGCAGGATTTTGCTAAAGCCAGGGCTTATTTATAAGTCGAAAAACCCTCGTGCCTTGAAAAATAAAAATAAGAATCTCCTTCCCATGCATTGGATGCATAATCCAAAAGCATGGATTCACGAAGATAATGATTCCAACTGGTTCCACCCAGTGTTTTATCCCACAAGTCAGTAAATATCTCTTAGAGAAGGGCTTGCCATTTAAGATCCTTCTCCTGTTGGATAACGCTGGTGGACACGCCGACTGATCTTTTCTTTTGAGGGCATTCAGGTTGAGTTCCTGCCACCCAACACAACGCCTTAATTCTTCCGATGGACCAGGGGTTATCCAGTAGCGTTCAGGCCCTCTACACGAAGAATACCTTGCGGACCTCGTTGCGTGTGTGGATGCCGCCTAAGAAGATGAGGATGAAACATTCAATTTGAAGCGGCTGGCGGCAGTACAAAAAACAATTGCCGCGTGCCTTCAGAACATCCAGAAGGCACTGCAAGAAATGAAACCTGCTACCGTTATTTGCGAGCTGGAGGAAGTTGTGGTCCGAGATTGTTTACAACGGCGGGATTTACGCCTAGTAGATTCAACACTCTGCAGTACGGAAATCTGTGCAGTTGGCTGCGATAACTGGAGGTGACGGGTTTGGCGACATGACGACGGAAGACGTTGAAAAAGTTGTTGGACTGCCATTCCCAGCCGCTAACTGACGAGACCTCGAAGACCTGACAAAATCAGCCAGTGAGGAAGAAAATGAACCACAGGAAGAGACCCAAGAAGTTGTCAAGAAACAGGCTTAACATTAGAACGGCTTGCCAAGCTCTGCAACCGAGCTGAAGGAGCTGAAAGAATTGTCACAAGAATGGGACGAGGATATGGTTCGTTCTCTGCAGTTCTGCAACAAAATCGATGAAGACATGACTCCTACAGGATGCTCTTCGATCAAAAAAGAAGCAGCGCAGCAACTTCCGATCACAATGTTCTTCCAGCCTCGCAAAAAAAGAGCCAGTTCCTCCTGCTACTATGCCTTCGAAGAAATTGAAGAAGTGTCCCAGGAAGAAGTTGAAGAGGTGTCCAGGAAAAGACACCTCAGTCTGAAGAGATTTTAAAATACAATCATTGGCTGCACAGTAGAAGACACCATCAGCTTCATCATCATCATTTCTTGTGCAGCAAATTCATCGCCATCATCATTCAAGTTTTTCTTCAACTTCTTTCATGGTGGGTACAGTAACAATCTTTATTTCTTTATATACTTTAATATTCTAACATTTTGATATTAGTGCCTGTTTTAGATTAGGTACTGTACATGCATTAAGTGTTCTGTACATTAAAGGGTGGTTTGTTAACAGTACAAACGAGGAGGGCTTTATTGTAACTTCCAACTCTATCGTGGTGAGTAAAAACTGTACAATTGTACAGTACGCACCATAATAATCTTTCTATTTTTTATGTTCATTTACTGTTTATTGCTTATCATTTGTGCCCTATGTACTGTATGCACAATATTGTAGACATCTGTACATTACTGTAAAGGGTGGTTTGTTAACAGTACTATGTAAAAGTGTTTTAAAAGTCTGAATACATGTTAAATAAATACTGTAAATATGGTGTCCCTTTTATGGATTTTCAGCTATCGTGGCCAGTTCTAGAACCTATCTACCGTGATAAACGAGGGTTCACTGTATATATATATATATAAATATATATATATATATATATATATATATATATATATATATATATATATATATATATATATATATATATATATATATATATATATATATATATATATATAATTTATTTAGGTCTTTTGGGTAAGCAAAAACCTAATATTCTGGTGATATTCCATCATTTACCTTCATTTTGCAACAAACGGATAGTCTCTAGCACAATATTTCAATTTATGGTGAATTTTGAAAAAACCTTTTCCTTCCACCACGCGTGGGAAATCCACTGAAAATGTCAGCATTTCTTGAGTCACCTTGTTGTAATTTTAGCGCCGTTTATATTATTCGTTACATACAGTGTTATACATCAAAATGTGCGCAATTTCATGTAGAATACAACAAAAAATAAATCATTCTTTTAGCTTTTAACAGTTTTGAAATATTTTCATTTAAATCACAATAACTGACAAAATTTTAACATTCGGTCAACTTTGACTCGACCGAAATGCTCGAAAAACACAATTGTAAGCCAAAATTCTTACATTCTATCATTTACCTTTAATCTGCAACAAACGGAAAGTCCCTGGCACAATATTTCGATTTATGGTGAATTTTTGGAAAAAACTTTTTTCGCTTCGCTTAACTCCGCTGAAAATCCTAGCATTTCTTCAGTCACATTGTCGTAATTTTTTTCGCCGTTTTATATTCGTTACAGAGTGTGTTATACAACAAAATGTGCGCAATTTCATGTAGAATACAACAAAAAATAAATCATTCTTTAAGCTCTTAACAGTTTTGAAATATTTTCATTTAAATCACGATAACTGACAAAATTTTAACATTCGGTCAACTTTGACTCGACCAAAAATGCTTGAAAAACGCAATGGCGAGGCCAAAATTCTTACATTCTAGTAACAATCAATCATTTCCCTTTATTCTGCAACAAACGGAAAGTCTCTAGCACAATATTTCAATTTATGGTGAATTTTTGAAAAAACTTTTCCCTCCCTTCCTGTGAACATGAACTCCGCTGAAAATCCTAGCATTTCTTGAGTCACCTTGTAATTTTTTCATTGCGTTTTATATTATTCGTTACATAAAAGTGTTATACATCAAAATGTGTGCAATTTCATGTAGAATACAACAAAAATAAATCATTCTTTTAGCTTTTAACAGTTTTGAAATATTTTCATTTAAATCACAATAACTGACAAAATTTTAACATTCGGTCAACTTTGACTCGACCGAAATGCTCGAAAAACGCTAATCGTAAGCCAAAATTCTTACATTCTAGTAACAATCAATCATTTACCTTTATTCTGCAACAAACGGAAAGTCCCTGGCACAATATTTCGATTTATGGTGAATTTTTGAAAAAACTTTTCCTTCGCTCCATGCACATGAACTCCGCTGAAAATCCTAGCATTTCTTGAGTCACCTTGTCGTAATTTTTTCGCCGTTTTATATTATTCGTTACATAAAGTGTTATACATCAAAATGTGCGCAATTTCATGTAGAATACAACAAAAAATATATCATTCCTTTAGCTCTTCACAGTTTTTTATATTTACATATAAATAACGATAAATAGAAAAAATCAACCTTGGTCAACTTTAACTCGATCGAAATGGTAAAAAAATGCAATTGTAAGCTAAAAAAACTTACAGTCTAGTAATATTCAATCAATTTCCTTCATTTTGAAACAATTGGAAAGTCTCTAGCACAATATTTCGATTTATGGTGAATTTTTGAAAAAAAACTTTTTTTTACGTCCGAATTATTAATTCATGCATCATTTGTGATAATATTTTTCTGTGTTGCTTTAATCGTTTTACAATCTGTTATATACCAAAATCATCGCAATTTAGTGTACAATACAACTAAAAAAGTAACTCATTAGCTTTAACGTTTTGCTTACAGCCCGATTTGTATACAATTATATATGAGTTTTTTTTTCGCTGTCATATATTCCAATATTTATATATGATAATGATATTTTTTTCATTTCTGATGGTTGCATACTAAACTTCAGGCAATGAGAAAAAAGGAGCAAAAATGAACTCTTAATCTTAAAAACTAAGCGTGCTGTGATTTTTTGAAAAAAACTTCTTTTCCGTTTCGGCGCTAGCTCCCGAACGCCGCCGGCATACGGGAGACGTTTTTGTAAATAGAGGCTCGGCGTTTAAGGGTTAAATAACATTAAATATTATTAAAAGTAATAATTCTCTCTCTCTCTTTTTCTTTTAGTGAGAGGAATTTTTATTGTATAGGTTGACCATCAGTAATCCGGCATCATTGGGACCTGGAGGGTGCCGGATTAGCCATTTGTTAGGCTAGAATACATGAAACCCAGTAGCTAAGCACCTCATCTTAGAATTAAAGTACCCCATAAATCAGTACAAGTTGGTTAATAAAGAAAAGACAATTATCAAATACAGGTAGTGCTCGAAAGTTACGATAATTAGACTTAAGATATTTCGAGTTAGCAATAATTAACACCCGATATCCTGAAAGTATTTAGGAAAAATATTTTTAGATTTAAGTTATCGCAGGCAGTAGAGAGACCAACTTACAATAGACCAACTTCTTTTCCTCCATCTCTTTATTCCATCTGCTAGTTAAAAAAGTAAAAGATAATGATAAAAGTATTGTTAGTAACGTTATACTCTTGTGTAAATGTGTACAGCCATAAACAACCGAACGGGAAACTGTTGTTTTGCTAATAATCGTATCGGATAACAACTGTTGTGCTTGTATTTCAACCATCGCACGGTAATACACAATTACTGTAGTTATGTTACAAATGACGTTAAGTACTGTACAATAGGACTGATATATTTTTACACTACACCTTATTTGGAGAAAAGAGATCAGGGAAATATACTGCTACAATAACTTTAAGCTGCAAGTTGTAGCTGAAGCTGAGAAAAACAATGTTAAAGCTGCCAATGACTATAAATTATCGCGGCATCAGCAACATGGATGAAACTCGACAGAAATAAAACTGGAGAGAATGTATTTTAATCAAAACTACTGGGCATGAAAGAATACAAATTACTACTGTTTTCACATTTGATAAAAGATAAATACGTAAAGCTTGTATTATGATGAAATCACAAGAAAATAGCGAACGGAATCTTGATTTATTTCACACAAAACAAACATTCCCCAAAACGCCAATGGCGATTCCCGATAAACGTCATATATTAACTAAAAAAATTGCTAAATTAGTTTCACAACGAGACATTTAAGTTATATTTCAACTTAATATACAACGAAAATATCCTCGTCCCCAAATAAATAAAGTATCCATATTAATTTATGCTAACTAGAAAAAAAAGCGCTTTGAACTTAGTTAAACTCGTAAAATAAACATACTGATACCGATTCCCAAAACAAAACATTGATTGATTTATAATACAACTGGAAACACTGTAGTAAAGCATAACTTTTAAAAGATCCATGAAAAAGATGCACATTTGTTATGTTGATGTTTGTATAATACTGTTAATATGTGAATAGAGTTCAGTATAATGTGGCTAGGCTACCAGTTTGTTGATGCAGCACACACTGCGCCACGTAAATCGGCGGCTTTTCGTCAAATATAGTTATCACACGATGACCCGGAAATTTGAAAATTAATGCGGAAACATTGGAAATTACTCATTCTCTTCATTTTTGTGCGGATTACTGATTGTTCGGACTACTGATTGCCGGATTAGTGATGGTCAACCTGTACATGTAAAAAGGTATGTTTATTTGTATGATAAATTAATTTTTAAAGTAATAATATGTACTAATTTTCAAATATTAATAAGATTAATAAAATTATTAAATAATAATAATGATGATGATGATAATAATAATAATAATAATAATATTAATAAAACTGTAATACAAAATTCAATATTATCTTGAACAAACAAATTCTTAACATCTTTTGTAAGAAGGTGGAAGGCAAAGCTGTCAGACATGTCATTTAACATGACAAGAATGGAGTGTTGCTAATCAGTGGTTAAAATTTTCTTGTAATTTCTCTCTCTCTGTTTCCGTGATAATTCATAAAAAATGAGTGAGTCCCGCCTCACTTTCGTATGTATGTTAGAGCTGTGGTTTGGCTGAATGGACTACCACAGCCTCATTGTGAACTAGGGTCAGGAAGCACTGAAGCCCTACGTGAATTGCTTTCAGCTCTCTGGTGTTGATGTGAAGATTCTGTTCTTCCGGCAACCACGTCCCAGAAACTTTCTTGTTCTCCAAGAGGACTCCCCAACCTAGAACTGAGGAGTCTGAATAGAAGTCTAGGTCTGGGCTCAGAGGGGATGAAGGCTTTCTTCGAAAATCACATTCGGACCACCACCATGCTGGTACGACTTGATCTCGGGTTTATGGGAAACACGTAGGTGTCCAGCTGTGCTTCCATGTCCCAGTTGGCCTTGAGGAAGATTTGCGAAACTCTCATGAGAAGTTTGCCTAACTTGACGAAAGTCTTGATGGATGACAGTCCCCAGTAGGCTCATCCACTGCTGGGCCGAGCAAGACGAAGGGGCTAGGAGTTTGTGGGCCGTCTGAAGGCAGCTGGCGATTCTCTTGGTAGACGGAAAGGCCTGAAAAATCTGCGAGGTGAGACTCATCCCCAAATAGAGGAGCTCTTGCAATGGGGCCAACTGGGACTTCTGAAGGTAGATGACAATTCCCAGTTCCTGAGAGAGATGATGTTCAAGTCCTTCATGCACTTTTCCTTTGAAGTGGGATCGAAGAGGCAAGTCGTCCAGATATAGACTGACGTTTATGGCTCTTCAAATGAAGTCATTTGCTACAGGAGCGAGGACTCGAGTGAACACTTGAGGTGCCGAAGAGGGGCCGAAGCAAAGAGCCTGAAACTGGAAGATTTGGCTGGCGCTGGGCACTTGGGAGCTGGTAGTGGCCGCTCCGCGAGAGAAGACAGGCTTTTAGAAGTTGACGTGGGGTGCCTGAGAGAGTGTCCTGCTATTTTGCTGAGAATAGTACCACACCAAAATATATATGAGAGAAGACAGGCTTTAGAAGTTGACGTGGGGTGCCTGAGAGAGTGTCTTGATATTTTGCTGAGGAATAGCCTTACCACACCAAAAATATAAAAATAAATATAAACATTTATATATATATATATATATATATATATATATATATATATATATTATATATACATATATATATAACATAATATATACATTATATATACATATATATATATATATATATATATATATATATATATATATATATTATATATATATATTTATATATATATATATATATATATATATTCATATATATATATATATATATATATATATATATATATATATATATATATATATATTTTGTTGTGAAATATTTTCCCCTGTTCAGATATTGGAGAAGCAAATAAACAACTGTGTGGATAAACAAACACTGGACAACCAAGCCTACACATGTCACGAGTCAGACGACAACTCACTGCAGTAAAATCAAACTTTGTGGTCTTTTATAATTATATAATACAACCTACACAAGTCACAAGTCAGACGACAACTCACCACTGTAAAATCAAGCTTTGTGGTCTTTTATAATCATTTAATATATAGTAATAACTAATTAGAATGCCACTAATGTGAATATCACAAATACAGGAAAACAAATCCCTTACTTAAGATACAGGTGTTCTGGTGTCGTTGCTATCCCAGCAGGTGAGACAATTCCCGTTTGCTTCGTCCCTCTCTTGTAACAAATTTACGAGACGCAATCGTTCAAATTCCTCCCTCATAAGAGTGGTACTTCTCTTGCTTATGGTAATGGAATTGTGTGAATGTACTACACAGTAAGAAAACCAGAAAAGGAAATTTGTCACAGAGCACTGGGATATCACTTGAACCAGAAACAGTTACTACACACATATGAGATGGTTTATTGTTTGGAATTGTTACCTACTTATATAATTCCATATTTGCAAAAATATGCAGTAAAAATATGTAAATAAATATAAAATATTATATGTATACTAGCTGGCATGGTACATCTGTGATAAGTTCAAAATATCGAGATACATAGATATATATTTATTTTTTTTATATTTTGTTTGATATTTTTCTAGAGAACGAACAAGCTCTTATCGTAGAAAATCGGTAGTTTTAGTAGGATACTGAAGTAAATTTCTCACTTTCTACTATCCAGAATAGGCAAGTCATACAAACATTGTACGACAATCTGTCGCTCAATGTCGCTCACAGGACTATATCACATTTTAATATCGAATACATAGATGCATATTTACTCTGATATTACATTTTTTGAGAGAGAGAGAGCCCAGTTTTTATTGTAGATATGTGTATTTTAGAAGAAAAGTAAAGTATATTTCTCACTTCCATCTAAAAAGTCATACAGAAAGTTTCCGACAATTTTTCGCTCAATGCCACTCAAATGCGGTGAAAAAAAATGTAAAATAACCCACTTAAAATTTTTTTTAGCAATAATATTTCAGGACATGTTTATTTAGCCATATATCAGTTCAAAACTGTTAAAAACTAAAAATCGATAATTTCTCAAAATTCACTGATCAGAGCGCCCCTTAAAAAACTGTCTCTGGCAAGATGCCTTTCCAGTGGCTGTCTGCCGATACCTGAAATGTGCACCAGGTTTGACCAAGGGGACAGCTCCCTGTGGGCCAACCCCATCAGCCTCCACTGGACTTTCGGCATGTCTCCTCCCAGATTCAGGGAGCAGGACAGTGACCTTGGTCTAGGAGAGCCGATGGGACAAGTAACCACCTCCTCCACTTGCACAACACTATCAATTGTCACTTTGAGGGAAGTGGTGCCTCTGATTCCTCGTCTTTCGATAAACGCCTTCAGTAACGCATCTAATTCCGCCACTGCATCACTAGAAGATTAATTATCTTGTCAAAACCAAGACTCTAGACTGGCAACACCATCGGGTTAACAAGTGAGGACCATAGCTTCTTCAGGAGTAGGTGGTTAAAAGTAGGAGGGCTAGTAGCCAGAGAAAAATTAGGAAGATGGGAAGAAGGCATAGCAGAGCTTTCTTCTAACCTAGGCTAAGGGAAGCTCATTTCTCAGCTCTAGAGGCTGCTTCCTTTTCTATCCCTCTCTAACTTGTTCATCATTACATGTAGCACAAGTTTACTCCCAACTATATTTCCACCCACTACAATTACTGCAAATTGTATGAGAATCATACGAAGAACTGATTAATCTGGTTTGCAAGTTTTGCAACAACAGTGAAACTAGGTGAACCTGAATCAGACATAATAATAACCAAAGAACTAGAAAAATGATCCAGAAAGCTATTAAAGCTTGAAGGCTACTCAAATAAGTGATAATACTTCACCAAAAGCCAGACATACACCTGAAATTCAGTAAACAAAAGCTGCAGCAAACCCCTGATGTTACTCAAGAGCCGGTAGAAACACAACGAGGCTATCTGCTAAGTTGTTTCCAGTACTCCCGTTAGTGGGTGGGGCTTGTACCTACACTAAATTATCAGGCACTACCTCAACTTTTGAATTTAGGCTGCCATGTTTCTAAAACCTATAGCTATGTAATCATTTGGTAAGTTACTTATATGAAAACATAGTTTACCTTAAAAGTTATGCATATGTGTATTTATATCCAAGTACACAGACTGAAAACTTTGTCACTACATTCCTGTATTGCATGCAATTCTGAACTTCAGTCAAAACAACGATGTTCATGATATTTTATATATTGTGTGAGTTGTGTGTATTTTACATAATTTTTGTGTACAGTATTTTATATACCTTGTAAGAATACCCAGTAAGTAGTTAAGTACATCATAATATCCAGTACTGTACTGTGTGTTTTATTACAAGCAATTCATTTAGCAGATATATATCTGAAACTGAATAAGTGAATGAATATTTTAGACAATGAATATATCAAAATACCAATTACAATAGTCAATTATTTTATATAGAATTGCTGTCCACTAAAAACTAAGTGAGTTGCTCCACTGTATGGTATTGTGTTGGCTATTTATGGATCTTTGTTACTTAGCAGGAGGGGCAGGCCCCCAAACTATCCATAAGTTGAGGTGTCACTGTACTAACCAAATATTTGCAATACTTACTGCAGGATCAAGATTGTCAAAATACTAAACAAAAATCTCATTTATCTTGTGAGATTCAGTTGTAGCAGGTAATGGGGGATAATCTGGCAAGTCATTTTCTGTCAAAGTTGGATCAGATGTCCTTAGAATGATGCCTTCAATCTGTCAACAAAATGAATGAAGCAATGTTTTATATTTTGTTATTACACACCAAATTACAGTACTTAAATGGAGAAAATTTTACATCAGTAAAACTATTTGCTTACAAAAAACAACTAAAACATTTTCACACAAATAATAGTTTTACCATATTTTTACAATCAAAAGAATACAAGAAAAATTTTATAAAGAACAAAATTAATCTTCATTAAAAACACATTAGCGTTACACAAAAAACTAGAGAATTAAGAAAGAAATCAGGACAAAAAATGGGATGAAGATGATGAATCTCACACACTTCCTCTTTTAGAACTAGTAAAACATGGCCTGCTGCTACCAATGGACCACTGGAGTCATACTAAGTGATTGGCAAGGTAAGTCATATAGAAAAAACCTAGTAAGAGTAGATATGAGTCTCTACTGAGGGGTTACTCCTCATAAACATTCCCACAAGACCGTAAAATTACCTCTCTTAGCCACAGGTAAATGGTATTCTTGGAATAGTCTCCTAACTGAACCCATTCATAAGAACAAATGAGAACTACCCTCTCTAAAATCTTCACCTGAAGATACTCCCTTGTGGCTCTGGTGAGACACAGTAGTGTCTTCCTTATTCCTTACTTGAGGTTTTAACAATGATCGAAAAAAGAGAATATAGCATGACTTTTGTTTTAGCAGCTAAACCTGAGACATAATACTCCAATAATGTCTCAATTCTCTGGAGTGAATCTTTATCTTTCAAAGTTCAAAGGTAAAAGATAAAAAAGTACAATCTCCAAGGTGGATCCTTCAATGAAGCTTGATTTAATGGCTTGTAGAGTAGACCCTATCCTTCTGCCTATGGAAACATCAAGTCTGATGGATCTAAGCAAAGCCTCTCTCTTCTAAGTTTTGACATTTAGTCTTTACATGAGTAGCACTCACTTCACCATCTCATATCCTTAATACCTGGGCTAAGGCTGATCTGGAGCCTTTAATAACTGTCCCAGACAACTTCTGAGACTAGCATACATATATACATATGTGCATGCATTCTCATAGTCAGTGGACTGTTTCCTCACCACAAGAAGGCGGTAGGACTGCAAGCCACTGATGGCTGAGGAGTTAACTTGTTTTCTGACTGGCTAGTGAGATTTCTTTGTAATTCAAAACTTAAAGCTGATGGTTCTGCTGCTGCAGCCTCTCGGGTCTAGTGTGTCAAGTCATGTGGGTATTACCTGGCGAATATTTTGATTGGTCACTGGATGGCTTACAGAACTGGCTGCTCTGGTACAGTTTTCACTGAGGAATGCCATTTGTCATGGTGTGGTGTTAGGAGTCATTTTCTGGCACAGATCCATTCATTTCATGAATACAAGCAGTCCCAGGTTATCGGCGATCCAGTTTTACGGCACTTGTCTAGTGACAACGATAACCGGATTTTCGACACCGATCTCCAGTTATCAGCACCGACCCCCAGTTATCAGCGTTGATCCCTGGTTATCGCACTGATCCCCACTTATCGGTGGCAGACTGATCCCCAGTCATCGGGCAGTATTATCGCCGACTTTTTGGTTACTGTCACGCTCGGGGGACACAAAATTACCAATAACTGGGGACTGCCTAAACAATAGGTGCATAATTTTGTTGGGCAGGAGGAAGATTTTCAATTGGCATTTAAGGAGGGCTGTTTGATTTTGACGTGTTAAGAGCACCTTTAGCAACTGTAGCCTCACTTTTTATGCGTTTCAGTTTCTTCTTTCATTACATCATCTGCAAAACCTAGTTAACAGAGTTAAACGACTGCAAACCCACAAGGGCTCCAAGAGGGGTGGAGGTGTTGAGGTGAGTTGGAAGAGTTGGGAGGCCTTGTCTACATGGGAGCTTTTTGAGAATGTTATTGACTTAAAATCATGTGTCACTAAACTTCAATTTTTTTATCTCTTTGGGTGGCTGGGCATGAAGGGGAGGTTAGGCCTGGTAAGCTTTCTGAGGTGGGAGGCTGACATAGCTTTCAAGCCTCATCTGCTCAGATTGTCTCTGTCATAGTTTCATTTTTATTAATTTAAAATATGTGAATTGATTTTAATATTAAATAAGCTTTTCTGTAGTTGAAATAACAGTGAACTGCAAAACAAAAGTTGTGCCATAGCTTATCATGGTCTTGGGTTTGAGTTCATCTTGGCTAAGGGTACAATCAATGTGCTTTATTTCTAAATCCATCCTGAATGTCCTCCCCCAGTTTTTGTGACAAATCTGGAATTCATTTGCCTTACAAGGTGTGCCGGCCCCAACTTGCTCGACCAGTTGCTTCCGGCGTTCTTTTCAATGACATATGGACAAGTTTACTTATACTTTCAACAAAATTTTTGTAAAAAAGGTCAATACTGTTGTTGTTGATAACATTTTTGCTTATTGTTCTGTTGATTTTGACAATGTTGTTATGAGTCTATTTATTAGTTTTGATCCTGATATTATGCTGTTAATCTTAATTCTTTTGGGAGACATTGAGCTGAACCCTGGGCCTGTTACTCATTACAGTAAGAACAATTGCAGAGTACTTTACCCAAATATTTGGGGATTAAGGTCAAATTTTCTTGGTCTCCACAGTTGTGCCTGTAACTACGTTTTGAAATTTTTATCTGAGACTCTTGTAAGTAGTAACAAGTACAAGGCTGAGTTTTTAATCCTGAGGTTTGATGGCCATGACTTTATTTATCACTGTAACATCCCACATGTGTAAGGTATGGCTGTATACACTATGTCCGGACAATCTATTTATCGACAGAAAAATTTGGAGCGTAGTTGCCATGAAGTTCTTTGTTTTGAAATCTTCATAAAGTTCTACAATGTTTATGTATTTGCTGTTTACCGCAATCCAAATAGTGTCAATTCTATATATGACTGTCTTTTGTAAAGAATTAGTATGGCTTCATCTTCATTATTTGTGGAGACTGCAATGCAAAGCACAGTGAGTGGCTAAATTCAAATTCACAGATCAACATGGCCAGTCTGCTTTTGATTTCTGTGTATCCTCTGATTTTGTCCAACCGACTGAGGAACCAACACCCATTTCTGGTAATAGATTAAGACTTGATATTCACAGATGTTCCAGCTATTGTCAAGTCCAAGGTCTGTGAATATATAAGCAATTCTGATCATTGCGCCTTAAGAGATGGACATATCTGTCAATCAGTATATTCCTAATAACGTCATTGGAAAAATGGTCAGGCTAAAATCTAGAGCCAATTGGGATCGCATTATTGAAGATTGTCAGGCACTTAATATTTCAGATGCTATATTAGATCCTGAGCCCATGAAGAAGTTAAATGAAATGCTGATGGCTATTTTAATAAGATATGTCCCTAGAAAGGTCATCAAATTTAGGACAAATGACCATCCATGGTTTGATGAAACGATATGTAGACGAGCACTTACCATAACAAACAGACCAAATTCAACACATGGTGACAAAACTGTTCAAATGAAAATTACACCATTTTTGTTGAGTCTCCCCAAGCTGCAAATAGAACTTACCATAAAGCCGAGAGAAATTACAATAGTTCCTTGAAGGGGAAACTTGAAGGAATTACTCAGCCTCATCTCTGGTGGATCACATTGGCATCATCTAACTTTGGGTCAGGCTCGTCTTCCATTCCACCATGACTAACTGATGATGGTAGATTGGTTACTGGCCCTAGGGCAAAGGCTGAACTGCTTCATCAAGCTTTTGAAGCTAAGCAATCAGCTGAGGATGTCCCTCTTCCTGATACTTGTCATCCTTGGATGTTAAGAAAATTTTGGATAATCTTGATAGCTGGGGTGGAGATCATGATGGTTTCTTCCTTTGTTTTTCAAAAAAAGTTTCTAGTATGTTGTCTCCCAAGATTAGTAGAGTCTATAGATTTTTACGTCGACATAGTATCTTTGCGGATGAGCTCAAGCTTAATAATACAGTGCCTGTTCCAAAGGGCAGCATATCTGCAGACTGCAGTAACTACAGGCCATTCTCTATTTTCCCTGTGCTCTCCAAAGTTGATGAAAAATCTTATTTTTAAGCCATTATATGAGTATAGTGTGTGGAATCTAAAGGATTGCTAGCTCATAGTCAGTATGCATATAAGAAGCAGTTAGGTAGCTGCGATGCTCTTTTAGATTTGACATGCCATTTGCAGGGGAACCTTGATGAAGGTTTCGAGTGCAGAGTAATTCAAATAGATTTTAGTGCTGCTTTCAATTTTGTAAATCACAAGGCACTTCTTTATAAACTTCAGAATCTTGGAGGTGGATATATTTTAGGATTACTTCAAGATTTCCTTACAGGTAAGCAGCAGCGAGTTGCTGTGGACGGGATCTTTAGTGAACCAAGATCTACTTTGTCAGGAGTTCCACTAGGTAGTGTTCTTGATCCACAGTTACTTTTAGTGTATACAAGTGATATGGTTGTTGGCTTGGAAAACAAGACTGCTCAGTGCAGTATGCCAATGATGCAACACTTGTGGGTGTAGTAGTCTCCACTTATGAGAAATGAAGCTGCCCTCAGCCTCAATCAGGATGTGGAATGGATCAGGGAATAGTGTAGTGGTGGGGTATGCGGCTGAACTCCAGTAAAACGAAAACATTATTGATTAGCAGATCTCATACAGATTTTCCATCTCATCCTCCCCTTCAGGTGGACTGAACTTTGCTGAATGAGTTTGAAGCTTTAACTAATCTAGGTGTAACTTTTGACTCACTTCTTATTTTTGAAAAACATCTAATGAAAGTTTCAGCAAATGGAGCACAAAAGTTAGGTATTGTTCGTAAGGCTTCATATATTTATAACAGTGATAAACTCAATGCAATGTGTTTTTGTGCTTCATTTACTAGAATACTGCTCTCCAGTATGGACATCTGCTTCGGCCAAAGATTTATCTCTTGTAGATAGTGTGGTTCATGGTGTAGGTTTCTGTTTCCTAATAATAGCAGTTATGACTTGGACCATTGACAGATGGTCCCTTGTTTGTCACTTTTTCATAAGTTGTATTTAAACAGAGATCTTTCATATTCACAACTGATCCCTGATCCCCTTTACCTGCTGAAAGCAACCAGATTCACTGAACAGCAGCACAAATATGCAGTAAATGTGGCTCACTGTCGAACTTCTCAGTTCCAGAGGTCCGATATTCCTCACACTGTTGGACTGTGGAACAGCCTCCCAGAGGATGTCGCACAATTGGAACTTCAGAAGTTCAAGAGAAGATGCAATGTATTACTACCCTAATATTACTCTCTTTGCATTTTAATACATTTTTATCTAAATAAATTTATTAATTTTTTCTTTTTCAATAAGTGGGATCTCTTCTTTCTGTATTTTCCTTTACCTCCTCTTATTTCTTCTTAATACACACCAAATTCTTTGGAAGCTCAAATTTCAAGTCAATGGCCCATGTGGGCTTGTTCCATATGAATAGATTCAGAAGAAGAAGAAGAAGAAGAAGAAGAAGAAGAAGAAGAAGAAGAAGAAGAAGAAGAAGAAGAAGAAGAAGAAGAAGAAGAATCTCACCCAAATGCAGGAAGTGCAATATGAAAGACGAGACCATAAACCAGATAGCAAGCAATGTCCAGCACTTGCACAGAACCAGTACAAAAAGAGCCATGATTCAGTAGCAAAAGCCCTCCACTGGAGCCTGTGCAAGAAATACCAGCTAGCTTGCAGTAATAAGTAATACGAACACCAACCTGAGGGAGTGACAGAAAACGATCAGGCAAAGATCCTCTGGGACTATGGTATCAGAACAAATAGGGTGATAGGTACCAATGGACCAGACGTGATGTTGATTGACAAAATCAAGAAGAAAGTATCACTCACTGGTGTCGCAATACGATGGGACACCAGAACAGATGAGAAAGAATGAGAAAAAATTGATAAGTATCAAGACCTGAAAATCATAATAAGGATATGGGATATGCCAGTGGAAACTGTACCCATAATCATAGGAACACTAGGCATGATTCCAAGATCCCTGAAAAGGAATCTTGAAAAACTAGATGCCTAAGTAGATCCAGGACTCATGCAGAAGAGTGTGCTACTAGAAACAGTGTACAGTGAGAAAAGTGATGGACTCCTAAGGAGGCAGGGTGCAACCCAGAAATCCACACTATAAAAACCACCCAGTCAAATAGGATGACGGTAATAGACAAAAAATAAATAAATAATAATAAATAAATGAAAAATAAAGAAATAATAATAAATAACCACCTTGGAAAGCAAAATCATGGCAATGAGATCTGACTTGAGTAATCAAAGAGATGGCAAAAAGAGGCTAAGAAGCAAGAAAACGAGAGGAAGTGAAAGAGAAGTACAAAGTACAGGGAGAAGGACTAAACAACACAACAGAAGATATAAAACAGAGGCTTAAAGCCAAAGCACATAAGATCCAACGTACATGAACAGGAACAAAAGATACCAAAACAAACTCCTCGGAACCAACCAGAAAAGACTATACAGCCAACTAAGAGGAAAACAACCACCAGGAAATTCCTGAATATGGTCAACAGAGCCTGAGCAAAATGTGGCCTTACAGAATCTCCAGAAGAAGGATAATTCTTCAGAAGACAAACATGACATTTTTATTCTAAAATAATGTTTAACACATACTTACCTGTTAGTTACATATAGCTTTAGTCTTTGACATCACAGCAAAATTTTCAAACGCAGGGCAGCGCCTAGTCCGAATATCGGGTGATCGCCCTTACCTGCCTCTGTGGGGTACCAGGAACTATTCCAACATGCTTCAGAATAATTTGCCTACCTGTCCCTGGGGGAGGAGGGTGGGTTCAGATATGTAACTAATAGGTAAGTACTGGCACTGGCCTATTTCATTTTATCACTTCCTAACATGCCTTATATTTGCCCTTCACTTCTTAGCTTCTGGGAATTTTATTTACATGGTACTGTTAAGATTTTTGTTTAATCTTGCCCTTGTGTTCGATGCATTTGATATTTGTTGATTATTATGGATATTTCTTTTTGTTAGATATGCTATTTCTTCACGCCCACATCGGGCTGGGCGCGGTCTCTTATTTGTTTTGTTGATTATTTTATCCATTTATCATGGGTTGGTTGTTAGCTTTAGTATTACCTTTTGGGACGCATATTGCCCCTTTTTCCATGAAAGGGGGTCGACTATTCGCTTACCACATGCCCTTTATTGTGTTTTTGTAATGCTCCACGCGCGCCTCCTAAGCTTTGACTAGGTCTTTTCATCTTATGTTTTCCCTTCCCCTGTTTCAAGCTGTAGGCTAATAAGCCTCTGTTTAGTTTCGAAATAGCAAGGATCTCATGTATCCCCTCTGTTTCAGCTAGCCACTAAGCCTCTTGTTAAGCTGGGATAGCTTAGGACATCACGTAGCTCACCCTAATTTGGTCATTTCTTAAGGTTAGTTTCAGTTATTGGTTATGTCGACACCCTTTCCTTCCTCCCGAGTGCTCTCCCTTGATTCAAGCTTTTCAGTCTTGTTAACTTATCAAGGCTTGGGAGCACTCCTTTCCTTTTAGCCTATAGCCCAGTCCCTTCCTCTCCATTGTTTGGCCTTTCCTTGGCACGGTTCCTGACTTACCAGCCTATACCCTCCCCGAGCCTGGTGGCCGGGAGAGCTTCCCCTCCGCTCCACCATCTTTGGCCTTTGCCTCCTTCCCACCTCCTTCTGACCATGGAGGTTGTTCCTCCTCTCTGCTTCTCTCGCTGCTGAGTAGCCACCCAATGGGCGAGAGTGCGGATGGGAGGACCCGAGCCACCCGGATTGTGCATTCCCACTCTCTGGTCGCTCCTATGTTCTTCCTCCTGGTTTTTTCATCCCTCCCCTCCGTACGTCATCTCCGGCGTATCGTTTAATTTGGCGACACTCCGGTTTAGTCCTATTCTCGTGGCCAGTTAGTGCTTTCACCTGACTGTCTTCGTCCGACCTTTGACGCCTCTGACTTAGCTAACCGCTGTCTGTTATCGCAGGCGCATTCCTGCTTCCCGCCCGCGGTCTAGTGTTTACCGTCTTCCGTTATCACTAGTTTTATTTCCTATCTTTAGTTGCCGGGAATGCGCCATTCGGATAGTTTTAACCTTCCCATTTAATTTTGTATCGCCACTTACTTTAAGGCATGTTACCCGCTAGTTCCGCATATTTATTATATTATGTTTATTTTGCATGAGATTTATTAATCCGTTACCTCCCGGATCCTTCCGCTGGTTTCAATGGGCTTTATATACCAATGTGTTGTCGGGCACACTACCCGCACCTTACACGTGTACTCATAATCTCATACTTTTACAGGTGGTATCGCTGCCAAGAACAGGGGTGCTCGCAGCCCTCCATCAGGCCAGCAGCCACGGAGCTGGTCTGTCCCACTGATGTGCGCCCAATGGAGGGGATCTCATTGTTTGGCACTTGACGGGATGTGATGTTTGCTTGCTTTACGAGCAAGCTATCGATGATCTTCGTAGGTTGTCATGCATCTTTCCTTTTAGCCAAACTGTATTTTATAATGTGATACCGATTTCCCGCTTCGTAAACCGCAATAATGCTTCTTCTTCCAGCAGGCTGACCGCATCTCGTGGATGCTTCGCCAGGCCCTTAAAGTTCCGGGTTAGCGCTTTGGACGCAACGTAGGAGCTGGCAATCCATATATACTCTCGAAGGACATTTGCAATGTCCTTTTTCCCGGCGCTTGGATCACAGCTTCAGTCACCGACGATGTTGCTGCTCCGTTGATTGCCGGGATTCGGGAGTTGACTCCAGCCTCCAGACGGTTCATCCCTGAGCAGTGGCAAGCCGAAGGCGTGATCTTGACTCGCCTTGAATCTCCGAGCATTGTCCCGAGCATCAAGCAGGTGGGGGTGTAAGTGAGGCAGGTTCTTCACTGTTTAGCTCCTCTTCCTCCATTTCTTCTTTTGAAGGTTTCAAATCTTCTACCTTACGGGCTTGTCTGGATCTATTGTCCCGAAGGTGAAGTCCGTCAGGAAGAAAACCTTACCTCCTCCGGCAGGTCGATCTGAGGTTCCTCCGGCGGCGGCACGGGCGGCGAGCCCCGTTCCGTCGACGAGTACAGCCTCCCCCTCCGGGTCACAAGCGGAGTCTCAGTCGCGTCAAGTGGTTCCCCCTCCTCCTGCTTTGGATACGATTCCTTTCTTCGAGCATTTCCTTGAGAGAATCGACGCGAGATTTGAGAGGATCGACGCGAGGGTAGACAGCAAGCTGTCTGGTCTTGCTAATTTTTCAGTCTCGAGAAGGTGGACCACAACAGGAATTCATCCATGACTGCCTTCGACGGTGATCTCGCTCATGTCCCATTCGTTCCTGACCCTTCCACTCTCCCTCCCTTCGATCTGGGGAATCCATGCCTGGCCCTTTATGCTCCCGAGTACGAAGGTACTCTCACCATAGAGGGTTTGGGCACAAGGAGAGTGGAAGAGTTGGAGTTCTATCCTCCGGACCTGACATCCCCCTACACAGGTTTCGCCAGACTGAAGGGGGAGGTTTGGAACAGGTCTGATAAAGTCCCATGAGACCTGCATTCATCCTAGACCAAGCCCAGTCGCTCTTGATGAGGACTCTACGGAGTGGCAAGCGAGCAACACTGCTACACTGAAGCCAAGGAGTGTTCACTATGTTCACTCTCAGTGATGTTCTCCTTCCTCCTTTGCACTTCGAAGTGGTTTCCACTAGTCAGGCTTGCTTTGAAGGTGTAAACCTCCTCATCTCCGGGAGACGGACCCGACATCTGCCTTCCCGGGCACCGAATTCTGGAAGGAGCCCTAATACGCTTTTTTACAGTGACTGGCTTGACCCAGACTGGCGCTTGGATCTGTTCAAGAGCAGCCCAAGATCCTGAGTCGCTCTGGAAAGCAGAGGCTGATACTTCAAGGATAGGCTCGCCAGGTCTTTGAACTCTTTAACTTTAGCAGAAGCAACTTCTTTGGTCTATAGGAAGATTTGTTCCAGGTCTTGACGTAAATTTCTGGCGAAGCCAACAAGACCTGTTTGACCTTATGACTGCCCAACTGGCCTGCCGGAAGCATATCTTTTCAGCAGCAACAGTTCGTGCACGAACCAAATAGTTTCTGAAGAGTTCGATCTGGGGAGCTAATCTTTCCCACCAGAAGAAGCTGGACGTAGTCTTATCTTGGAGGTGGCTAGGTCAATCAGGAGTCTCCTGCTCGTTGGGGTCTGGGCCCTATAAACGGAAGCAGTCTGATCTTGCCGGGCCTTCCTAAAGTCCAGCAAGAAATTTAAACATTTCAAACGCCCCGGCTCAGTCTCGCTCCAGGTTCCTCTTACAAGATCAGCCTTCAACCTCTTCCTCCCAACCTCCCGCTCAGTATGTCCTGGTGAACCTCGCATCAGTCTCGGCTGCCCTCCTATGTCTCTCCCAGCTTTCAATCCTGCATATGAAAGCCAGGGAAATTCTCATCAGGCAGTCAACCAGAGGCAACAAGCTCCATGGCTATGGTAGGAAGAGGAGCCCCGCCTCCCTCTCCCAGAAGAGGTAGAGGCCCAGAGGGGAAGTAAACACAGGACCGATGACATACATCCTGTGGGCGTGGAGGCTGTACCACTCGCTCGTGACCTTCTGTCCCTGAGCCCCCTCTCAGAGAGTTTCCAAGGCCTGAAGGAGTTGGATCGACGGCCCTCCTTCACCAGTCAAGTTTTATCAGGCTACTACCATGATCTCGAGGACTGTGAAGACCTGGGGATTCCACGGCAGGCTCTTCAGTGTTCCTAAGAAGGGTTCCGACAAACGAGAGTACCCTGAACTTGTCCCGCCTGGAATTCCTACATTCAAGTGCACAAGTTTCGGATGCTTACAGTCTCCCAAGTTCGACCTCAATGTCTGGGTGATTGGCACCACTTTCTGACTTTTCCGACGCCTATTATCACGCCCCGTTAAGTAGAAGGTTCTCCCCTTTCGGGGTTCAGGCCTCGGTGTGCAACCTTCTAGGGAAAAAAAGTTACAAGTAGCAAGCACACCACCTCATGTGAGTAGAGCAAATCCCTGTGAGGAGGATGAATTGTCTCTTTGTAAAAAACTTTTGCCTCTTAAATATGAGCAAACCAGAGTATTTTTTAAGTAGTTTATCTATGCCTGACTAGAAAAACACCAAATACACCAGTTGAAGAAATTGTGCATAGCCCCAAAATCTCTCCCTCCCATTCTCAAAAGGAAAGACTTCCATCATGATCACTACGATCAGTAAAAGTTTAAAGTTATTTGTGTCAGATTTCTTGAATGTCAACAAGGATGAAAGTGGCATGAGCAGAATTACACAGAGAACATATGTCAGAACAAACCCAACTGAAATCAATGCTTATGTCCATCATCCTGCTCAAAGTAAAAAAAAAAAAATCAAGATTGTGTTTAATGAAGCTTACATGAGATTATGATGTATCCTGAATTTGTGTTTAATGAAGCTTACATGAGTTTATGATATATCCTGAAATCCTAAAGGGAGGGTTTTGAGTAAGGGTTCTTCCAAGAAGTAAGAATGAATCTTCTTGTCCATTGTTCATTGGAATTTTTGGGACCTGAGAGCTAAATATAAAAGGTTGAAACTGCTAATTCTTGGTCATACCTACATAATTGTATATCTGCAGGAGAGAAGATTATACATTAATACTTGTCCTGAGAAATATATTTGCTAGTAGAATCCTTATAATCCATTAATGGAGATTGTGGTGGGATCATGTGCATTTGGTGTGATATTCCCAAGGCCCCTTTAATTTGCATACTTACCTGCATACAGTGGTTGTACAATTTGATCTAAGGCAAAGATGCACCATTTGCTCCTTATATTTGCTTCCATTTGATAATTTTACAAATGATAATATAACTGCATTAATACATCAGTTCTCTCAACTTTATGGGGTGATATTTTTGAAAAGGTGAGGTGCATTACCAATTCATCACCTAGACAACAAGGAACCTGCTTATTTTCATATACAAGCAAGCACTTTGACTGACATGCTGTTCATATTGACAGACATATTATTGATACCAGCAATAGTTCATAACAATGGAATTTTTAAAAAACTAAAGGGAAAAACTATAGGAGCCAAGTGGCTTTTGGTAATGCAGACAAGTTCCACAGTGTACAAGACTTGTTGACTTGCTCAGTGGAGCTCTTCATATGGCAGACATTGATTTTTTTCTGTAAGCCACAGGTATGTTATAGTGATGACCTGTCCTTTGATGGCCATTAGAACTCCAGCCCCGTAGGGTGGTAGTGCCGTCAGTGCACTTCATGAGGCGTTACTTAAGGTTCTTTTCAGCGTGCCTTCAGCCCAATAGTTGTAACCCCTTTCGTTCCTTTTACTTTATCTCCTTTTATATTGTCTTTCTTCCATCTTACTTTCACCCTCTCCTAAGAATTAATTCATAGTACAACTTTGAGGTTTTCCTCCTGTTACACCTTGCAGACCTGTTGCTGTCAATTTCCTTTTCAGCACTGAATGACCTCATAGATCCCAATGCTTGGCCTTTGGCCTCAATTCTATATTCAGTTCAGTTCAATTCAATCAGAACTCCAGGTGCTACTTAGAGCTATAAGATGAGCTAGATACTGTATGGAAAATATACTGTAATATGCAAGAAATGCAGAACACAGTTCTTTTGTGCAATAAAAAGCAACTACACACCAGTTTTAAACATTCTTGTGTCATATGCAAATGGATCTCGGAAAATTTACCCAGAACTCATCGTCAGTTTTAAAAGTGGTGAATGATCAGTACATGACTAGTGGAACTGGGGTGAGTGATGCTTTGGTTGAGCTCTTAAATAGCATGTTATGTTTAGTGTGAAGGTGCTCCAGGTTAGCAGTATAGATGTAATCAACAAAAACCTCTTGATTAACACCACATAAAAGGGGAATCTTACAGCTTTCTCTTCTCCGAAACCAAGTTTGAACAAGCTTTAGTTGGTTGTAATGATAAAACCCCAGGCCAGAGAAAATCCCATGTGCAGTGATTAAACGTGTTTCTGAGCGTAAATGTCATCATTTTTAAGTATCCTCTGTCGAATATGGTGCGATACTAATCATCCTCCAGTTTGGGAGCTGCTTACATGGCTAAGAAAAGTTTTTATCAGCAAACCACTGACCAATTGTATTGACATCCTTTTAATGTGAGTTCATGGAGGAGGTCAGGCAAAGACTTGTTTGGTATTTGGTAAAGGTATTTTATTGCATACAGTAATGTGTTTTTAAATGAGTGCTTCTACCAATTATGCAGATAATCATCTGGGATCCTTTATATGTGAAGTATTTGCCTCCTAGCAACATCATATAACTTTTTTTTTTTTTTTTTAGCCTGGAAAAGGCATATGACTGCATGTAGACATGACATCCTTGGAACCATTATTCAGGACTGAAAGGAGAATTGCCTTACATGTATTTATTATGGCATTTGTGAATTTCTCAAGGTAAGAGATGATAATTTCTCAGAAAAAATACCAAGAAGATCCCAGCCTTTTGCAGTGAGTTTGACCGTATTTACTTCAGCTGTTAATGGGATACCCTCAGTCATTCCCCATAAAATTCTCTCTATGCTTGTTCTGGATGACGTTTTCATAGTCCTGGACTAAGAATGTCAATGGTAGAAAGGAAACTTCAGCTAATTATTGACAGAATTCGATGGGCCAATATGAATCATTTTAAATTTTAAGCTAGCAGAACTTTTTGCCCATTTTAGCCATATTTAAGGGATATGCTCAGACCAGCATATTTACATCAAAGGTTAATGGATGCCTTCAGTAGAGGAAACCTGGTTCTGAGAATTGACATGACTGCAGGTTTACATGGATGCCTCATTGAAAACACTAAAATCATATTTTTAGAAGCTGTATAAATCTTAAAAATCCTGGCGTACACATCATGAGGGTTAGACCATGACCATAAAACACTTGCACAATTTTATATAAAATCCTAGTTTTGTTTTGAAAACCGAGTCTTGGTGCAAAATATATTCACCAGTCATCCCTAGATGGTTCAAGATTTTAGATGTTGTGCACCAAAATTGGCATTAGATAAGCCACAGGAGCTTTTAGGTCCTCAGCAATTCAATCATTTATTTGATGTTAGAGAGCTGCCTTAGGCTTTCACTTCAAACTCTCTGTTATTCAGTACTTGGTAAACATATTCAGCCAAGACATCCAACTCATCATCTGGGTATTGTTAATGTAAAAGGCAATCATTTGGGAGAAGATCATCATAGTTAAAAAACATTAATGACTGCATGCCTGATACTTAACCCAAATATTTATGGAGAATATTAACTTATTCAAGAATAAGCTATTGTTCTCTTGTAACACTAGTGCTGTTGGAAATAATATCCAGTTTGACAAGGAAAATGGTAATAACCCACATTTCTTGAAATAACAAATACAAGTGTCTAAATAATAAAAGGTAAGGTGAAAAAAATGTAGAAGTATAACCAATAGTAAGTCATGATACTGAACGTAATATAGAGCCAGTGGTTGCTGAGGCTACTGTAATCACAGCAGTGCAAAGTAAGAATTGCTAGTGTAGACATATTACAGGCTTAT
Source organism: Macrobrachium rosenbergii (assembly GCF_040412425.1). Classification (NCBI taxonomy): domain Eukaryota; kingdom Metazoa; phylum Arthropoda; class Malacostraca; order Decapoda; family Palaemonidae; genus Macrobrachium; species Macrobrachium rosenbergii. The sequence goes on along the minus strand of NC_089742.1, from coordinate 75,005,710 downwards.
TTTAATACAGACAATAGCCTGATTGATTCTGGAACAACAAAAAGTCTGTAAACATTAGAGTACTGTATATGAAACTGAAAAAGTGTACATTTATTAATATCAGTCCTTTATTTCTGTTGTTTCATTTTATAGGTCTCCATCTCGTCGAAAGTCCAGATCAAAGTCTCGTTCAAAACGTTCAAGGTCGAAGTCCAAATCAAAGTCATCCTCTTCAAAAAGAGAGAGAGGAAGCAGCAGCAGCAGCAACAGTCGTAGCAACAAAGACCAAGAAAAATCAAAAGATAAGGATAAAAAAGACAAGAAAGAGGAAAAAAAAGTCTTGGAAACAATATCAGAGAAAGAGGAGAATGCCAATGAGGAGAAAGAAGATACAAAGAAGGAGGATTCTAAGGGAGATGATAAAGAAAAGAAAGAAGAAAAGAAAAAGGAGGTAAGCTTGAATTTTACCAGGCTAAGTTTATTGAATATCCTTTGAATCCTTTGGTATTCAGTCTTTTCTGAAATTCTGTTAGTCTTTAAATTTTACACTAACAGCATTATACAAATAGTGTGTATCTTGTATTCTTAAACTGTATTTTAAAAATGCGAACAGAGACAATGGTTATTTTAATACATGCTGTTTGGTTTTGGGTGTTGTACTTAAATTACATTTGAAATGTGATTATTTATAGAGTAACTATTGCATTGACAATTCCTCACCAGAATAATGAAGCACATATTTGGAGTAAATCTAACCTACTGTTATGGTTAGCTTATATCTTCGCACCATTAGGTGCGATTGGCATTTTAAAAAAATGATAACCTTGGCTAACCCACTAGGGCGGTCTCTGTAATCACCTGTCTCCCACCAGATGGCATTGGAATGTTTTCGTTCTCGTCAGAATTCTTCATGATGTGTCCTTATACAGACAATGTGAATCAGTGTTAGTAATAATTTTGATGATTCCTGGCTGATTTTCTCCTATACATTAGTGTGCTTGTTTTCTGTTTTTACATTATGTCATTTACAACTAACAGAGATGAAAGCACTAGGCTATATAGGAAAGAGTTTGTGGAAACCGAATGGTTTGGTTGCATGATGACCACATGTGTGCTAGCCAAGCCCTTAAGGCACGAGTGTGGTTTTGTTGTGAAGATGATAAGGAGTGATCTGATGAGAGGAAGAAAATTTTTGAAATATTGAAAGATGCTAGAGGCTGATAGATTACGTAGACAGTAAGTTAGGACAGTCTGTGAGCCTGCTTAGTGTTCTCCTTTGTCTTTGGTGTTGCTTCTCCTTCTCCATAAGCCTACCTGATAGCCTAGGTTAATTCCTCTGTCACTCCTTCTGCTCCATCTTTTATGTGGTTCAGGAGAAAAATAATAGGTAATTGAGAAATATTCCTTTGTGGTTAGAAAATTGACTATATATATATTGGGGTGAGATTGCCCCCCCCCCCCCACTTGTAACCATAACTGATATTTTGAACTTTTCAGTTCAAGTAGGCTGTGTACAGAGTTCTGGAAGTGTCTGGCAAAGCTTCAAGAACCACCTTTGGTAGTGATGGTTCTCAGGGAATGATTCGCTGTACCTTTTGCTACATTTTTACTCCTATCAACTTCTGTTGTCCTTCTCTCCACACTCTTTGCACAGAGAAGTTCAGAGTTGGGAGGGGTAGATTGGACAGTTGTTATGCAGTGAGGCCATCGAGACTTTTTATTGTAGTTGCCAAGGCTTTACCATTATTTTTTCTTGCTCACAAGACCTCAGGGCAGGAGCTGGAGGCCAGTTTTGGACATTTCCACACTCAACAAGTTTACTCATATTACAGTAAACCCCCCGTATTCGCATTCTCACAGTTCGCAGACTCACCAATTCATGGGATTTTCTTTGGAACATATCTATTAGTTATTCGCGAAAAATTCGGCAATTCGCAGACTTTTTCATCAGGAAATATTCGCTAGTTAGTGTATTCTGATGTTCTTTTCATGATTAACACGTTGACTGCTATGTGCTCCATATATGGTTCACAGGGGACTCTCTGAATGAGCGATGTGTACCCTATGTGGTACACATGCTAAGAATTATATCTTTTTTTCAAGTATC